>NC_000081.6:78582450-78906200 GCF_000001635.26 Mus musculus | reverse complement strand
TAGAAGGCACCTCTAGTCGTACTCATGCTGGGGTTAAGTCTTCATGTCTTAGTCTGACCGTTTCTTTGGGCTATGGGCCCTTTCAACATAATATTTAGCAAGCTTATTTTCAAAACAATGCATATACATTTCAGAGGGTTCATCACAGATCTCCATTAGGAACTTCTGAGTGCCCTATAGTGTTTTTTTTTCTTTGGTAGCATTATCAGGCCTAAAGCCAAACTTTAGATACCTTAGATACCTTAAGATTACCTTAGATGGCTCCACCCCCCTACCCCCGCCACCCCCGTCTGCCTAGAGGTCCAGGGGATCAGGTACCTGCTACAGCATGGGGGTCTGAGCAGAATTCCTCTAGGCTGTGGGGATCTGAGGCCATGGTCTGCTTAAGGCGCTTCAGCACAGAGGCCCCAGCAGCCAGACGGAAGAGGCCCTAGGGTGCAGGAAAGAACACACTGTGCATCACAGAGAGCAGGGCAGGAGCAGGTTGCCGAGCCTCAGTGTCCCCACCGGTGGTGGTCAGTAGTCAGGATGGTGTCTATGGACCCTCCCGACTCCCAAGGTCTGGAATTCTGAGCTCAGGCCAGGAATGGAAAGTGTTGGGGCTGGGAGATCAGTGGGGACAGTAGTCTTGTTAGGGATGGAAGGGGAGGGAAGGCTCAGCATTGTTGGTGGGGAGCCTGCAATCCACTCAAGGTTGGGTCATTTTCACCTAAGGGTGCTTTTTGTTTTTTTCCAGAAATGCCCAAAGACTGGTCCGAGGGCCCTGGATTCCTCGGGTGATTCTGGATTCATTTAATCTTTGACTTTCTCCCCCTTGCCAAACAGAGCCCAAGAGGATCTTGGAGCAAAGACTGCTTATTATCTGTGGGACAGTGCCAGGTCCCTGAAATGCTATTCAGTGAGGCAGAGTCCAGTTCAGCAATGAGAGGGTAATTCTCTCAGAGAAGGGAACTATGAGTACCAGCATGGGGGTGGCACGGGGTCCTGTCTCTCCCCCCCCCAACCCCTCACGCCTCAGCTCCCACCTCCTCCTGCATGCCCTCTGACAGCAGCAACAGGACGCAGGCCTCGATGGGCAGGGCAATGTCACGGCCTAGGTCTTGTAGGTGGGTTCTCAAAGATACCCCATATACCCTGGAGAAGGGGGCAGCCGTCGTCAAGGGGGAGTGGTCTGTGGGAATGAGACACATCAGTAGCCTGGTTCTTTCTGCCCCAGGCAGTAAGGTTAGGGCAGACAGGGCACCTCCAGGATTCCACCTTCCTCCCTGTGTCAGTACCATACAAACCATCTTGGATCAGCCCACTTCCACTGCTCTGCTTAGTCCAGATCCCAACCTTCTAGAAGGTTCCTGTTCTGTTCCTTCTCCATTCTCCATAGCAGCAGAAAGCCAGCCCACGGAGACCTAATCCAGCCCTCTCCCAGCTCCCAATTCAACCATAGCTCCCTACTGCCCCTCGGGATAAGAGAGTCCAGGAACTCTCTATGGAGACTAGGCTGCCTTCAAACTCAGAAATCCACCTGCCTCTGCCACCCGGTTGCCCAGATTAAAGGTGTTTGCCACTCTGCCCAGCTAAGGAGCCAACTTTTACAGAGCTTTCAGCCTAGTAGGGTCAGCAGTGTGAAGCTGGTTCACTCATGTCTCTACCTGCTTGGCTGTGGTTGTCCCTCAGCTCAGCTAGGGCCGTGTCGAGTGAGGTCAGTGACTTGCGGTGGTAGTCAGCCTGAATCTCCAAGAGCTGTGGGGACAAAGCCATCCCCCAGGAGAAGTGAGAGAAGTGGAGACTTCCCCAGTGTCCCCAGAGATGCTTCCTCGTGGCTTCCACCCGAGTTTCAGGTGGCTGAGGCTGGGCAGTGGACTCACATGAATAAAGTAGTTGGCATAAGAATCCTCCTTGGTGGAGAAGTGGTAGAGATCGGCCAGGTACTCGTCCTTAGGGACAGTAGGGAGGGGACACATGAGGCTGGGGATCCCCCAGAGAAGATAACAGATGGTAGGGATAGAAACACACCCAGGCCAGGGTCTATACTTGGGGTCCGCCCACAGGGGGCCTCTTAAATTTGAGGCTTCCAGGTCTTTATGCTGGGTCCTCGGATCCTTAGTACCGTGTGTTCTTGCTCACTATGCAGTCATTCTTTCATTCATTCTTGCTTTACTCTCTCTGGGAACATCATTCACTCATTTCTCAGCCAACACCACTCATTCATTCATTCATTCATCATTCATTCTTCTTACCCAGCAAAAACTCTCAAATCATTCATCATGCAAATACTATTCACTCATTAAACATTACTCACTCATTCATCCATCAAACATTGAGCATCCAGTAAACAACCACATCCCAGCTGTTAATGCACATAAGTACAGCAGAGGTCCTGGGCGGTGCCCCACTAAGTAGATTCTGCCTGGGTTTAAATCTCAGTGCTGCCCCGGCACCTCAATCGTTCCCATCTGTGAAATGGGCCCACGCCTATCGTCTATGCAGGCATCTCGAATCACCTCACCTTGCACTGTTCCACCTTCTTCTTGAGCTCCTCCTCTTCCTCCTTCAGCATCTCTACCTTGTTGGCAGTGGTGGTGTGGGTGTGACTGCCTGAGGCACCACCCAGGCCTTGGTTGCTTCCTGAGTTCTTGGCTGCCTGGCTGAGCCTGGGGAGGATCCCAAGGTGGGTGGTCACTGGCCCCATTGCATGGCCAGAGCTAAGTGTCCCCTCCATACACGTAATCACACAGGACTCTAGGGTTTACAGAGGCAAAATAGAAACTCCTTGGGCCTCTACCGGGACTAGGCCCAAAGTGCTCTAGGCCTCCCTCTGGTGGTGGTTCCTGGTAATTACAACTACTCAGCTCCAGAATACAGCAGATAGGAAGGAGCCCTAGAACCATCTAGGGATCTTGGAGACTACTGGTTTTCCTAGTTTGGGGTCACCTGTGGTACAAGAGCACACATGCACACTGTCACACATATATGCCTTTACCTCAAGTGTTCTCAAGGACCAACATGGCCTCAAGTAGGGCCTGCAGAGCCCTACTATGACTTAACCTAGGCTCAGGTGCCCTGCCCACCTGCTTTTGAGGGTGTTCCAGTCAGACACCAGCTTCTGAAGGCTTTTCTTGTGCTTCAGGATGGCAGGCAGCTCCTCCTGAGGGCAGGCGCAGGGAGGGCTCAGGGGTCTGGTGGGAGCAGGGACGGCGGTGGGGGGAGGCTAGGGCTGGGGTTTGGGGTACACAGTCACCTCGCTCAGCCTGCTGAGCGGCTGCAGGACATCCCTCTCCAGGGTCATCTCAAACTCGGCTAGGATTCGGGCCAGCTGGTTCTGGATGGCGCAGGTCATCTCCAAGGCCTTCCTGTGGGCCGAGATTCCCAGTGGGCCAAGGCTGCCTTGGTCCCTTCACCTCCACCTAGAAACACCTGAAGGTCCCAGCCTCTCTGTTTCCCGCTTTCTTGGGCCTTAGTGATCTGGACATTTCTCCCAGCTCGGGTCATCCTTTCGAGGTAGACACCCTGGCTGATCTGACCCCCCCCCCACTGTCCCCTCTATCGAAGAGCCAGGTCCCAACCATGCTCACCCCATGCTGGAATCAGGATCCAGTTCCTTGAAGCTCTCTGCCATCGTGGTAGAAAGAGCCATGAGAGGAAGCTTCTTCTGCGGGGAGGGGTGGGGTGGGGGGTGGGATGGGGGGGTGGTGAGAGGAGGGGGGTGAGTGAGCCTGACTTTACCAGTTTCCTACACTTTACTGGAGCCCAGAGCATCTAGCCAAACTCACGCCCCAGCAGAGGGAAGAGTCAACTCAATAGATCCACAATCATAGGTAAGTGTGGAAACTGGATGACGATGACAGTGCGTGGCCCCCATCCCCCCTCCATGCATGCACACTTGTGTACAACCTCTCACAGACCTGGGATCCCTCCCTCCCTCCCTTATTTGACCAGACAAGAAGGAATGATCAACCCAAGAGAGTCTAGGAAACTACTGTGGAGAGGGAGGGAGCCATTTCAAAGAGCTGGCCTTGTGGCTGGGGTAGGGGGTGAGATGGCCTGAACTCCTTCCCTGTCTCATGGCACAGGTGGTTAATCTGGTCAGTCTCTAGCTCAAGTTCTCCAGGGTTTCCCATTGCCTCACATCCAGACTCTCCTCTAAGGGGGTGGGGGTGGGTGGGTGGTATATGCTAGGTGCCCTCAGCGGACTGAAGAAGGTGCCCTGGGACTGAGAGTGGTGAAGTGTGTGGGTGGTAGGAACCGAAGCCAGGTCTGTGTAAGAGCAAGTGCTATGCTGAGCGGACCCTCCAGCTCCAGCCAGGTGAATGTTTGAACCATCCGCATACTTCCTGCATTTACAATCACAGGGACCCCCGGGTCCACTTTTGTCACTCGTTACCTGGGTGATCTTGGGCTAGTAAATTTAGGTCCCGGTTTCCCATTATACACCAGTAGACTGTACAAGGGGCTGTTGCCAGCAGTGGGGAGACAATGCATCAGCAAGCCGTCTTAGCAACAGAGTAGCAGGAGTCAATAGCCGCCCAGTTGAGTAACAGAGCATCCTCCTCCATTCAGCTCCCAAGGTGTTCCGCCCACCTAGACCGCTTGGGGGCCTACTAGCTCAGAGCAAAGCTCAGAAGCTGCAGCCCACCCAGGGGGGGGTCATTCCCACCCCATCCTTCACCACACAGGTCTCTCCTCCCAGAGACCCCACTTACCACCCGCTTGTCCATGTCAGCCCCGCTTTGGCCCTGCAGACAGGCCTGCAGCCGTTTGTGAACATTGTGGGCTGCTCGTTTAGCTGGCTCCAGCCGTTGCTCTACCTGGGAGGTACAGGGGCGGGGCGTGTGAGGACTGTATACTGTGTCTCCCCTAGAACAAGAATCACTTTTCTCTTCCCTCCTGGGCCTTCCCTGGCCAGCAGGGAATGACACAACCAGGCCCTTGACTGCTGTCCCCGCCTGCCAGCCTCTATACTGACAGCCTGCATGGGCCTGCCTCCCAGCCCAGCCCGCCCAGGCCCAGGCACGTACCTGCAGCAGGTCCTCACCCAAAAACTCGGCAGTCTCCGGGGTGCTGTGGGGGAAGGGGGCTTTGGATGAGTCAGTCTGGGTTAGGGAACCCACTGCCTCCCTCTAACCCCTGCACATGGAACCTGAACCCAAGATGCTTCCAGGACCCACCAAGCCTGGGTGGCCCGTCCACATCGTAGCTGGAGCACATTCCATGGTAGTTAAGAGGATGCATGCCTGCTTCCTCCTCCACCCAGGGCTGTGTCCTGGGAGAGGGTGGACCCATGACACCGAAAAAAGCAGGAGGGAGCTACCCAGGGCCCAACTTCGGGACAGAGGAAAAGTTTCTCATCTCCCCATCCCCCTAAATAGTTTGCCTGGCCCGGAAAGAGGAGGCCTAAGCTGGCCCCCAGAACGGGAAGTGTGGAAGCTGGTCTCCGGGGTGGCCAGGCCCACAGGCATACGACATTGGACTGCAGCTGTGGGCAGGTCTGGGGACTCTGCCCAAGGATACATAGGGACATGGGTTCAGGGCAGAGTGGCTTGGCTTCGTAGGTACATATAAGTGTTTGTGTCACTGCAAGGTCTGGATCAAGTTTCTGGATACACGGTCACCTCTCTGGGCCCAAAGAATGGGGAACTCCCAGGCTGGGGAAGAGGGACAGAAAGAAAGGCTCCGAGAAACTCCCCAAACTTCCGCTCCCATAGTTTTGGGGCTGGGAACCGAGGAGACCAAGGGGTGTCTCTACCTGAGCCTACGAAAAGCAGAAGCAGGACCAAATGGCAGGAGGCCCCTGGGTTGGGGGAGGGGACGGACACCCAGAGCAGAGCAGGCCCCTCCTCCCCAGGCCAGAACACTGCCAGTCCCTTCCCCCAGGGTCTGGGGCCCCCGATCGGCTCCGTTCCTCCCCTTCCCTCCAGTTAGAGGTGGCTAACTGTTCCCATTGTCCGGAGGGGACAAATGAGGTTCCAGGCAGCGTCTTGGCTCAGGACGCATTCTGCTCTCTGCAGCAGCCTCTCCAACCGGGAATGGAGGTGCCTTCCCCCGCTCCCCCTCCACCGCCCGCAAAAGCCAGCTATGCTTGTGCGACCACAGTGACTTCAGACCCCAGGAAACGAGGTCAGGGCTCTGGCATGCCAGAGGGCCGCTGCCTAGATATCTTCGACCTCTGTGACCAGTTCCCCACTCTCCTGCGCTCGCTCAGGTCCTGCGAAACGATAGCACGGCTAGAAGCGGGTGACACTCACCGTCCCGAGCTGCCCGTGTGGGCCAGCTGCCGCATGCGGTGCAACTGCCTCTTCATCATCTTGGGTCCGGGCAGGGGGCCGAGGAGTCACCTTGGGGGTTGAGGCTGGCAGCCCCCGGCCCAGCCTGCTTCCCCGCGCGCTTCGCCCCGGATGGGTGGGCGGCGCTCTGGCTTCCTGGGCCGGCGCGCTCCTCTGGCTGGTGCTGGCGCTGGCGCGGGCGCTCTCCTCCCCCGCTCACGACTCCGCCCCCGGCCCCCAGGTCACTCCTTTCTCCAAGTTTGGAGTCTCTCTCTCTCTCAAGTTTGGAGTCTCTCTCTCTCTCTCTCTCTCTCTCTCTCTCTCTCTCTCTCTCTCTCTCTCTCTCTCTCTCTGCTTCCGGGCCTCAACGACCCCCGGGTTGTCCGACCCGCCTGCCGAGTGTCCGTCGGTCTGTCTCTCTGAGGTCCGCAGTTGAGTGCGGGCTCTTCCTTCCCGCAGCCTGTCCTGTCACCGCGGCGGGTGGCGGGAAGCAGGTAAGCTGCTCCTGCCATCACCGCCCTGGGTATAAACAACCTTTGCTCTCTTAGAGGGAAAGGAAGGCTGCCTAGAAGGGACAGGCCTTCAGGACCTGTGCAGGCCAGTCACTAGGGGATGCTGCCTGGGGACTTCTTCTCCACCATACTATTCCCTGACCATCCCCCTTGCCTGCTGGACCACTGGCTCAGAACTTGGGGTACCTGGGACTACCAGATACTAATGTCCTTGGATCAGTCCCCAAAATTCTGCATTCATTGTGTATAGTAGCTTGGTAGGACAACTGTCCTTGTCCAGTCTATGCCACAGGGTAAACAAGATACCCTGGTCTGCTTGGTCTGCTCGTCAGCCCTTGAGGTCCTGTCACTCTACACTTTAAAGAGTCCCAAGCTTTGACCGCTTCCCCTATTTGTAAAACTCTTTCTCATTTCTTTTAGCAAATGTCCCAGGCGCCTGCCCTTCCTTCTTGTCAGGCCTTGATATGTATGGGTGCTGCTCTGAACCCCCAAACCCGATTTTCTCTTTGAAATGTTCCGCTGAACACCAGCCTGAGCATACAATAGGTGTTCATAGCTACAGAGCAAGAGAGCCGGTGGGCAACTGCAAGCTGACTTCAGTATGCACCCTTCAGGCTTGGGAGGGGGAAGGGTGACTACAGGAAGCCCTGTGCACCACACCAAGCTTTGCTCTCTTAGTTTCAGTTCAGAGCCATACCACTTGAGCACCTACTGTGTGGGGGTAGAGAGTTGGTGTGCTCCTCAAAGACTTCCCTTTGCTCCAGACATCTCTGTGTACCCAGCACAGGTCTGGCACATGGTGTTCACTCAGCCGCTTTCCCCATTTAAGAAGTCCTATCGAGTGTGGGAGGAGCCCAGAGGGGTCCCAGCAGCTGCTGCAGCCAGAACATACTGGCCAGGAACAGCCACAGCCTCTCATCAGTGGAATCCTGGCTCTCTGATGGGGAGTTGAGAAGGCAGAGCAGCTTCCTTGTCTTTCTTTTTCCGATGGGAAGGAAGGCTGCTGCCCAGTGTTTGGAGAAGAGATGGCAAAAGATTCTAAAGAGGGGGCTGGAGAGATGGCGCAGCAGTTAAGAGCACTGACTGCTCTTCAGTGGTCCTGAGTTCAACTCCCAGCAACCACATGGTGGCTCCCAACCATCTGTAATGGGATCTGGTGTTCCCTTCTGGCCTGCAGGCATGCATACAGGCAGAACACTGTATACTTAGTAAATAAATAAAAATCTTTAAAAAAAAAAAAAGATTCTAGAGAGGTGTCAGCCTTGGGGAGATACTAGAGTGGTATAGACCTGGCCTCCTAATGGGTAAGACAACATCTTGCTTCTAGTCCTGGCCCTTTTTTTCTCCATCCTCCCGGTCCTACCCAGAACATTTTTGCGTTTCAGTTTTCCCTGATTTGGCAGTGGGTACATTCTACCGGATGAGCCTTAGGACGATTCCCGCTCCAGGCTAGCACCTTCATGCCTCCAGGGAAGTCTCTGATCTCTACGGTGCTTCTGCCTTCATGTCCAGGGTTGGTCTGAAAGGTACTTCAAGGCAGTCCTGGCTTATACCCTACGCCTTCTTGGCTTGTCCCGGCCTAGCCCTAACTAGCCTGGGGAGGGGACAGCTCCCTTGGCTGAAATAGCAGGTTTCTTTTTTGTTTTTTTGTTAAGAAATGACTAGAGTGTATTATCAACCCATCCAAGCTCTTGCCCCGCCCCTTCCTCCTGTCTTGGCTCTTGCTGTTCCTGCAGCCAGACCTGGGGCCTTCTGGATCTGACCAGATAAAGCTGCTATACTTCCAGGCTGGGTGACCTTGGTGTTGAATCATTGAAGGTGGAAAGCCCTGAAGCTTGAACCATACGCTATTCCTTCAAAAGATGTTGTAATCCCAAGTTTTTGCTTAGTAAATGCTGGGGTCATGGCTGGGTCAGGCTCTCTTGGTGGGGATGTGTCTTTTGGTCATGTACTAGAGATGAATCCAGGGCTTTGTGCATGCTTGCTTGCCAAGCGCTCTGCCACCAGCCCCTGTTCTCCGGGCAGCCGGAGGACAATACCTGGGAGTCGGTTCTCTCCTTCCACCATAATTGTGCCCAACTGGTCTCGAACTTGTGACACTCTTGCCTCTCCAGTAGTAGATATTACAGGCATATGCAACCGAGAAGTGCTTGCTCGAAGGATCATGGACTTTAGAACTGCACAGAAGTATCTCAGAGGTCACTCAGAGCCAACCTCTCCCTGGGCCCTTCCCTAAACTAATAGTTGGTTGCCCGGGCTGGAGTATCACCCAGGTTCACCTTATCTATCGCATGGCTCAGCCCTCTGGGGCTAAGTAGCTCAGTACTAAGTCTGTTGGGACTGACTTAGAGGATATCAGATCTGTGATTCCCTACATTCCCCAAAGAACAGCCATTTGGCTTGGGGGTGGGGGGTGGGGGGTGTCTCTGCACACAAACTGAATGACCTTAGATAAGATCGCTCACCCCTCAGCCACAAGCTACAGGCTTAATTGGATTACATGAATTAGCATGTAAAATTCTTAGAAAAGTGCCTGGTGTTGTCTGCTGTTCTTATTCAAACACCAAAAGTTTGGGAGAGAAGAGCCTTGACTACCCCTGCCTTAGTGCCCTTGTAATATGTATGGCTGCCTTAGGACAGTAGAATTTACTGGTGGGTCCCGTGGGTCATCCTTCCCTAAGGTGGGTATCTATGCCTCCATTTGGCAGATGTGCAGACCCTGGCTCTTGGCCCAGATGTGCACAGATGTGTGGTAGGGGCCAGGTCAGAGCAGACCTAACTCCTAAGAGCCGTTACTGCTGTCTTTCTGCTGTGTACATGGCATTGCCTGGAAACTCCTTCAAGGCTGGCCTTTGCTCTGCCTTCACGATGGCCGCTGAGGGACTGACCGGTCTCCACACAGATTGGCCTGCAATCCCAATGACAGTCTGGGTGGCATCTGCTAATGAGACTTGAGCGGATGTGGTCAGGGCAGCCATAGGCAGGCTAGGGTGGAGGTTGTTGGCTTCATCCTACCAGTTGAGACGCTGCCACATGGCTTGACTGTGGCAATACTAGAAAGCCTCCAAGTGGTTTCTGCCCACAGCAGCCAGCAAGGTATGTTTTCCTTGGGCTTTGGTAACTCCCTTGCCCACCCCCACTTCCACAGTTCAAAAGGCCTTTCCAGGAACCCTGGGGTGGGGCTGAGGCAGGACTCCTCCCTTCTGCTGCTAGCCCTGGGGGAAATGTGTGCTTGGTCCCAGCTGGGAGCAAGGCAGGACTGGTGTTAAAACTGGAGGAGAGCTGGCTCAGGTGCCTAGAACAGTCTACCATCTTGATGGAGCTGGTCCAGTCTCCTGCTCTCAGGGCAGTTCTGAGGACTAGAGGGGGAGACTGCAGGCAGCATGCCAGGGTGGGTGGCTCCCTTCAGCTGCCCTATGGGGTAGCAGAGGCCACAGAAGGTGTGCCAGGGCAGCAGAGGCCTCTGTCACCTTGGTTTCATCGCAGATGAGCAGCCTGCCCTGTGGTTACTGCAGAATGATCTGCTGGCTCTGGTCAGTGTCCCAGAAGTGGAAGTGTGGCTTTGAGGTCTGGGAAGTCCCACTGCTCTGGTGTGGTCATGGAGTTCATCTTTTAAGACAGAGACAGTACTTCCCGGGGTATCCATGCTAAGGCAGATGCAGACTCCAGGGACACCCCCTTGTCCCCCAGCTCTCCGGAGTGCCGTACTGGGGCTCCAGTCTCCCAGGTTCCTACCAGGTTCTGAGACAGGCCATATCTGGCTCAGGAGATGTAGAGATGGATGAGGACAAAGCCAGAGGAGGGGTGGCTCCCTGGGTCCCAACCCTGTGGCCTTTTCAAAGGAGGCTCCTAGAAAGGGAGAGCTAGCCAGTGACTTTGGAACCAGAACACCCAGTTCATGGGACTTCTCCAAGTCACAGTCCCACAACCCCATGGCAAACCTCCTCTATCCACTGGCCATCTAACGAGATTCTACTGGAAACACATTTCTGAGGTCCCAGGTGGGAAGTAGAGGCCATTTTGAGGAAGGATGGTTGCTAGGACAGGCCATCAGCTTTCAGGGGGGAGCATGCGCAGGGTCTGGTTGGAAGGAGTGGGGCCTCCCGTCTTTTTGCTTTACAGTCCACGCTGAGATTCCGTCACTGTCCAATGTAGGCCTGACAGGGTGTCAGTCCTGTGGGACTGGGAGAGCTGTGTCATATCCAGGTGTCCACAGGATTTAAGGAAAGGGTTTTAGTAGCCAACCTTGGTTTAGGAACTGCCAGATGAGACAAAGTGAAAGTGGTTCCTGAGATGTGGGACTTCCTGGAGCCTGTAGCAGGTCAGCGGCTCACGGGAGAGTGGGCAGCCTGTGCCTCTAACTGCGGGGGCTGTCTTCCTGCAGTATGGGGCTCTAAGGCAGCTCCTCACCGCACCCCACTGGCAGGTTGTCCTCGCTGGGTGGTTTCTGCACCCTGCTTGGGACCAGCCTTTTACCACGCCGGGTGAAGAGTAGGCAGAGCGCAGGGCTTTGGAGAAAGCCGTGTGTCGGGCAGGGAGAAACACAAGACCGGCTGCAGAGTGCAGGAGGAAGCGAGCAGCTGGGACCTTCCCCTTGACTTCTGCAGCAGCCAGACCTCCTGGTGGCCCCTTCATCCTCAGCGAAAACAGCTCTGGGCACCACAGACCAGTGTTTCCTGAGTGACTCAGTAGCAGCCACAGGCCCCCAGTAGGGCCTCTTCTGGCCCAGGGCTGAGGGGCTGGGATGGGTGGGAGCTGGGCATGGATCTATAGGGCAGTCCCTAGGCCCCCACCTCCCGAACCTTCCCTACCTCCCTTAACCCACAAGGGTGACAAGAGCAGCTAATCCAGGAAAAAAGTCACTTTATTTTCATAAATACTCCCACTGCCACCCATCCTGACCCTACTTGACCACAGGAGGGTGGGCAGATGTGAGGTGCTCCCGGGAGGCCCCAGCAGAAGGTGATAATGGAGCATGGAACTCTGGGAGTTCCATGGCCCTCCAGGGGGCATGTCCTCTGGCTCTGCTTTCAAGTTTCCATGGCCCGTGGGAGCCTGAGAGCAAAGGGAGGCCTCTGGAGGCCCCGGGGGCTGAGTGGAGAGCTCCTTCAGCTCTGTGACCACAGGGCCATTCCAAAAGAAAAGCAACGAGCCAGACCACACACCAAGTGCACACAGCTAGGGCGCGGGCGTCACCCCCACCCAGTCACTGGGTCCCCGCAGAGGAGGCCTGGGCTGGTCCCAGTTTCCAGCATGGCCTCCAAGTTATGGCTGGGCCTTTCCATAAGGCATAAAAGACAGGTGAGGACGACCCCACCTCAGGCTGGGGTTCAGGGCTGGGCCTCACAGCCCCCCTCCTTCCCTCACCCCAGAGTCCTTCCAGGGCATACGGCCCCTCCCTGCTCCAGGCTCCCACTGGTGATGGAGGTCCCAGCAGCTATGGCAGACCCAGGCGCAGCCTCCTGCTGGGTTTGGCTCAGCAGGGGAAGAGGGAGGGGGAAGAGTCACTGGGGGCCACAGGAGGGAGAGAAGCACAGGATGAACAGGTCCAGGTCCTGCTGCCCCTCCTCTCTCCAGCCCCTCTGTCCTAGAGGCTCCCCCAGGTCTCTGGTGGGGGGAACTGATCCACATCTCCCATCTCATTGTAGGTCTGGTCGCCCATAGTGAAGATGAGCTTGTAGCGGAGGCGAACCTTCTCCTGAGGCACAAGCACAGCAGTCAGAGTGGGGAAGGGAGGTTAGCGCCACCCTGGGGCACTGCCACGTCAGAGCTGGGCCCTCACCTTCTGGGGGTTAGCAAGGAGCAGGACCTGGGTGATGGCTGAGGGGTGGACGATGGGGTTGAACGCTGGCAGCTCTGTGCCGGAAGGTGGCTGCAGCCTCACCTTCATGACCTGGGGGCAGGAGGTGACTGCTGGTCAGGCAGCCACCACAGCAGAGGCAGCTCCCTTCCCAGAGTCTCAGGGGTCTCTCTGGCTCCCCACCCCTTCCCCAGCTCCCCAGGGAAGGAGATACCATGCCCAGGCAGCAGGCTGCCCACCAGGTCTAAAGTCCCCCTGCCTTGAGGGAGGAAGGCCTGCCTGGTCTGCCCTTCACCTTGGGGACGGCTGACTGGAAAACGATGTTCCGGATGGGCTGGGGCGCCGTGCTCAGCATAGAGACCACCACCACCAGCACATCGGAGCGCCCTGGCAGTGGGTCCCGAGCAAAATGGAAGAGGACACGGAAGCCATGCTGGTCATAAACGGTCACTGGCAAGATGCTGCCTGTGGGAGGACGGGTAGGAGGTCGGTCAGTGGGTGGAGTCAGATCATACCAGGCGCTGGCCTCTTAGAGGCAGGATGCCCACCCTGGAGCCAAGTCACAGCCAGGCCCTTCCCAGGCTCTGTTCAAAGTGTGGGTCATGCATTCTTTGGGGTCAGAGTCAGTTCTAGTGCTAAGGAGGACAGGGAAGACTTGAGCTTCTTGGTCACAGTTTCTAAGTCAGTCAGCCAATGTTACCTACTGCTACCTACTGCTCCTGGGTAATACCTGGGGCTTCCTCCTGGATCCTTCTTTGAGGCTCTATTTTATAATCATAAGGAGCCTTCTAGTTCTGGCCCCTGCCCTCCCTGGGAACGAGGGGGTCAGGGTTCAATTCTAAGAAGCCCTCTCCTGTGCAACCCAGAGATTAGAAAGCAGCCTTTCATCACTCTAGGATGGGGAGGCCCTACTGCAGGGTAACATCGGAGTCATCAGGCTCTGGGGACAAGAGCTGGCCTGGCCTGGCCCTTCCCACCCCTCCCCACTCACTGGGTTTGATAGACTCCAGGGGCACAGTGATGCTGGTTAGGGAGAACTCAGTGGGTGTGGCCTGAGGTGGAGGCCCAGGGGGCTCTGGGGACGTGGTGTGGAGGAGGCTGGCGGCTCCTGGGCTGGGCGAGCTGCTCTTACTCTGCAGGTCACGGAGGGTGAGCCGGGGGGCTGGCTGCTGCTTCTCCCTTAATTGGGACAGTGTATTAGCACGTGATTTTGTAGTGGGCTACCCAGCTCTGTACCTGTGGGTAGCTTTGAGAACCCCCATCCGCAGGGGGAGCCCCCCCACTCCTTGCCTCAGCATCCTCCCATGCTGAACCCCCTTCTATCTTTTCCTAGGGCACTGGGAACTCGAGGGGCATGCAGGTCAGTGGATGTGGCCCATTCTCATGAATGCATGTAGTGTGGGGCCATCCCTGGGCACACCCTTGTCACAGTGGGTGATCAAACTTGCTGGACTCCCAGGAGTTACAGTGATGGGCAATTCCCTGCTGGGCCCAGAAGCGCTGACTTGCTGGGACAGGGAGGGCCATGGCAGTGGCAGCCCTCACCACCGCACTTGCTGGGCTTCCGGAGGCAGAGCCTGCTGCATAAGGGTTTTCCCCAAGAGGTCCAGGTCGTCCAGGCCGCTGCTCGTTGGTGGAGGGGCCTGGGCTGGGGGTCGGCAGTCCATGCTGGGGGCCTGGGCTGGAGGAGGGACTGAGGATTCAGTGCCATCTGATGACTGTGGGCAAAGGAGACAGGTGTGAGACTCTCCAAAGTGTTAGGGTCACCTCCTGAGTCCTGAGGCCCTCCCTTCCCTGCAGGTGACATCTGAGAGAGGTACAGTAGAGAGGATAATAGACTCCCTGTCCATGAGGCAAAACACTGGACCTAAATGGATCTCCACACTGGGGGGACCTTAAGTTTAAGGGAAGAAGAGCTGAACCTTGAAGGTGGAACTGTGGTCCTATCAGGACCCTAAGCTGACGCCCAGGCACCTCTGCTGGAGGTTAGAAAAGACTGTTGGGCTCTTCGCTGGGATGGTACTGCCATGTCCCAGGACCCACCTGCCTGTCACCTCTCAGGCTACTGGCTCCAGCCTCCCTTCCCTGGGGCTGGGCTGCCACAGGCAGAGCCAGCTTTAGCCCTCTTACCTGGAAGTTGTCCCACCCCACACTATCTGAGCTGGTGCCTGAAGGTGGTGTCGGGTCACTTAGGCCTGTAGAGAAAGCAGGACAGGTGGCTGGACTGGTGGGCAGATGAGGCGAATAGCCACCAGTGTGGCGCTAGGGCCTCCCTGGATTCCTCCCTTTAGAGGCTCATGAGTGAAATCCACAGTTTCAGAGGGGACCAGCAGCAGCACAGAAATAGAAAGCATCATCCCGGCAGCCACCTTGCAGCCCACATTAACTTCCTCTCCGTCCAGCAAGGCCCCACAGAAGCCAGCTTGGCAGGAGTTGGAACTTTCACCTTGGGCCCTCGGCAGCTAAGAGCAGGAGCCGAGGTGGTGAGGAGGGAAGGAGAGTCTGACCTCGTGTGTCAGGTGAGTATCTGTGGGCAGGGTGTTATCCTGGGTGAGCCTCCGTGTCCCCAGGTGGACAGTGGGGAGGTGGAATAGGCAGACTCTAAAGGCACTGGCATAGGTCAGTAAGGCCAGCTAACTGGTGCTGAGGGCCCTGGGGACGGCCTGCTGGCTGGCAGGAGAGTCAGCACGACCCCTGTCTATCCTGAACACCTCAGCCAAGCTCGCCCTGTATTTGTCTTAGAAAAGACAAGTGACCCTGTTTCTTAGCAAGTGCTCTTCAGCGGGCAGGCAGCAGCTGCCAGCTCTCCGCTATGGTACAGGGTGGCACACACTTTTAATCTCAGCACTTGGTAGGCAGAGGCAGGTGGATCTCTGAGTTTAAGGCTAGCTTGGTCTACAGGGTAAGTTCCAAGACAGCCAGGGCCACACAGAAACCATGTCTCAGAAAACAAACAAGCAAAAATCCCCAAACAAAAAAGGCCAGAGACTCAGACAACCATTGGCCTGAGCACAGGATCCCCAATGGAGGAGCTAGAGAAGGGACCCAAAGAGCTGAAGGGGTCTGCAGCCCCATAGGAGGATCAACAATAAGAACCAACCAGTACCCCCAAAGCTCCCAGGAGCTAAACCACCAACCAAAGAGTACACATGGAGGGACCCATGGCTCCAGCCACATATATGGCCTTGTCAATCATCAATGAGAAGCCCTTGGTCCTGTGAAGGATTTATGCCCCAGTGTAGGGCAATGCCAGGACCAGAAAACAGGGGTGGGTGGGTTAGTGAGCAAGGGGATGGGGGGAGGAAATGGGAGTTTTCGGAGGGGAAACTAGGAAAGGGGATATCATTTGAAATCTAAATAAAGAAAATATCTTAAAAAAAAAAAAAAAGGCCAAAGAGATCAGAGTTCACTTCTTCACTTTCAATCTTCTCAGGGACCGGGCTGACTAGAAGTGGGGCTTACTAAATAAATCCTGTCCTTCCTGTCTGCAGAACTTAGGGAGGGAGAGCCCACTGATCCTTCACCAGGGCAACTCCACTCCTGGAATCACCCCATCTCTCCCAGGCAGGCTGAGCTGGCCAGCCCTACCTTCTGCCACGCTGATCTTGTTCTCAGTCTCTTCGAGCCAGGGCTTCACCCAGAATAGGGAAGCCATGCTGCTCGCCATGGCCTCCACTGGCTTCCCAAAGGAGCACAGGGCCATTGCTGTGTGCCAGCAGAACGCTGGTGCCAGCAGGCTGCCCTGCACTGTCCTCTTCCTTACCCAGAGACATGAGCTCGTCATCAAGCAGGGACACCGAGGCACTGAGCTGCTCAGGACTGCTCTGGTTGCCAGGGCGGGTGGGCGTGGCTGGCTGGGTGGTGCCCGGGGGAGGGAGGTCCAGGCCTGAGAGGTCCAGCAGGGCTGACGTGCTTCCTGAGAGGAAGAGAGCCGGCAGGTCCTGGGGGGCACTGGGAGCAGCGGTGAGCACAGCACTCCTCCTCCTCCTCCTCCTCCCATCTCATTACAGGTCTCCTAGCCCCTCAGAGCCACTCCAGCCCGCCAAGCCCTTTCTTTTGTTCACAATAAACCAGCTTTGCTTAGGGTCAGGAATGTGACCTTAGTGTCAACACAGGGCGATACCAACCAAGCACCTAAGGTGTTACTCTGGGACACAGCTTTAAGATATGGCTGCCGCTCTCATACCCAAAGGCTTGGCTCCTCCCGACCTGCCAAGACTCCCTCGCTGCTAGCCTTTTCTGTGACGCCCCTCCTCCCCACCCCACCCTGCCACAGTCCCCTGAGAAGAGCCAAGTTTGCATCTAAAGCTCTGTCCTTTTTTCTGGAAGTCTAATGAGGCCTAGGGGATGACCCAGCCCCACACATCTGGGTCCAGATTCATGCGAGGAAGTGTCTTCCTTCTATTTCATGACAAACTTGGGCTCCCTTCCCCACAGCTTCAGGCTTGACCTTCGTGGTCACACTGAAGGTCATGCCGCCCCGCACCTGGGCCCCCCAGAGCCCTCCTGCTCTCTCCATACCAGGAATGGAGCTGGCTGTGGCATCACCGTTGACCTCCTCGCCCCGGACCAGCTGCTTGTACAGGTTGATCACCTGGGTGAGATTGTCATTAGCCTGCAGGATCTCAGCTGGAACAGGAAGGCGAGGAGAGGGGGGTTAGAAGTGGCGGGGCCTCCGGATAGGGCAGAGGAGCCCTCCACACCCGACCCAAAAGTATGTAAAGGGGTCAGGCATCCCACTCCAAATGTGGGTCCAGACAGCCAGGCTGCTGTAAAGGCTTGGAGGTGGAAATGTACCCAGAATGTCCAGGGAGAGCCAGGCAGGGAGTAGAGACAGAGAGGCCTGAGTGACTGGGAAGGGGTGATGTGATACACTGGGGCTGTGACCTGAGCTCGTCATTCTGCTTAGGAGATGGGGGGAGAGTTCTCCCTCCTGGGCAGATAAGATGCCTGCACAGGACCTGTTCAGGGGTTTCCAAGAGCAGTCTGCTTTCTGTGGCCTTCTCAGATGAGAGCCGGAGAAAGGGGGGCACCTCATGGTAGTTCCTTCCATGTGGGTGTCTAGCGGGGCCTGGAAGTGGGAGGAGGTAAGACAGGGCTGGGCCTCATCTTGGCAGTTGCCTGGGGCTCACCTAAGGCCTCATCATTGTCTTCCGTGTCACTGGCCAGTCGGAAGAGTGTGGGTCGCATGCGCTCACAGCGCTGGTACAGTTCCTGGGTGGAACAGGATGAGTAGACAAGGGTTATGAGTGGGTTATGAGTGGGTTGGGGTGGGCTGGGGTGGGTTGGATGGGCTGGGTGTGAGCTGGGGTGGGCCGGGGGTAAGATGGGGTGGGCTGGGAGTGAGCTGGGAGTGAGCTGGGGTGGGTGGGAGCAGGAGCACCTTCATGAGGTCCTCACTGCTGCTGGATGCAGCACCCTGGCTGTGGCTCATCACCATCTCTGTCAGCAACTTCACATTGTTGTTGACCTCCTCGATGGCATTCACCCGCTTGGAGATCTTTTCCATCCGCTTCTGGTCCTATAGAGCAGCAGATGGCCAAAGGCCGTCTCAGACCTCGGGAGGTAATGGCACCCGAGTCTGGGAAGAGGGCTGGATGGGCAGCTCTGTTTGGCCAAGTCCTGCTGATAGCTTGCCATGCAGGACAAGTACTCTTCAGGAAGCAGTGTCTCACTATTATGCCACTCCCTACCGAACTTCTGCCAGAGTCCTCAGTCTAGGCCACTGCACAGGCTCAAGTCTCTAGAGGTGGTCCTCAGTCACATCACCAGCTTCTAGACTCGTGACCATGGCTCGCATTTCTCCCCTCCTAGTTTCTGACTCCTGAAGACACTTGCCCATCCTCGGTCAGCACTCACAACCCAGAAACAAGTATGGAGTCCCTCCTTGTCTGCAGGTGCCTGCCTGGCCAGTGTGTGGGTCCAGGCCTTTAAAGGCATCTGTAGGAGGCAGCCCCGTTCTTTCTGCTCCCCAGTGTCCTTGTGCTGCAGGAGGTAGGCTTGTGCTTGGCAGCCTCACATCGCTTAGCCCTTTAAGACCTCCCTGAAATGAGCAGTCCAGGCCGTGACACGCCCTCTCCTGCTGCACAGGATGCAGAGAAGGCCCTGACAGTCAAGCTGGGCCCAGGCTGAGCCCCACCAACCAGCACAACTAGATCTTGCCTCCGAGGAAGATGAGCTAGCAGTCTCGGTGGGGCACACACTATTAAAACGTGGAAAGTTTCTTTGCTGCTGTCATTAGCGAGCTGGGAGATTTCATGTAAACGTTCACATTTCTGGATCATTTTCAAGGAAAAACCCATCACCTGATGATCCTGCTACACAGGGTTACAGGTGGGCAGTCTCCTGCCTCAGAGGAACCTGCCATGTGGCCTTGATCGTTTCTTTTCCTGCGGTCAATCCTTAGCCTAGAGAGCTGTTACATTTGGCTGCTTCTGCCTGTGCATCTGAGTGCTAACCAGAGATCGGGGTTTGGTTTCTGACAAAGTTTCATTCTGTAGCTCAGGCTGGCCTGGAGTTCAAATCAAGGCCATCCCCCTGTCTTAGCCTCCCCAGTGTTGGGATTAGAGGTGTGAGCCACCTTGCCCATCCTCAACACCTTTTGAAATTTTTCTGTCTTGAGACAGTCTCTTTCTACATAGCTCTGTCTCGGAACTCGCTGTAGACCAGGCCAGCCTAAACTCACGGGAATTCCTCCTGCCTCAGCCTCCCAAGTGCTGGGATCGAAGGTGAGCCAGCCTTGGCCTTATTAAGTTTCAGTATACACTTCTAACATATGCTAGCTTACACATTAAACATATTAACAGAGCCGGGCGTGGTGGCGCACGCCTTTAATCCCAGCACTTTGGGAGGCAGAGGCAGGCAGATTTCTGAGTTCGAGGCCAGCCTGATCTACAGGGTGAGTTCCAGGACAGCCAGGGCTACACAGAGAAACCCTGTCTCAAAAAAAAACAAAAAAACAAACATATTAACATCTGTGTTTTGCTCTCTGTGTATGCACATTTAAACATACACACCCATACTTACATATGTTTGGGGGATACAGAGGACAGCCACCAGGACCTCATGCATGCTGGCAAGCATTCTACACTAAGTTTTGGTCTCAAGCCCCAATACATTCCCAAAGTACTTTTGAAAAATGTTTACGTGTGTGTGTGTGTGTGTGTGTGTGTGTGTGTGTGTACATGTGCCATGGTGTGCACTTGGAAGTAAGGGCACTTGTGAAAACTGATTCTTCCCTTCCACCATGTGGGTTCTCCGGGATCCAGCTCAGGTTAGCAGCGGATATCTATACCTGTAGAGCCATCTTGCTGGCTCTTACATTTCTTTTTTCTTCCCTCCCTTTTTTTTTCTGACAGGGTCTTGCTATGTGGGCCAGACTAGCCTCAACCTCAGGATCCTCCTGCTTCAGCCTCTGGAGTTCCAAGATTACAGATACATGCCACTAATTCTTGGGCCTCATTACTAACAAATAACAGCCCCTCAGAAACTCATGCATAGATAGCAGGTTCTCCCAGGCTACTTCCCTCTAAATATCAGCCTCTGAGCACCTGTCAATTCTTTACTGTGGCAGCTGTCCTGCTGGGCCACTATAGGACATCATATGTACACACACGCACAGCTCCTGTGTGGTGGCCTAGCTCCACACCCCATCCCTTCTACCCCTGTACACCAGGCCAGCCATCACCTCCTGCACCATCTCTTTGATGAGCTTATTGGCAGCCCGGAGGTCCTCAGGGTGTGAGCTCTTCAGCAGGCGGGCCAGCATCTGCAGAGACAAGTAAATGGCTGTGGGCAGCACCAGGTCAGAACCTACAACCCAGCTCCTCGGTTACTGTGTGTGGGACCTCTCTGTGAAATGGTCAGAACTGATCGACACCTGACGGGTGCCCATGCGGATAACCGAGGCACTGCACACACTCCCCACGGAGCATAGCAGAAGGGTGGCCTCAGCATGCACCCCCACCCCAGCCTCTAGGAAGGCACACCAGAAACCACAGCGGTAGCCTTGGGAGCTGGCCGGGGACTTATTTCAACAGCTCCTCTCCAAGCAAATGCATCTGTAACTGCTCCACTAGTACAGAAAGATAAAGCTACCCGGCTCCTCAACCAAGCCCTGGGTTCTGAGCTGTGCTTCCTGAAGGCAGATGCCTGCATGGGTCAGTGCATTCAGCCGGCTCCACACAGGATGCCACCTCCACAGAGACCACGTTCAGCATGAGCCTCTGCTCCCGAGACTGCAGAGCTCTCCCGGAGCGCAGCTCCTCAGCCTTACCTTGGACTTCTCCTCATCTTCAAAGATCACATTCTTGGGCCGGGGAGGGGGGAGGGGAAAGATGGCATCCTCTGGAAGCTTGGGGTCCGACTTCACAATCCCTGGGGAAGACAGGGTTTGGAAGGCTGTCAGTGAGTGTCAGCTCCAGAGGTCGCAGGAGACGGATCTGGGAATAGGGTGCCCAGGTTAAATGGAGCTCACACTTTCATCAGCTCCCTGGCTTGGGAATGATGGGTGGGACTACTTCTGCCCTGCAGTGAGTGAACTCCAACAGAGATGGTTTGAGCCCAATATATATAACTTGTAAACAGTAGTTCCTTTTGTTTTTTTTTAAGACTTATTTTTAGCCGGGCGGTGGTGGCGCACGCCTTTAATCCCAGCACTTGGGAGGCAGAGGCAGGCGGATCTCTGAGTTCGAGGCCAGCCTGGTCTACAGAGTGAGTTCCAGGACAGCCAGGGCTACACAGAGAAACCCTGTCTCGAAAAACCAAAAAAAAAAAAAAAAAAAGACTTATTTTTAATTACGGGTCTGTGGGGGCTTTGGTAATTTTTAATTACCAGCTCCATGGGGCTTGTGCATCAGAGTACAGGCGCCTGTGGAGGTAAAACGCAGCCACTCCCCTAGAGCTGGTGTTGTGGGTGGTTGTGAGCTTCCTCACCTGAGTGTAGGAAATCAAACTTGGGGTCTTCGGAAGAGCAGCAAGTGCTCTTAATTGCTGAGCTCTCTCTCCAAACCCCATACATAGTTTTTGAGAAAGGGTAGCGTGTAATTCCTTTTGAATCCTATGTAGCTCAGGGTGGCCCTTGTACTTTGGATCCTCCTGCCCCAGTACCTAAGTGCTAGCATTATAGGTGTGCACCACTACGCCTGAGTACTGGGGATTGAAGGCAGAGCTTCGTGCATGCTAGGCAAGCATTCTACCAGTTGAGCTACATCCCTTGTTCCTGGGCGCCCATGTTTTGAGGCTACTCTGAAGGTAAACTTGATCCGTTACCATCTTTTGTCTACTCAAGCTGGCCGTAGGCACAGCCACAGAGAGGCCTCACTGGCCCTGTGTTCTTGAGACAGTAAAGGCAGACCTTGCTGGCAGAAGGCCCAAGCTGCAGGTGGGGCCTGTCACGGGTCCCCCACGCTGGGGCTCACTCACCCTGCTTCTTCAGCATCTGGTAGGCTTCTGCAATCTTCACCTCCTCAGGCAGGCAAACCGTCCAGCTGTACAGCAGCTCCAAGATCTTACTCTTCACCTTCTCAGATGTCCGGGAGCCCAAGTACTTCAGAGACACACAGAAGGGGACTTCTCGGACACTGCTCGGCCCCCTCACTTGAGCCCTAACCCTGCAGCCTCTCAGATGCCTCCGGAGTCCTCATAGGCCCTGCAAGAGGCCTGGTGGAGCTGCTCCATGTGAGCACCTGCTCAGCCACACAGACCTGAACCTTGAGACCCCAGCAGGGAGCCTGGGGCTCCAGGTGGAGGAGGGAAGAGCTCGTGTGCAGCCATGAGGCCCCACACATCAGCTCCAGCAGCAAACTAGGCCAAGAGATGGGGCTCTCACTACACTGTTCTCTCCTGGGAGACACGGGGCTGCACAGCCCACTCTGAGTTCTGTTCAGAGGAAGGTCACAGGGGGCTGGGCATCAGATATGTACCCAAACTGTGACCAAAGTCCAGTAGCCAGGATGTGGCCCATTTGCTAACATAACTGACTAAGGTTTCTGGCTTTGGACACTGAGGCTCAAGGAAACCACATTTAGGTGATTCGGACAGGGAGAAATGTCAAACACCTAAGCAGCCCGGGCTGGGCACGCCCAGTGACAGTATGTGTGTGCCCTGAGATCAGCTTTCCCTGCATGCTCAGAGGCCTAGGCTGTCCTGACACAGTCAGGTCCTGGAGAAGGATTTGTGCTAGGTTCCTAACTGGGAGGCCCCTAGGGACCTTGCTCCTGCAGCCTGTATCAAAGCCAGCACTTGGAGCCTGGGCCAGGACGCACCTTGGGAGACACAACCTTGATGAGCTCGTTGAGGAAGCGGAACTTGCCCACCTCATCATGGAACCTCTTGCCGCAGCTCTTCATGCACGTCTCCAGAACCTGTGGGGGGAAGCACTGAGGTAGCCCCGATCCTTGCCAGGGCCCAGAGGGAGGAAAGGACCCTGGAGGGCACAAGATGCAGAGGTTCCCAGGTCACCTGCCAGGGCACTGGGTCAGAGGTCGTCTAGTGACCAGTACTGCTCAGGTTGCTCGACCACAGGGCCTCCGTGGCTTGGCCCGAGTATCACTTGCACATGGTCATTTTACGATTCTTCTTTAGAGACAGGGTTTCTCTGTGTAGCCCTGGCTGTCCTGGAACTCACTCTGTAGACCTCAAAGTCACAGAGATCCATTTGCTTCTGCCTGCTGAATGCTGGCATTAAAGGTGTGCACCATTACTGCTTGGCAGTTTGACACTACTTTGGCTTTTCCTAAACCCGAAAAATCACAAGATCCCTGCATACTTAAGGAAGAAACCCCAAACAAAAATCAACATGTTGAAACATGCACAGGTACTTAGAGCAACTTCCACTTAGCCTCAGACAATCATGTTCTACGGCGACTGGTGTATGGGCTATGCAGGGGTTCAGAGACAGTGTCCCATCTCTTTTGCTCCTGGTGTAGCTATTGACTTCAATCCTGAGCCTCTCTTACTGCAAAGTTCAGGGTCTACAGATCCTATGTGGTCTGAATGGCCTCTGCAGAGAACCTGGGAGCTTTACAAACACAGACTCCCCAACATGCATGCTGATTCAGTGTGTTTAACATGTGTCCTACGGTCGGGCAGTGGTGGCACATGCCTTTAATTCCAGCACTTGGGAGGCAGAGGCAGGTGGATTTCTGAGTTCGAGGCCAGCCTGGTCTACAAAGTGAGTTCCAAGACAGGCAGGACTACACAGAGAAACCCTGTCTTGAAAAAAACAAAAAACAAAAAAAAACATGTGTCCTATGAAGGTGTCCATTGTGTGTGAGTTAAGGAATCCCTGCCATCACCCTCAGAGGTGACAAAAGGCTAACTAACTCTCTGCTGCTGTTAGGTACCTTGAGGGTTGGCCCAGACCTATATCCAAGATCATCTGGTCACAGTTCCCTTGGACTCATGAAACCCCAGGATCTTTTCTTACCGTCAAGGCCTGGATGGCTTCCCATTCCTGTGGGGACTGGATCTTGTGGGCCAGCAAGCGAGTGGCAAGTGGAGGCCTGGGTAGGAGGAATAGAGTCATGACATGGTACCTGATTCACTCAGAGGGACAGCCACTCCATTAGCCTGTAGCACATCAGCCCTCTACTGGCCTTGTGAAGCACATGCCAAAGCCGATGTGTCTCCAGATCAAACAGGGCCTGGGATGGTGACAGCCAGTGCCAGGTGGCCAATGTAGGCAAGGGCCTCCAAGAGATGTACACCTAGCCCCTTTTGGCTTTAAGAACAAGACATGGGTCTGCAGAAGTTGCTTACTGGTAGATCCACTTGCCCAGCATGGGTGAGTGAGGCCCTGTGTAAACTCATCACCAGCAAAAGCAAAAGCAGCTGTGTCCCTGGCCTGCACAGGGCATGGTAAGATCAGGTGGTAACAGCTCGAGTGCTAAGGCCATGCGAGGTGGCTCATGAGCACCCGGGCTCCTTCCTTTCCTCTGTGGCAGGAAAACCCCCATAGCCTTCCATATGTACCTTGGCCAGTGCCACATTATAGCTGAGGACTAAGGCTCAGTGAAGGACCTGCCCCAGAGAGGAGGGTGGGGGCGGAGCTCACTGTGCGGAGCGTTCTATCACCCAGGAGCACCAAGGAGCCTGAGGACATCCAGACCAAGCCCTGGGGAGTCACTTGTGGAAGCATTTTGGACAAGCATTCCAGGTCTATCTGGTTCTTTCTTACAGGAAGGGCCTGCTGGGGAGAGTGCAGTCTGCCCTCTGGAAGGCCCCCAGTACATCATCAGCCACATGGCACAGTTAGATTTGACCAGGTGTAGGACTCCTCATGTCCCGGTAAGGTTCAAGACCAGAGAGTTGAGCCTCAGTTTTTTCATTTATAAAATAAATCCAGGAAGGGCTCCCCTCAAGGGGGCGGCACCCCTGAAGCCCCCAGCAGGAAGCGCCACTGTTTTTGTCAACTGTCACTGCACTTAGAATGGGAACTGGGTCTCCAGCCTACATGGCAGGGGCACAGTGTGTTTTGTTGAGTGTGTCAGCCAAAGAGAGCCACCTACCCCTCAAAGTCTTCGTTGAGCTGCTCGCAGAAACTGTTGATGCTGGCCCAGTTCAGCTCCTTGTTCAGGGGATTTGTGGCTCTGTCTGCAGGAGCAGAGGGAGTCAGTATGGGAGAGTGGGAGTCCTGCCTCCTCTAACGCTGTCCTGCAACTGGCGCAGTTAAGAGGGGTCGAGCACATGGGACATGATTCCCTCCACTTCTTGCTGGACACCCCCACGCCTGAGCACTGACCTTCCGGTGGGATCAGTGGGCAGAAGAACACATGGCTACTGCTTACCTCGCCTTCTCCCAAAGGCCCCATCCTCAGAGACTACATCCAGGGACGGCCTCCCATGGCTGTACCCCACTACGCTGACTTTCCCATCTCTCACGCTGTTCTCAAGAGCAGCGCCCCAATCCTCCTGGTATCCATACTCAGGAGACTGAGGGGTAAGAAAAAGGCCAGGGTCCAGCCCTGGAGGAACTGTAGGCCTGGGCAGTGGGCCAAGAGAAGCTAGGCTCTTAGAGAAAGGTAAGTGACTAAGAAAGCATGGGAACCCAGCGCAGGGGACTTGGATCTGCCTGGGGCCGGGGCAGCTGCCCAGGCTGAGGGCCGCTCTGCTCAGGTAAGGACATAGCCTGGGAAAGACTGGACCCTGGGCCTCACGTCTAGTTCTGCCAGACCTTGTCCCTGGGGAGTGGCTCAGGAACACTTCTTCCAAGGGTGCCTTCTTCACTTCTGCCCACCACGGCAGCGGCTATGTTCCTAGCTATTCTTTACAGAGGGCCCAAGTGGACTATTACACAAGGCTGTGTGACTCCTGCAGAGAACATGCCTTGCTCCGCTCTCATGGATGCATGAGGGATTGGTGGCAGGGAGGATGGGGCTGGAGAAGCTGGGATGCAGGGATGGGCAACAGCACAGAGGAGCAAATAATATGAGACAGTCCCCTTGTGGAGCCCCCAACACTGCCGGGTGAAGAGCCGTGCAGTAAGAAGAACTTCTTGAACCTCTGTTTCCCTACTTGTAGAGCTGGACAGTACGCAGGCTGTGCACTGTGAGGCAGAAGTGTTCTCATGGTTCTGGGACACTTCTGCCCATGCTGCAGGCGCAGAGGACCACAGCCCAAGGGGTGGGGCTATGGAAGATCTGTGGACAGGAAGAGGCTAGGGCCCAGGATGTGGCACCTGCTCAGTTGGGGACCTATGCTATGTCTGGGGGCCTAGACACCCTCAGTGTCCGGCAGCCATTCACTTAATCCATAGTTAAAAAGAAAAAGAAAAAATACGGTGGTGGACAAAAGCTCTTCTTTCCTGAAACTCACTGGCGCAAACAGAGCATCTCTGAGTACTCAGATTAGCGATCTCAGAAGCGCTATGAAGACGGGCAGAGCAGGGGAGGGAGCAGGGGAGGGATGGAAGGAGCTGGGGCAGGCTGCTCTCTCCCGGGGGCTCAGAGGCAAGATGGATGGCCAGAGGCTGAAGCAGCATTCTTTCTGGTACCAATCTATCCCAGGAACCTTGTGGGTGACCCTCCAGTCCTTGAGAGGAACAGATGTCACCAGTGAGGCCCCCAGGGACACCAGCAACATCTCTTCTTCCTTAGGTCAGGCTGCACATTTCCCGACCTCCCAGTCCCCCACAATGGCTAAGGGACTGAACACTGGGAAGAGAGCCTGCAATCTGGAGGCAAGGAGAAGGTTCGGGGTACTGGCCTCTCAGTGACAGCTGAGAAAAAGGGCTAGAACAGGAAGTCCTCGAAGTGTCAAAGGCACGTGAGCCCCAGCAAGGGTGGAGCCAAGCAATCCGAGTCAGGAGCCAGGGAAGAGGAAACTCTGGCCAGGATCAGTTTCTCCCCAGCATTGAGCAAACGGAAGATCTTAGAACTGGAAGAGACATGACCCCACCCCTTTCCCCAACCTCCACAGTGCGTGTGCGTGTGTGTGTGTGTGTGGGGGGGGGGGCTCATCTCCCCTGGCAAGTGGCAGAGGAAAGTACTTGAGGGAGAGAGGTATTTCACAACTGGGCATGACTCTTCAGATGCTGTCCTGGCTAGTTTTGTGTCAACTTGACACAGCTGGAGTTATCACAGAGAAAGCAGCTTCAGTTGGGGAAGTGCCTCCATGAGATCCAGCTGTAAGGCATTTTCTCAATTAGTGATCAAGGGGGAAAGGCCCATTGTGGGTGGGACCATCTCTGGGCTGGTAGTCTTGGTTCTATAAGAGAGCAGGCTGAGCAAGCCAGGGAAAGCAAGCCAGTAAAGAATATCCCTCCATGGCCTCTGTATCAGCTCCTGCTTCCTGACCTGCTTGAGTTCCAGTCCTGACATCCTTTGGTGATTAACAGCAATGTGGAAAATGTAAGCTGAATAAATCCTTTCCTCCCCAACTTGCTTCTTGGTCATGATGTTTGTGCAGGAATAGAAACCCTGACTAAGACAGATGGGGAAAATATCTATGGTCCTCTTTTACCTCTGACCTCCTGAGACCCGTGCAGTACTGTATCTCATGCAGTCCATGGTCACTGTCTCCTTCTAACCACCAATCAACCCCACTGCCAGGCTGACTCTCCTCCGCCCCCCCCCCCCCCCCCAGATCGGTGAGCTCTGGGAATCAACCTTCCAGTTCAACTTCCTTCGAGGCTGGCTTCAAAGATGCTGACCATGTCGGCCCACACCACCCTGCACAGATCCTTGCTATATCTCAGACCAGGAGGTTGAGCTTGAGGATAGACCGGAAGGCTTCTCTGGGTCACATCCCTGAAAGGCCTTGGGACAGACCTGTCACTAAATGGACCAGAAGAGCCAACCTGCAGCTCCCAGGGGCAGAGTTCAGGAATGGGGTTGGCAAGGCCAAGGATCTTCAACAAGCAGTGTGGGACAGGGAGAACAGAGGATGGGGCTTGGAAGCCAGAGTTGGAGGAAGCTGTTTCGAAGGAGACAGGAAACAAGGACAGAGGCCTGGGGAGGAGGCTCAGCAGGGGCTAGGAAAGCAATCTGGGACGCAAAGCAAGGCTGGGCTTGGGTATAACGACAGAGAACTTGATTTCCTTATGGAGTCTTAGACGGGACCCTTTCAAGCACTGGGAGTTTCTCCAGGCGCGGACAGAGCTGGATCAGATGGGCCAGGGGTCCCCCCTTTCCTGGGCTGGGGGACCGAGCAGATCTAAGAAGAGCTGCGGGCACAGGGTTTGAAAGACTCAGGCCCTGAGGAAGTGGGGGGATCCCTCTAGGGGAAGACTCGAGGGTCTGCGCTTTGGTGCAACAGGCAGGGCCTTCGGGGGTCCGGGATAACTCTGCGCCACCGGGTCACCGGGGTGGGTGGGCGGCGCCCGCTCCCGGCCAGGCTGCGCGCAGCTGCCAGGGTCCGAGCGGAGCGACAGACTGGGGCGCCGCCCCTCCGGGTCGGGGGGCGGGGCGTGAGGAGGGGGCGCGCGGACCCCGCCCCGCCGGGAGAGAGAGAGGGGCCAGCCTCGCGCCCCCGGTTCCGGTTCCGGTCCGGCTCGCGCCCCTCCCGGACACTCACTGATTCGTGCCTCCAGAGTCTCCGGCTCCATCGCGGGCTCCATCCGCCACGGGCCCCCGGCCTCGGCGCCGCCCCCCGCCCCCCGGCCGCTCTCGCGGGAACTCCTCGGCTCCGCCCTCGGCCGGTTAAAGGGGCCGCGTCCACCCCGCGGAGTAGGAACGCGGCACCGGGACGCCGGGCACCATCGAGACGCGGGTGGAGCCGCCTAGAGCGTCGCCTCGTCGGCGCCCCTCCCCCTGGCGGCTGGCGGAGTCGCCGGTGGGGCTGGTCGGCGGCCTCGCAGCTCCGGGCGCTCGGGCGGGAGAGGAAGAGGAGAGCCTGGGGGTGGCGGGCGGCACCATAGAAACCCCGCGGGACCGCTCTAACTCAGTTAGCGTCACGCAGAGACCCGTGACCGCTTCCGGGACAACGCTCCGGAGCCATGTTTCTGAAGGGGTTCTGAAGTCACTTCCGGAGCCCTCAGGGGTACTTCCGCTTACGTGGGAAGATGTCAAAGTCCCTTAAAAGGGCAACTGGGCACTGTGGCCGCCGCCAACGCGATGAGGTTAAGCTAACGTTTGTTTAGCTCTTAAAGCCCTAGGCATTGTTCTGAGCAGTTTTTTCCCCTTTGAGACAAGGGCTCACTGTCTTGCTCTGGCAGTCCTGAAGCTCGCTCTGTAGAATAGGCTGGCGTGGAATTCCTGAGATCCGCCTTTTTCCGCCTCCCAAGTGCAGACATTAAAGAAGTGTGCCACCACGCCCAGCAAAGGGCTAAGTCTTTTTTTTTTCTTAACCTATGAATCTACATTCAAACCCGGGAGCCAGGTTATGAGTTTGCCTGAGGTCATTAGGGGTCAGTGCTTGCACCGAGTACTTAATTCTGCATTCAGTTTAGAAACTCCTTGCATTTGGGTTATTCGGTGCCCAGCCCTGGAGAGAAAGACAAGGCCAGATATATATCCTACAAGGTGATGATAACGCCCGCACTTATCAGACAGAGGCAGGAGGTTATCAGTTCAAGGCCAGTGTGGAATATCGTATCTCAAAGCACGTAACACTCTCAAGGTGATGGGGAAGCCAGAGAGGTGGTGGCAAAATGAGAGGTTATCTTTCCCCAAACTGGAATGGTGACGACGTCAGGCTCTTTTTTTGAGGTGGTTTAGGAGGAGGCAAAATGTGAGGTACTTTCACCCGCTTTTTCCACCCTCTGCGGTCGCCTTGGCTAATTCTCAGGAATGCCAGTTCGCTCTCTGTAGCCTCTGGCGGCCGTCGGGGGAACTGGCTACTGTGCCCTCTCCAGCGAGCCTGTGCCAGGAAGAGTTAAAGAGCATCTGAGACCAAGGAACCGGCGAATCCAGTTCCGCATGCCTGTGGCCTTGGAGGGATCAGTATTCACCTTGCAGAACCAGTTACCTCATTTCAGTCGGGTTTTCTTCTGAACCCAACTCTCAGTGAGACGTTTAATTCTCTCCTGCAACCTATAAGATACGGGAGAGGGTAACAAGATGGGCTCCGCCTGCTTTGTTTTCTTTATTTTTAAAATTGTTAATGAAATAAAACCCAACTGCAGGCCGGGCAGTGGTGGCGCACGCCACCTAGCACTTGAGAGGAAGAGGCAGGTGAATCTCCGAGTTCAAAGTCAGCCTGGTCTACGGAGCGAGTTCCAGGACCCAGGGCTACACAGAACAAAACCCAAAACAAAAACCCAAACTGCATTTGCCAAATTGATTTAAAGTCAGATCACTACTCACAGGCACTTTTGGTGGAGCGACAGAGGCAGGGTCTCCTGTAAGCCTAGGCAGGCCTTGAACGCACTATAGACTTGATCTCTGATCCTTCTTTCTCCACCTTCTGCGTGCATCACCACACCTGCAAGAGAATAGGACTTCTTGCAAGCTAAGCAACACGCTACCAACTGAGAGACATCTCCAGCTACTTCTGCCTCCATCTAGAGTCCTTATAGCCCAAGCTGGCGATTTCTGTGGTACCTAGCATTTCATATAAACATGTTAGGCAGACACATCACCACCTGAGCTCTAACCTCCAGCTGCCCCACAGTGTATTTCTTTGCATGCTTGTGGTTTGTGTCCCTCCCTGCCTCTGGGAAGTCTCATCCTGAAGCATTGCATCTGGTGAATCCCTGAGTTTCTTTTCCTGTTGCTGTGATTAAACTGCTCTGATAAAAGCAACTTAAAGAAGACAGGGTTTCCCACAATTCAAGGGGAGGAGAAATCAAGGCGGTGGCAGCTGGGCCCATCACAGCTGCAGCTGAGAAACAGGGCAGAGAGAGTGTGGAATGCACACTGCTTCCCGCCCTTTCTCCACTCACACAGTACAGGTTCCCCATCGGGGATGGTGCCACCCACAGTGGGCAGGTCTTCCCAGCTCAGTAGACTCAGGCAGGGTAATCCTCCTGAGGCACGAGCAGCAGCTCATCGACCAGGTGATTGGAAATCTGTCAAGTTCACAGAACTAGCGGGCACAGTGTCCTGAGACCTAAAATAGTGCTGGGGTCCAGAAGGTGCCGGGGTTCAGAGCATAGTGCCTCAAAGCATGGCGCCTGCCCACACTGAAGGGATCTCAGAATCGGCACAGAGCACAAGCAGACACTAAATCCTCAGCCCCAAAGAGATTTTATTTACCTAGGAGGGGACAAGCAGGGGGTCTGACTGCCTCTGGGTCAGGCAAAGTGAGCCTCAGGTGTCTCTGTGGGAGTGGTTTGTTTGTAAGGAGACAAAGGGGGAAGCCTGAATTAGGATGACTTGGTAAATCCTAATTGGACATGTTAGTTAGTGTAGCCAAATGTTGAATTTTGATTGCTGGACCTTGGTGATCAGCCTCAGGAATGTATTCGAATGGTTTAGCAAAGGAGAGGGAATCGGAAAAGGAAGACCTGCTGCTGTCATGATTGCCAGGCCTGGGCTTGTCAGAAAGCCCTTCACATGTGGGTCTGCAGGAAACCTTCTCCCTTTTCCCTTCCGCCCTTTCTCCTCCGTCTTCCGTCTCCCTTCCAGGTAGGCCATAGAAACTAGAATTCTTGGGCTGGAGAGATAGCTCAGTGGTTAAGAGCACTGACCCCTCTTCCACAGATCCTGAGTTCAATTCCCAGCAACCACATGGTGGCTCACAACCACTTGGGAGGCAGAGGTAGGCAGAACTCTTGAGTTAGAGGCCAGCCTACACAGCAAGTTCCAGGACAACCAAGGCTACATAGACCCTGTCTCAAACAAAACACCATCTTTAAAAAACGATTACATGTTTATTTACATGTGGAGGGCAGAGAGCGACTTCAGGGGTGGCGCCTTCCACCTTCCCTTGCTTTCAGACTCAGTTCTTGGGTTCTTGCCTTTACTCCCCCAGCTGTCCTGCTGGCTCCCCACCAGCCTCTATGTGGTGCTGTGGCTATCAAACCTCGGGCTTTGTTCGTGCTTGACAAGTCCTCTCTCTGCTGAGCTACACTCCCAGTCTGTCACTTCATTATCCCAATGAAAGAAAGCGGCAAACAGCGGCAAGTGTAGGGTGAGACCTGCCCTTGCTCTCCCCTTCCCCAAAGCACAGAGGTAGCTGCACGACACTTGTCCTCACCTTCCTCCCTTGCCAGAGCCACACACTGGCACTTTATCTCTCTGCCACCTCGAAGGACAAGGATTCCAAGGACAGCAGGAAAGACTTGGGAAATCTCCAAGGACCTCCTTGCCTCTCCGTAACAGTCACAGCCACCGGAGCGGAGGGGATGGGAGCTTTGCCACAGATGTACAGTCTTAGAGGTGACAGAGTCATTGGCCTCCTCTAAGTATCCAAAGCCTTTGGACCTTTTCTTCTCTTCCCCCGCCCCCCAACCTTCCGAAATAGGGTTTCTCTGTGTAGCTCTGGCTACACTGGGACTCACTCTGTAGACCAGGCTGGGCTCAAGCTTCGAGATCCACCAGCCTCTGCCTCCCAAGTGCTAGGATTAAAGGCACGTGCCACCAATGCCCTGATGCTCCGGGATCTTTTGAAAAAATATATCCAGGATGAGAAATATTTTTTGTTGTTGTTGTTTTTTTGTTTTTTTTTTGAGACAGGGTTTCTCTGTATAGCCTTAGCTGTCCTGGAACTCACTCTGTAGACCAGGCTGGCCTTGAACTCAGAAATCTGCCTGCCTCTGCCTCCCGAGTGCTGGGATCAAAGGCGTGCGCCACCACGCCCTGCTGAGAAATGTATTTATAGGATGAAGTGAAACTCAAGTTTTTTTGGAATGTAAAGTTTATAAAAAAAAAAAATTTAGGGAGATCTTAAAAAAATAAATCGAGACCAGCATGGTCTACATAGAGAGTTCCAGGTCAGCCAGGACCCTAGTGGAAGTGCCTCTCCTGTCTTCTCTTCCCAATCTCAACCAAGATACCTAACTCTAGGCTCAGCACTCAGAGGGAGGCAGATCTCTGTGAGTTCCAGGCCAGTCAAGGCTACATAGTGAGCTGTGTCTCTCAGGCTGTGACAGGAGTCTCACTATGGGTCTGAGGGTAGCCTGAGTTACTTGGTGATTGCCAGGACAGCTTGGACTACAGAGTGAAGTCTTGTCTCAAACCAGCCAACAAGACACGAAAACAAGCCAAACCCCAGGCTAACCTACCACTGTGGGGGGTTGTGGTTGTTATTCGGGTTAGGATCTATGTAGCTAGTCTACTTCTCTGACTCATGGTCTTTCTGCCTCAGTCTCCTAAGTTCTGGGGTTACAGGTCAATGGTGCCTACTCTGTTATGATCATTTATTCAGAAAAAGAGTTCTTCTCTACCTCCCGCCGTGCTGCTAACTCTAGCCTTGTGCATTTTTGTGTCGCATGCTTGTCCTGTAGCATGCTTTCATTGCATCTCCTGGGAGAGAAAGATCAATCAGCCTTTGTGGACAGTTGATCAAAACATGTTTTGGGTTGGTATCTCAGTCACTGGTTGCCAAGGCTGCCAACCTGATTCCTTGCCTGGGTCCTATATGATGGGAGGAGAGACCTGACCTACCTTCCTTTCTTCCTTTGTCCCTTCCTTCCTTCCTCCCTTCAAGTTGTCCTCTGACCTATAGATGGCACTCCAGTACCGCCCCCATAATAATAAATCTATTATAAATGGCCTTCCCTTTATCCCATGGAGCATTTTAAGCTGCCTGTCGCTGCAGGGCTGGGATCTGGGTTATGTAAGAGCCCTGTCTTGGCTTCCTACAGTGCTCCTAGGCCCCTCTCCCAGCACAGGCTGCAGTGAATGAAAACAGGCAGTTGGTCCAAATCTGATTCACACCCATGACTTTCTCTTCAATCTCTTAGATCTGAACCCATAATCCTTTTAGGCCTAGGAACTGCATACAGCCTTGGAGAAGGGTTGAGCAAACTGTGCACTCTTCAGATCAACCAAGCCCAGAAATCCAGCTCACTTTGATGTGGGGAAGTCCTCCCCCTAGTGTGGGTCATGCTAATTTACACGGCCATGCTGGTGGGCTGTCGTGAATTGTGCCTGGCTAAGAGAGATCCAACCGCTTTGAGTATCAGTTTGCTCACCTGGAGAATGGAGACTGTAACAGGCATTTCAGAAGACATTATGGATAACCAAGCCTGATGGCCAGACCTGTCCCTCCAGCTACTCAAGAGATCCTGCCGGGACTAGAGTGGGTTTAAGGCCAGCCTGGTGGCATAGTTAGGTCTCATCTCTAAATAAAAACATACACAAAAACACTGGGGGTGTCACTTAGTGCTAGGGCCCTGCCTAGTAAGTCTGAGGCCCTAGGTTCCTTCCCCAGTATTGCTGGATGACCATGCCAGAAATTGCTTTCCGAAGTGCTGAGTTCGAGGATCACCATCTGACCTTGCTCACAAAGGCCGGAGACTAGAAACAACCCAAGTGGGCTGGTGAGATGGTGCAGCAGGAAGAGGCCCTTGCTGCCAAGCCAGCACTTGGGAGACAGAGGCAGGTAGGTCTCTGTGAGTTTGAGGCCAGCCTGGTCTACAGAGCTAGTTCTAGGACTACCAAGGCTACGCAGAGAAACCCTGTCTCAAAAAACCAAAACCACCACCACCAGCAGTAGCAACAACAAAATGATCCCGGGTAGATGTGGGTCAGTTTTCAGGATATATTGTTTTTATGTATTTGTGTATTGTTTGTTTGGGTTTCAGGCAACCCAGACTGGTCTAGAACCTGCTATGTACCTATGACAGATCTGACCGTCCTATCGCTACCCCCTGAGTTCTGGGATTGCAGGCATATGTGTCACCGCACCAGATTAACAAGGTATAGAACCCGGGTGCAGCATAGCACGTGTGCTTGTTCTTTCTAGTGTGGCTGTTAAATGCTCCTGGGAAGGAAGCAGGAGATGGTATGGGCTTCTGGAGGCCTGGCGGCAGATGCGAGCCTTGTTTCTCCTTTTAAGCTGAGTGTGGTAGTTTGAATGAGAACAGATCCTATAGGCTCACATATTTGAATGCTCGGTCCCCAGTTGGTGGAACTGTTTGGAAAAGATTAGGAAGTCTGTGACATGTGGAAACGTTAAGGGTTCTTTGGAAAATCAGTTGTGTTGGATAGTGTTTTGCTGGGACAAACATGTGAAGGAACGATTAGCTGAAGCAGACACAGGTGAAGGCTAAGGCAGATTTGTAAAGGAACATTTTGCTGAAGCAGAGACGGGAGAAAGGATGTTCTGCTAAAGCAAGCACGTGAAAGGACACGTGGTAGGGGCTGGAGAGGTGGCTCAGTGGTTAAGAGCACTGGCTGCTATTCCAGAGGTCCTGAGTTCAATTCCCAGCAACTACATGGTGGCTCACAACCATCTGTAATGGGAGCTGATGCCCTCTTCTGGGGTGTCTGAAGACAACTACAGTGTACTCATGTGCATAAAATAAATAAATAAATCTTTTTAAAAAATAGGTTTTGAAAATATTAAAGTTACAGGTGTGGCTTTGTGGGAGGGGTTGTGTCACAAGACATGGGGGTGTGGGCTTTGGGTTTCAAAAGCCCAGGCCAGGCCCAGTGTCTCTGTCTGCCTGCAGATCACCATGTAGCGGTCTCAGCTACTTCTCCAGCACCACGCTGTCTGCGTCCCACCATGACAATCATGGGCTAACCCTCTGCAACTGTAGGCCCCCAATCAAATTTTTTCCTTTCTAAGCTTTGGTCACGGTATCCCTTCACCAAAACAGAACAAGATAAACTGTGGGAGGCATTTTTTTAATCTTTGTAAACACGAAGCCGGGTGTGGTGGCACACGCCTTTAATCCCAGCACTGGGGAGGCAGAGGCAGGTGGATTTCTGAGTTCAAGGCCAGCCTGGTCTACAAAGTGAGTTCCAGGACAGCCAGGGCTATACAGAGAAACCCTGTCTCAAAAAAAAAAAAAAAAAAAAATGTGTGTTACATGGAGGCTGGGGAGAGGGTGTTATCCCCTGAGCTGGGGTTACACGTGGTTGTGAATCACCTAATGTGGATTTTGGAAATCGAACTCTGGTCCTTTGCAAAGACAGCAACCTCGTTTAACTGATGAGCCATCTCTTCAACCCCATGAAGTATTTTCAAATCTCATACATGACTTTATTTGGTTTTGGGTTTTGTCTATTTTGAGGTCAACGCTCCCGCTATTTACAAGCCCGGTTTTTGTTTCCTGCTAGGTTATTCTCTTAGTGGCCACCAGGGGGCAGAAAACACTCCTGATTTTTTTTTACACGTGGTGGCAGCATTGGCCCTTTAAAAGGTGGTGGCTGAGCACTGTGGCAGGACAGCAGACTTCATTGTTGACCTGGGGCCTGGGCTGGGGTGCACTTCAGGGATGGAGCCCAGGCCCCAGGTCTGATCTCTAACAACATTAAAAAAAAAAAAATGGCCCGGAGGTTGGGGCTTGCAAGGAGAAGCTGCCACTGTGAACTTCACCCCTGACCCCTAATTTGTAGAATTGTTTCACTAATATATAATTTACATGCTGTACAGCTTGCCCAATTAATATACAGAACGTTCTTTTTAAATATGGCAGCATTAAGTTTAAAATAGTATACCTTTAAACTATTTGTTTGTTTGTTTGTTTGAAACAAAGTCTTACTGTGTAGCACAGGCTAGACTAGAATTGACTTTGTAGCCCAGGTTGTTCCCAAACTCATGGCACTTGTATTACTCAGAGTCCTCTTGAGGAACAGAACCAAGAGAATGAAGCTGGGCTGTGGTGGCACATGCCTTTAATCCCAGCACGAGGGTCGGGGGAGGCAGAGGCAGGCAGACCTCTGTGAGTTCAAGGCCAGTCTGGTCTATAGAACGAGTTTCAAGACAACCAGGGCTACACACTGAGACCTTGTCTAGGAACACTACCCCCCTAAAAAAAATCTAATAGCATGAATATTTAAATAGGATTTATCGGATTGGTTTACAGGACAGGTCAGATGAGATTTTTCCAGGGAGTAGACACAGGTATGTATGTAGCCCAACAATGGGCGTCTGTATGCAGCCAAGCCCGAGAAGCATTGCGGCTCCACAAGGCTGGGTGCCACAGCTGTCCCAGAGAACTGGAGGATTCCTGGAGAGCTGCTGGTCTTCAGTCCACTTCAGAAGCCTGAAGAAGCTGATGTCAGCCAAGAAATGCAGCAGCAGCGGCCACAGCCACATAGCAGGTGACTCACCATGGAGACACCAAAGCAGTGAAAAAGGGTAAAGCCACCTCCCTCCGACCTCATTTACCAGGACCAGCACTGAAAGGGGCGGCCATGTTTAGGGCCGGTCTTCCTGCTGTTAAATAACAGGGTCAAGAAGGTCTCACACAGGTGTGCCCAGCAGCTTACTTCAATGTTGACTCCAGATCCAGCCAAGCTGACAATCAGGATTAACAGTGACAGCTGTCCCCCTGTCTCAGCCTCCAGTGTGCTGGCACCAGCCACAAAAGCCCTCAGAGCTAGCTTTCATTCTATCATTTAAAGTGCCCAATCCAGGGGCACTGTTTACAGCTACAGTGTGGACAGCCATCCCTGTCATCTATTTCCAAGCAGACGCTGAAGCCTGACTCCCCACTCTCCCCCTCCCCTCGCCAGGGCCCTGGGAATGTCTAATCCACTTCCTGTCTCCATGAATCGCCTATTGTAAACACGTTCCAGCTGGACTTGTTCTGTGGGAGCCCTTTTCCGTCGTCTTCCTGCTTTCGCTGGTTATGTTTTCAAGGGTTCTTCACGTGACAGCAGGTGCCAGTGCTAGGTACCTTTTCACGGCTGAATAATGTTCTACTGTGTGGATAAGTCTTGTGTCTCTGTCTTCCTTTGTTGATTGTTGACAGACGCAGGAATGTTTCAACCTTCTGCCCCTTGTGAATAGCGTTGCTGTGACCACTGTTGAACTCCTGTGGTGGTTCTTGTCTGTGATAGTAGCACCTGAAAGGCTAAGGCAGGAGGGTCAGGAGTTCAAGGCCAACCATAGATACATAAAGGTGAGCCAGGTATGGTGGAGCACACCTTTAATTTCAGCACTTTGGAGACAGAGGCAGGAGGCTCTCCATAAGTTCGAGACCATCCTGGTCTACTAAGTGAGGACCAGGACAGTCTGGACTATGTAAAGAGACTTTGTGTCAAAACAAACAAATAAATGTTCCATGTGAGTCTGGCCTCCAGGAGACCCTGTCTCAAAAGCAAGTCAACAAACAAACAACAACAAAACCAAAGCAAAACATGTGTCATCATCCGCCAGGAAATGCACTGAGACCCTCTCTAATGGTGAGGCCTCTTCCTCTTGGTTGGCTAAGGGCACAGGGTGAAGGAGACGGAGTGACCAGAAGATTCTAGAATTCTGCAGCAACAAGGGCAGGATAGTGGAACTTTAGCCTGTGAGATTTTAGTAGAGCAGGGACAGGTGACAGAGGGGAAAGATCCAAGATCCCCTGGATGCTGAGCCGGCAGGTGGCCACACCCACTCCCTCCCTTTGCAGCTGGGGAGAAAGTGGATTGTATTGCCAGGCATCCAGGGGAAACTACCAGCAATCCCTCCACCCCCTCAGCAATTGATGAGCATTTGACAGTAATATTCTACTGATACAGGGAAAGGCCTGTGACCAGTCATCCAAGGCCAGCCTATTAGCCAGGAACCACAGCACAACCTCCTACTAAGTGCCAGCCTTGGAAAGGAAAACCTACTGTGTGTGTGTGTGAGTATGTGTGTGACAGCTCTGTGAAGTAGAAAAAATTTTTTAAAGATTTATTTATTTATTTAATGTATGTGAGTACATTGTTACTGTCTTCAGACACATCAGAAGAGGGCATTGGATCCCATTACAGGTGGTTGTGAGCCACCATGTGGTTGCTGGGAATTGAACTCATGATTTCTGGAAGAGTAGTCAGTGCTCTTAACCTCTGAGCCATCTCTCCAGTCCCTGAAGTGGATACAGATACCTTCAAGCTGAGACATCTGTCCCTCCTGGTCTGCTGGGCAAAGCCATCAAGAAGCAGAGTCAGAGCTTCAAGTGGCACACGCCTTTGATCCCAGCACCCTGGAGGCAGAGGCAGGTGGATTTGTGTGAGATCGAGGCCAGAGTGAGCTCCAGAACAGCCAGGGCGACACAGAGAAACCCTGTTTTAGAGAAAAAAAAATTTTTTTTAAGCCTTTAAAACTGGTATTTTGGAGCCCAGTTCCTGTGCCCCACTGTGAAAAATGAGAACAGATCTCTGAAGTGGATACTTCCCAGAGAGCTGGACCTATTTACTTTAGGCTCCCTGGGCATCCTACAGACTTTGATTCATTCATTCACTCATTCTGTCTGTCTGTCTATCTGTCTGTCAGGTTTGAGACATGGGTGAAGGGGCACAGCCTTGTCCCTCTCCTGCTGCTCAGGATGGAAGCTCTTTCTAGATTGCCATCTTCATTGGCTGGGCATCGGGAGGCAATTGGCCCCTCTCTGCTCCCCCTGCTGTGTGGTCCTGATGCAGCCATCTACACGTCTGAGCTTCAGTTTCCGTATTCACTCAGTGAGTATAATGGCAGTCTCTGAGAGGGCAGGTGAGGGCCAACTGAAGCAATCCGCAGCATGTGGCAGATTGGAGCCCCTGAGAAGCCAGCTCTTTTCTCTCAAAAAGCGGGGTGAAGCTGGACATGGTGGCTCATACCCATAATCTCAGAACTTGGGAGGCAGAGGCAGGAGAATTACAGAGTTGGAGGCCAGCCTGGTCTACAAATTCCAGGACAGCCAAGGCTAAACAGAGAAACTCTGTCTCAAAAACCTAAACACAAAACCACAAAAACCGAGGGGAGTACGGAACAGGGCCCTTTCTTGTGGGGAAAAAAAATGTTTGTGGGAGAAGAGGCAGGAGGGAGTCACAAGATGCCAAGCAAAGGCAACTCACGGATGGAAGGGGAAAGGGTTGGGACTCACTCAAGGCGGGTGTGTGTGTGTGCCTTCCACCATGGTGACTGGAGTTGCGCTTTGGGAACATGAAGTAGCTGGTCACACTGGAGTCAGGAAGCAGAGATGAATGCTGGAGCCCAGCTGGCTCCCCTTCTCCCCTTCTCTATGCATTAGGAACCCTAGTCCATGAACTGGGACTGCCACGGATAGAGATGGAGAGTATTGAAAGCCCATGATGGAAATTACGCTTTAAGCTTACAGAGGCAAATGCCTTCGCTTATCTTGATCCATCAGTTGTGAGCGGCGATGGTTTTGGTGACCTGGTATACGAAACTTTGAACCAGTTTGAGAGGAAATAAGGAAAATAATTATTTTGTTGGTTGGCTGCTCTTAGCATCTCTGGATAAATTGATAAAGGATAGGAATGAGCTCTGTGATAAAGGGTGTGTCTTCCCTCCTCAACCAAACGTCTCCGGAAACTCCCTCAGGCACTTCCAGAAGTGTATCTCCTGGGCGACTCTAAAATGTGTCAAGTTGGTGGGCAGCTGTGATGGCGAATATTGATTGTCAGCTTGATTGGATCTGGGGTCCTCTTAGACGCCTGCCTCTGGGTAGTCCTGTGAGTGTATTCTCAGGGAAGATGGATGGAGAGAAAAGCTCCTCAGAGTGGGTGAGAGCTTCTAGCAGCCCTAGGAGGAAGCATCCAGGCTACCATTGCCAGTGCCCACCCAGCACTGCTTCTTGCTGCTGTATCTGTCTTGTAGAGACTGCAACCCAACTTCTTGGGATTTTGAACTTGAGTTGAAGACCAGTGTCTCTCCTGGGGTCCTCCAGGCCTTCAGCACCAGGTCAGGACTGTGGGCTGAGCTCTCTGGCTCTCTGGCTCTCTATCCTGCAGACAGCCATTGTTGGACCACCCAGCACCTAGCCTATAAACAAATCTGATAATCCCCCTGTTTTGATGATTCTCTTCCACTGGAGACCATGACTAACACGGCACCTGTGGGCTTTGTGTGGGCACAGACAGACCCAAGCCCCAGGAACAGCTCTCAATAGGAAGAAAGCTTACCGGTGACCTTGAGTGCTGGAAGTGAACCAGAGACCCTGGCTGGGGGAAGCTCCCTGTGACAAGGGCCATGCTGGGTCTCTGCTTGTCACGTGAGGGAGGCAGGTGACCACCCGTCTCCTCCTGATTCAGAGAGGCACCTTGCCATTCCAGAGTCTGCCGAGGGCCGGGGTGGGCATGTGGGTCAGGCTGTAATCTAAATCTGTCTCTGATGCAACCACGTATCTGCTTTCTTGTTCAGCTGTGATGGGTCCAAGGGATAGAGGACTGCATTGTCCAAAGGGATTGGGTGGCCTGACCCTGAAAGGAGTAGCCAGGCTCAGGGCTAAGGCTGCAATCCCAGAGGAGGCTACTCTTGCCCTTCAGTCTTTCTTCTTCCTTTCCTTCTCTTGTGCTATCTCTCTCTTGTGCTCTCTCTCTCTTTCTCTCTGTGTCTGTCTGTCTGTCTGTCTCTCTCTCTCTCTCTGTGAAGGTCAGAGGCTAATCTCAGTTGCCATCCACGTTGGATTTTTGTTTGTTTGTTTGTTTAGTTTTGTTTGAGACAAGGTCTCACTATATAACCCTGGCTGGCCTGCACCTTGCTGTGTAGGTCACAGAGATCCACTTGCTTCTGTCACCTGAGTGCTGAGATTGAAGCTGTGTGACACACCTTGAAATTGTTGTTTTGAGACAGGGTCTCTCACTGGGATTTAGGACTTGCTGAGCAGGCTGTCTGTCTGTCTGTCTGTCTGACCAGCAAGCCCAGTGACCTTCCTGCCTCTGCCTACCTAGTGCTGGGATTTGGAGCGTAGACCCCCCACTTAGGTGCTGGGGATCAAACCCAGGGCCTCATTCTTTTGCAAATACTTTTTTGACTAAGCCATCTCCTCAGCCTTCTCTTTGTTTCTGTTTTGTTTTGGTTTGTTTTTGTTTTTTTAGACAAAGTGTCACTATGTAGCTCACACTGACTGCAAACTCACAGGTGCCCTGCCCCTGTTTAGGATTTACAGCATGCCACCACACCGCTGCCTACCTTTGAATCCGGCTCTGCCTAGCGAGGAACTCAATCTGGCTGAGGAGGCCTTCCAAATGGAGGAATCGGCATGTAAAGAGAAGAGCCTGAACCCAAGAGATGAGGAAGTGGCCAAGGAGCTGGGGTAACACGAGGCTACAGGGAAAACAGGCCTTATGACACGTCCCTTGTCAGCCACAGGCGATGGCGAATTTTGTCCTGAGTACAAGAAGCAGCCACTGGAAGGCTTAAAGTAGCAGGATGTGGTGCTGCCTGCCATTCACAGTCTACAAGGATGCCAAGGGTGGTTGGAGGAGCGTGGGAGGGGCTGGAGGAGCGTGGGCGGGGTTGGAGGAGCGTGGGCGGAGCTGGAGAAGGGGAACAGTGCGTGGCTGGGGTCCTATACCCTTCCTTCAACTCTTCAACTCCTCCCCACCCCCGTTCCCCTTCCCTGCTTTCTTTCTCCCTCAAGGCCAGCCCCATGATTCCAGTAAGGTAGGATGACCCAGAGCCCTGCAGGTCCTGGGGTCGGAAAGACCGCAGAGCCCGTAAATGAGATCAAGGAAAGGCAATCCTTGGGCCTGTGAGGCAAGCCTCTGGATGTGTTTGTCTTGAGCCTGCTCCAGTAACTGTAGTAAGACACCGGAGACGGGGTGATTTATAAAGAACAGAGGTTTATTCAGTTCATGGTTCTGGAGACTTGGAGGACAGAATGTGGTTGGTTAGCATCCATTTGAAGAGATCTAGAATCTGACAGGAACAAATCTCTGAGCCTGAGAAGGTTTCTACAGGGTTAATTAAAGGCGGGCACCACCATTCCACAGGCAGGAGTCTTGGACTGAATCCAGAGAAGAAAGTGGGCTGGCTGAGCCACAGCACCCTCTGATTCCTGCCTGTGGGGGTCATGTGACCAACTGCCATGCCATCTCTGCTATGACAGGCTGTATGTACCCTTGAACCACAAGTCTTTCTTCCTTCAGTTGGTTTTGTCAGGTATTTGGTGACAGCAACAGAAAGGTAACTTTTAGAAAGGTGTGTCCTTACATCCAGCTAGGCCCTTAGTACCACACATTAATGTGGTCAGACGGAGCAAGTGTATGAGGTCATGTCTCTTCTCCTCCTCCTCCTCCTTTTTTTTTTTTCTTTTTTCTTTTCTTTTGTTTTTGTTTTTGTTTTTGTTTTTTGAGACAGTGTTTCTCTGTGTAGCCCTGGCTGTCCTGGAACTCACTCTGTAGACCAGGCTGGCCCTGAACTCAGAGATCTGACAGCATCTGCCTATCCAGTGCTAGAATTAAAAGCATGTGCTACCAACGACCTGGCCCCTTCTCTCTCTCTCTCTCTCTCTCTCTCTCTCTCTCTCTCTCTCTCTCTCTCTTTTTTTCTTCGAGACAGTGTTTCTCTGTATAGCCCTGGCTGTCCTGGAACTCACTCTGTAGACCAGGCTGGCCTCGAACTCAGAAATCCTCCTGCCTCTGCCTCCCAAGTGCTGGGATTAAAGGCGTGCGCCACCACGCCTGGCCCCCTTCTCTTTTTATAAAGCCGCAGATTCCACCCTGTGAGGTCACACTTTCAAGCCAGCCTCACTGCCTGCTAACCCCAGCATCTGTAGAGTCAATTGCCTGTGTAGGACCTGTTTAGGGGCTTGCTCAAACCACAGCAGAGACCCATGACAGAGAGCTGGCTGACTTCTCAGGCTGGCTGAGCCTGGGAATCTTTTCTCACATCAAATAGCTGCTCAGCCTTCACAGGGGTTGGTCCCAAGTTTAGCCCTCACACACTTCCTCCCCGGAAACTTCCGCATCCACCCTAAGAGGGCCGACCTACAGTTTCTGCTTTCCCCACGAGCAAACTGAGGCCCAGAGAGACTGAGTGATTTGCCCAAGGTCACACAGTGGTAGAAGGCTCCCTAGGTCCTGAGGTTAATGTTCCTGAAGGAAAACCATGGGAGTGAAGGACTTTTCCATACGCATGGGGGCTGGCACACATAGGACCTAAGCCCTGGTGCTGCTGAAGGGACCTGGCCTGCTGGCATGAACCACTAGTCTCCTGTACCCCTGGGCAGGTGTGTTGGCTGTCACAGTGTCAGCCTCTGGCATCTTTCTCCTTCCCCATGCTGAGCCCGTGAGGACAGGCACTGACTCTCTAAGGAGCACCATCTTCCTGGTTGGGTAGAATGTCGCTAGGCGCATGTTCATGGTAGGTTCACCCTCATCGCCTTGCTGGACACAGGGCCTTCTCCTCTCAGGGGAACCTCATGAGGAATCCCCCATACCAGACAAGGTAAACTTCTATCCCCCTATCTTCCCCCAAGGTCTGGGGCTGCAGGATTGTGCCACCTGGAGCCTAGTTTATGCAGTGCTGGAGAAGGGAACCCGGGCTTCATAGATGCTAGCAAGCATCCCAACCAATGAAGCTATACCCGTAGCCTGACATTTCTTTCTTGAGGCAGAGTCTAAGTATGAAGTTCAGCTTGGCCTCGAACTCGTGACAATTCCCCTGCCTGCACATCCCGAGTGCTGGGATTGCAGGCGTATTGCCACACTTGACAGTGATGCCTAATCTTGTTTGTTTGTTTGAGACAGGGTTTCACTGTGTAGCCCTGGCTGTCCCCGAACTCACTCTGTAGACCAGGCTGGTCTTGAAGTCAAGGAGATCCACCTGCCTCTGTGTCTCCCAAACGCTGGGATTAAAGGTGTGCATTGCTATGCCTAGCCTTGTGATGCTTAATCTTGGCCGTCTACTTAACTGGACTGAGAATTGTGTCGGATGAGTAAAGTGTACTGCTGGGTGTGTCCGTGGAGAGCATGCGGGTGGGTTAGATCCTGAGGACTCGGTCTTGATCAGAGGGTTAGTGTCCTGATGGATTCATGGTTTAACAGCATTACTGGGCAAAGGAAGGGCTGATCCTGCTTTGAGAAAGTGGGTTACTGAGAGTATGGCCTGGGGGGCAGGGGGGAGAGCTAGTTTGAGCCCCTTCCTGTATTCTGATTTTATTTTCTTCCCATCTCTAGATGGTAAGAGCCTTCCCCCACTGTATGCCCTGCTCATGCGATGATGTCTTGCCCAAGTTCAGGGAATCAGGCAACCGTGAGCTGGACCCTCTGAACCTTGAGCTCAAAACAACATTCTCTCCTTACATTAGTTACTATCTCGTTGCTATGATAAAATGTCCTGAAAAGGCAGCTGGAGAGATGGCTCAGCACTGACTGCTCTTCCAGGTCCTGAGTTCAATTCCCAGCAACCACATGGTGGCTCCCAACCATCTGTAATAGGATCTGAGGCTCTCTTCTGGTGTGTCTGAAGACAGTGATAATGTACTCATACATAAAGTAAATAACATCTATTTTTTTTAAATACACTAAGAAAAAACAACTTGAGGAAGAAAGGGTATATTTGGGCTACCAGTTCGAGGCTACAGTCCAATATGGTGGGGAAGGAAGGCCTGGTGACAAGTGCTCACACGGCTGGTCACACTGCATGTGCAGTCAGGAAGCAGAGATCCAACAGCTGGCGCTCAGCTCAGTTCTCCTTCCTATGCAGCTCAGGGCCCAAGCCCAGGGGATGGTGCTGGCCATTTTTTGGGTGACTCTTCCCCTTTCCGTTAACCTCACAAGTCAACATATGGACGGTTCTAGATCAGTGGCTCACAGCCTTCCTGATGCTGCTACTCTTTGATACAGATTCTCATGTTCCCCCAACTATAAACTTATTTCATTGCTATTTTATAACTGTACTGTGCTCCTGTTATGAATCGTAATGTGTCTATGTGATATGTGGGATATCTTAAAGGGGTCGAGACCCACAGGTTGAGAACCACCGTTCTAGACGCCGTCAAGCCAACAGACAATCTTAGCCACCAGACCCTATTAAGCTGTTCTTGAAGGTATTTTGGACACAGCAACCCCAAAGGTAACTAATATATTCTTATAATTAAAGTTTAACTGGGCGTTGTGGTGCATACCTTTAATCCCAGCACTCAGGAGGGAGAGGCAGGTAGATCTCTGTGAGTTCAAGGCCAGCCTGGTCTACAAAGCAAGTCCCAGGACGGCCAAGATTTACACAAAGAAACCCTATCTCAAGAAAACAACAAACAAACAAATGATACATAGTCTTTCTGTGGATCCTGTTGGTCATGGAGGCTGGTCAAGAACTCAGAGTGAACCTTAGGCCTCAGCCTCCAGAGTGTTAAGGTTTCTCCACAGTCCCTCAAGGTGCTCCATTGCACAGATGAAGAAACTAGGAGTCTACATGTCCTGCCCCAGTCATTGCAGACCACAGAGCTGGGGCTTGACATTTGCCCTCCCGATGCCGGAAGCTTCCCGTTCCCCTCCCCCACCAGCTTCCTCTGTCTCTCTGTCCTGTCCCTCTAAAAGAAGACATTGCTCTAGAGTGGACTGGGAGGGTGCAGGCTGGTATCACGAAGGTGGGGATCTGTTTGTTTTCTAGGAGGAGAGGAAAGGAGAAGAGATAGGCAGCAAATCTCCGGTGTCTCAGGACCAAAGTCCCCCAACAACCGGTGGCCTGTGGGCAAGAAGTACTGGGAATGGAAGGACCGAGTGCCCCATTAGGCTCAGCAGGCAGGATGCCCTGGGCCTCTAACCCCAAAAGGGTTCAAATTATTTAATTAAACAACAACTTGACTGTATGTGTGTGGCTGCCTGCATATATGCCTATGAACTACATGTGTGCCTGGTGCCTGCAGGAGCCAGAAGAGGGCATTGGGTCCCCTGGAAGTACAGTGACAGATGGTTGAGAGCGTCCACATGGACAGCTTGTGAGAGCAGCTCAGCCAGAGCCACCTCAGACACACGCAGACCTGATTCTGTTCTGTCCCATCCACTAGCCACTGTGCCCCGGGCTAGGAGGAAATACCTCCACAGACAGAAGTATAAGGGTTCATTCGCCCAGGGGCTCAGGAGCCAGAGGCAGGAGAATCAAGAGCTCCAGGCCAACTTAGGCTACACAGTGAAACCCCGCACCAGGCTAGGGTCCTTGTGCTGTGTCATTTCAAAAACTCAAAAACAGGAGCTGGGGGGATGGCTCAGATGAGGAAACATTTACTGTACAAGCGTGAAGGCAGGAGTTCAGATCCTGGAACCCACAGAAGGTCCAGTGAGCCGGTGACCTGTCTGTGAGCCCAACCTGCCTCAACAAATAAGGTAGCGAGTGATCCAGAAAGATGTCCGAGGTCAGGTTTGAGCCTCTGTACCCGCTACACTACATATATGTGTGCCCACACACATGCAAACATGCGGACACACTGACACTGACACCGCCACACCTACTTGTGGAAAACTAACCCCCTGAAACCTCTCGAAATCAAACCCACTCAGTACACAGCTCTGTGAGAATGAGCCCGGGCAGAGGGTCCTTCTGCCCCCAGAGCAGGGTTTCTCTCCCCAGCTTTAGATGCGGAAAGACAGTGTATTTACCTAGTTCTGGGAAATGAGGCTATCCAAGTGTAGAGATTTAAGATAAAAGATTTCCCGCCTGGCGTTGTGGCCGCAAGCCTTTAATTTTAGAATTGGGGGCGGGGGGAGGAGGGGCAGAGACAAGCAGATCTCTATGAGTTTGAGGCCAGCCTAGACTACATATTGAGTTCCAGGAAAGTCAGAGCTATGTAAAGACACCCTGTCTCAAAAAAAAAAAAAAAAAAAAAAAAACCCAACTCACAGTTTCGGTAAGAATCCTAGAAGGGGGCTGATAAGCCTGCTGTGCCTCTGGCTCAGGTCTCTTACCAGGCTGCATTGAGCTGGCCAAAGTGGGGTCAGACCCAAGGGCAAGAGTGCCCATGTGGCTTGCGGCTGTGCGGATGGAGACTTAAGTTCTTTGGCACACAAGCCTTTTCTTACAACAGGGCTGTGCTGCTTATACCAGAATAAGGACAGGGAGAATGGGCCTTTGGTAATATTCCTGTCTTAATCCACTTTTTTGCTGCTATATCAGCATATCTCATACCAAACAGTATTAACAAGAGATGTTTACTCTCTGTGACCCAGAGGCTAGGAAGTCCATGAGGATGCCACCGTGCCACCGCACCAGGCTAGGGTCCTTGTGCTGTGTCATAGCTGAGAACAAGAGGACATATGGCAGGCAGGGGGGAAGTTGGGCCCAGCCCATGCTTTTATTAGGAGCCCATTCTGGCATTGATCTACTAGGTGATTAGGTGGCCTAATTGTCTCTTCAAGGCCGAGCCTCACCATGTGACCCAGTGGCATTTATTTTTCTGACATTAAGTCTCCAGCAGCCCAGGCTGGCCTCCATCTACCATGTAGCCAAAGATGACTTTGAACTCTTGATCCTCTCAAGCCTAGGCTAACAGGTCGGCACCACTGTGCTCGGCTGAAGACAATGAATTCACCATGAGCTGAGCTTTGGGGCAAACGTTCAGACCCCAGCACTAGCCTTGGCTGGGACAGCCCATCACTGCTATATAAATAACTCTTCCCGTCAGAAGCAAATCACAAGTCCGGTGATGTGAGTGAAGTTGATCTTACAAAAGTGTGCATGTAGGGAGGGGCTGGAGCCCTCTGGGGGGAGACGGCTCAGTGTGTAAGAGCACTTGCTCTGAGAACATGAGGATCCGAGTTCAAATCCCTGGCACCTGCATGACTGAGCCTGAGGCAGAGGATAAGCTCAGGCCAGCCTGAGGTAACTAGTGAATTCTAGGCCAACCTGGGTTAGAGAGACACCATGTATCATAAGCAAGCAAACCATAAAATGCAGCTTGAAAGACACACAGACTTATGGCTTGTCATGTCGCTCTAGCTGTGAAGGTGACATGACATGAGACATGAGATTTCTGTTCTTTTTCTGAGCACTTGCCAAAGCTTCTGTGGTGTGTGGGACTTAATGCCATCATCAGAGGTGAACCAGGTCCACTTTCTACTGCACTTTCAAATGTCTTAGCTCCTTTGGCTCCCAGGAGAAGGGCTGAGAAGCAATCCATTTCCTCGTGGGTAAAATAAGGAAATAAACCACTCCCCTCTTGGCCTGGCACCGGAGGTGGTGTCTGATGGGAGCACTGGGCAGTGAGCCACCCACCGGCTCCTGGCACCCCATGGGACTAGGCAGGGCTGGTCTCCCAGTGCCCTGCCCAGCGCGGTTACTGCCAACTCGGATGGAAGCCTCCATGGCTTGCCAGTCCAGAGCTCTGGCAAAGTTCTGTTTCTGGGAATGTGCACTGGGGAGCTTGTTGGGGGTGCTGAGGGAGTAGCGTTTTTCTTTTTAGAAGATTTATTTATTTATTTTATGTATATGAGTACACTGTAGCTGTCTTCAGACACACCAGAAGAAGGCATCAGATCCCATTACAGATAGTTGTGAGCCACCATGTGGTTGCTGGGAATTGAACTCAGGACCTCTGGAAGAGCAGTCAGTGCTCTTAACCACTGAGCCATCTCTCCAGCCTGGGAGTAGCGTTTTTTAATGGGGCAGACTAAGATGAAGTAGTGCTCAGAGGTAGGACATGGCTTCTATAAACTAAGCCTTGGAGAGCTGGAGTGTTTCACAGCCAGCGACATCTGATTCTGAAGTGCAGATCTGTGAGCCTCAGTGTTCCCAAATGAAGTAGGATAAACAACTGTAGAGACCTGTCTGTGGTACAAACCCACTGGAAGGACGGGCAGCACAGGTTCCCTCCCAGCAGAGGAACTACGTCAGGTTTCTTCCTCTTGACAGTATCTAATTGTGTATATGGACCCCAACTACCACAAAATTCATAGGCATAAAGGGCGAAGGACAGAAACCCCCAGTGTCCCGAACCCTTGGGTTCCCTCCTGCACGTTTGGTCTGTGTCCCAGCAGAACCAAGCTCTTTTGTGCATGGTGCCAGGGATGGAAGCCACAGGGCATGCATCCTGAGGATACAGCACACCACTGAACCACCCAGCCCTCGCAGAATAGTTGACTTTTGGCATCTTCTTCCGCCCGTTTTTAAGCACTTCAGTTATACTTATTTGTGTGTGCACATGTGCCATGGTCCATGTGTGGAGGTCAGAGGGGACACCTTGCAAGAGTTGGTTCTTTCCTTCCATCATGTGAGCTCCGGGAAGCAAACCCCGGTGGTTAGGCTTGGCAGCAGGCACCTTTATCCGTCGAGCCATCTCACTGGCCCTAGATGTGAATCTACCACTTTTGAAGCAAAATGTGTGCAGCCAGATATAGTGTTTCCTGCCTGTAATCCCAGCACTTGGGGCAGAAGTGTGAGAATAGAGAGTCCAAGGCTAACCTGGGCTAAATGGTCAGACTCTGTTTCACAAGAAGAAAAAAAAAGAAACAAATTATATGTATAATCAGAAAAAGCATGGATGAGAGAAGGGAGAAAAAAGTCTTTGAATGACTCACAGACACACTGAAAATTAGAAGCTTGGACATCTTTTAACAGAGCCAGCCTGTCTTTTTGTGGTTGTAGGAGCTGGGCTCAGCAAAGAGGTTGGATGGCCTGCCAAGATCGGGGTGTTTGTGGTTTGTGTGGGGGTGGCACTAGGGCATCCTCCCTTGGGCTTTGTGGAGTACTGACCACGGAGGCTGGTAGGAATTGCCAGAAGCGGGGCCAGAGGGATGCTCACGATCGAGTCAGAGTGAGTGAGGAGCCATCTTCCTGTTTGTTGAGTGAGTGCCTGCATATACAGACCGGGTGATATTAGGAGATAAAGGTCCAAAGTCCTTATTTATGGCCTCGGGGTGGTTAATGTGTAATACTCTGGGATTATAAGCCTGACCAAGAGGGGATACCTTGAGCACAAACCTCTAGGAGCAACTGGGAGAGCTGTGGCCAGGAGCTGTCACCATGTCGGTGAGGATGCTGGCCCTCTGCACCCACTTCCTTCTGCTCATGTGTCTTTGCTAGAGTGTGTGGGTTGGGGGGTTCTGGGGTCCATTGTTTGTTTATTTATTTGTTTGTTTGTTTGTTTTTTCAAGACAAGGTTTCTCTGTGTAGCCCTGGCTGTCCTGGAACTCATTTTTTAGACCAGGCTGGCCTTGAACTCAGAAATCCACCTGCCTCTGCCTCCCAAGTGCCACCACCACCCGGCTTCTGGGGTCCATTATTGCCACCCTTCTCTTTGTGTCAGTTTCTCCCGGAGAACCAAAAAGAAAGCTGGGTTGCCAAGCTGGTGACACATGCCTTTAATCCCAGCACTAGGGAGACAGAGGCAGGAGGATCTCTGAGTTCAAGACCAGCCTGGTCTATAGAGAGTGAGCTCCAGGATAGCCAGAGCTATGTAGAGAGACCCTGTCTCTAAAACTAAAAGAAGAAAACTGGTGGATAATCTCTCAAACCCTTAGCATTGAAGCTGTCTGTCTCTCTGTCACCACCAAGTTCAGGGCCAGAACTTTCCTTTCCCTCTTTGAGGACAGCAACAGTCGTATTAATTATTACTGCCGACCTCTACTGAGTCTCATAAAGATGAGAGTTGTAGGGCAGGGGCTGGGGGAAGGGCCCAGACCAACGATATAGCATGTGCGGTGATTTAGCCAGTGCAAGGCCCTGGGTTGGAACTCCAGCACCAGAAAATATCACGCTTCCAGAGGAACTGCATGGAACAAGCTGAGTGGGTAAAGTGCTTGTCCACCATGCATATAGCCCAGGGTTTGATCTCCAGCACTGCATAAACTGGATGTGACGGCGCAACTGGCAAGCCCAGGATTCAAAGGCCAGAGGCAGGGGGATTTCTGAGTTTGAGGCCAGCCTGGTGTATATAATGAGTTCCAGCTACATACTGAGATCCTGTTGAGAGAGAGAGAGAGAGAGAGAGAGAGAGAGAGAGAGAGAGAGAGAGAGAGAATGGAAGAAAAGGAAGGAAGGAAGGAAGGAAGGAAGGAAAGAGAGAGAGAGAGAGAAAGAAAGAAAAAAGAGAGAAAGAGAAAAGGAAGAAGGGAGGGAGAGAAGTATGGAGGGAGGGAAACTGAGGCTCAAGATGAAACCATAGGTGGCTAATATCTACATATTGCAAGAGTATTGGCACACTCTCGAGAGCCTGTGTTCCGATCTGGCTCCTGTGAAGTTTCTGGTGTGACTTTGGACAAGTTGATGTCCCTCTCTCGGGCAGCTGGTTCTCCCTGATGTGTATGAGATGGGACCACATGACACTCTCTGGGGACTAGATGATAGGTTTATTCCCTAGGACTGTTGGAACAAACCACTTCAAAATAGGGGGCTCCCCACCATAGCGATTTTTCTCATGGTCCGGGCCAAGTCTGGGCAGGGCCTGGCACTCCCTGAAGGCTCTAGGGAGGCAGCTTATTTATCCACTCCAATTTCCTGTGGGTGCCTGGCACCCATAGGTACCTTCTCTGGAAGCTTTGTAACTACAGGTCTTGCCCCCTCTGCATATAGCCTTCCTTTTGGGGAGGTGTTTCTGTGTTCTGTGCCCATGTATGTATGTGTGTGTGTATATATATATATTATATATATATATATACATATATATTATATATGTATATGTACATATATATTATATATGTTTTACCTGCACACAGAGGTGTGTGTGTGTGTGTATGTAATGGCACTACCCAAGCCAGTGTAGGTAGTGTGCGGGATGTCCATGTGACTGGGTGTCATTGTAGAAAGGGAGAGTGGAATCCTTGCCTCTGTCTCGCAGGAAGCTCTTTGTGGCCCAGACACACCCTTGGCCTTCTCTATTTTGGCCACCTCAGCTCTTTTCCTTTTTTTCTTTCTCCTTCCAGATAACCACTTCATAGCACTAGTGGGAAACCCAGGCCCAATGGGGTGAGGCTGGCCCCAAGTCACGTGGCCAGCTAGAGGTAGAGCTTGGATTTGGTCTGACGCACCCTTACCAGCCCCACCACCTAAGAATTGCCCATGTCCCACCTGCCTTTGCCTTCCATCTCTCTGGTCTTAGGCTTTCTTGAGTCGGGACAAGGCTCAGGGTCTGTACATGCTGTCAAGTCCCAGCACCCCTATTTATACAAACGTACCCCCAACCCTGGCCTTCCTTGTACCCTAGCTCTTGTGGTAGCTGCCACCCCCAGTCTCAAGGGCTCCAGTTTCTCCTGTTCCAGCCAGGAAGTCAGAGATGTAAAGATGAGGGGTCCCGTTGCTTATTCCACCCATCCCAGGAAGCCAGGGTAGGGTGGATGGCATGGTTTCCTGGGGACTGGCATATGCCCACACAGTGAGAATGTGTGATGTCACCTCCCAGACTGAATGTTTCCTTTATTTTATTTGATTTATTGTCTAGACAGTTTTTTGGGTTTTGTTTGTTTTGTTTTTTTGTTTTGTTTTCTATGTAACAGCTCTGGCTGCCCTAGAACTTCTTCTGTAGACCAGGCTGGCCTCAAACTCACAGAGATCTGTAGCTATCCTTAGATAGATATCGTTAATTTTAAGCCTGGAGCTTAAAATTAGCCAAGTAGGCTAGACTCCCTGGCCAGGGAGTCCCAGGGATCCTCGTGACTCTGCCCCCCCCCCCATACTTAGACTGCAAGCATGTGTCGTTGCATTGCCGTTGTAGCTCTGGCTGGCCTGGAACTTGCTAAAGTAGATTAGGCTGACCTCAAGCTCACAGAATTCTGCCTGCTTCTACCTCCCAAGTGCTGGGATTAAAGGCAGGTGCCACCACACCTGGCCAACATGGTCATTTTTGCATCATGCTGGTGGTTTGGGTCGGCCAAGGGCAGTGTGTTACTTGAACAACGGGAAACTACAACATCTGCAAAGGTCAGGCTGTTCATTTTGTGAACCTCCGGTTCTAGCCCGTCTTTTTTGGGTTGTGGGGTGGAGGAGAGCCAGCAGAGGGTAAGAGGGCTCTGGGAAGCTGGAGTCAGAATCCTGTGGTCTCCGTGAGGGCAGAAGGAATGGAGTCATCTGGGATGGTGAAGTGGTGGCAGGCCGATGGGTCCCTCTCATGGTTCCGTGTGGGGTTCTCTAACAAACGTGTTCTGTTGCTCCAGGAGAAATTTGAGGTCAAAGACCTGAACATGAAACCAGGGATGTCCCTGAAGATTAAAGGCAAGATCCACAATGATGTGGACCGGTACGTAAGGTGTGGGATGGCTGAGAACTGGGACCCTCAAGGACTCAGGAAGGAGCGACTCTTTTTTGGTCTGCTCCTTACCACACCCCTGGGTGGCTCCTGCTAGGAGCAGCCTTTGCATCTAAGCTTTGGCTTAGGAACCTTCAGAATGTCAGGACTGAAACTCTGCTCTCTGCTCCTTGTCTCAATTGCCACCAAAGGGGCCCGAAGGAGAGGGATGGCGCTCTCTCTGCTCAGCCTGGCAGGTCTGGAGCCTGTGATGCTAACCAGAGGCAGCCACTAGGGGGCAGCAAAGGCCTCACTTGTTTCCTCTATCTGAGCACGAGCCACACCCCAACCCCACCCCTGCTGTTCAGTACCAGGCTGATAAAGTGTACAGCAGCATCTCCTGAGCCGAACCTCTTGCGGCGGTCGGTTAGGAAGGCGGCAGGCAGGCGCACAGGGTAGGAATTAGGAGAAACAGTCCTGCTTCCCCACCCAGGTCCCTCATTTGCAGAGATCCTTGGTCTGAGAGCCCCACCCCCCCTCCCCACCATGATGGAATCCCACACCCAGAACATCCTACTTACAAGGGCTCTGAATGTCCTACCCAGACTCCTCTAGCGATCCTGTTGAGCCATCTACCCCTGCCCATACCCCTGTGGTGACAGGCCTTCAACGGTCTCCCCCAGGACAGACAACTCTAACGCCTGAAGTGACTTCTGTCAACAGCCTCAGAGCCTATCCCAGGCAGAACTCTCACCAAATGCAAAGCCCGACACAGATCTCAATTACAACGTCTTCCCTGACTCTTCTAGCCTGTGGTCAACCAAAGCCCTAAGCCCTTCTCCCTGTCACTCCATACAGCTTCCTCATTAACCTGGGCCAGGGGAAAGAAACCCTCAACCTGCATTTTAACCCTCGCTTCGATGAATCCACCATTGTCTGTAACACCAGTGAAGGTGGCCGCTGGGGACAAGAGCAACGAGAAAATCACATGTGCTTCAGTCCAGGGTCAGAGGTCAAGGTGAGGTCAAAGGAGAACCCAACCAAGGCCCTCCAGCCCCAACCTGGGGAGCGCCACCAGGCACCTGTCAGGACCCTTCCCTGGCTCTCCTGATAAGCTTCCTCTCCCTGCAGATCACCATCACCTTCCAAGATAAAGACTTCAAGGTGACGTTGCCTGACGGACACCAGCTGACCTTCCCCAACAGGCTGGGCCACAACCAACTGCACTACTTGAGCATGGGTGGGCTCCAGATCTCCTCCTTCAAACTGGAGTGAGCGGCACCTCAGAAGACCTTAGCCCCCAGAACCAGCTTCAGCCAGCCCTCCAGCAAGCCCCCACCAGAACCACAGCCTTTAGGGTCTGTGCTTTTCCCCAAGGTCAAGGTCAAATAAAAGAATCCACATTTATTATTTCCACAGCAAGAACTGTTAGCATTTTCCACGCATGTTAATGCTCCCCCCCACCCCGGCTTTGGTACCGGGGGGGGGGGCAGGAAACTGAGGCACGGGGTATAGTACTGCTGAGAAGAGAGGATGGGAGGTGCTCCTGAGCCACCCTCTGCATGGGGACCTGTCTCCCTCCCGGTGATCTGAGCACCTGCCAAGCAGCCCCATGGGATTATGGGGCAGATACTGGTTCCTGGCACCTGGGGCCAGGGTGTTCCAGGAACTGCAGATAAGGGTCCCACCTGGGCTTCTTATCGTTGAACATTCCAGGCTGGTTACTCATTAGCTCGTCTGGCCCCCCTTCTCTCCTAGCTAGAGGGGGGGGCGCCAGAAGGGGGTCCTCAACTTTCCAAACTCTCAGGAGGAGAAAGCACAGGTCAGCCGTGGCCGGGCCTGCCTCCTTGGGCAGGCAGATCTTAACAGAGAAGCTTTAACAATCAGGTATGGGAGGCAGGTCTGGGGTACACAGAAGATTTGCTCCTGTGTCACGCCTGACCTTTCTCTGGGAACTGAGGAGGAGCCTGGAACCGCGCTACTGAGAACACAGTGGAGGCCTTCTGCGGTAGCTCTCAATGAGTAGGGGCAGCCAGTCCCACTCACAGACAATGGCCCTATGTGGTCCTTGCCCCAACCCCCACCCCACTAGGGAAGTGTCCTGGGGCACAAAGACCATACTGTCAGACCACAGGGGGTGGCGTAGGTTATAACTGAAGGGCTAGTGGGCCTAGGGACAGTGGAGGGAGCTGGGTCAGGTCAGCGGGGACCCATGCCTGCCTTGCATAGACCAGGAAGGATCTGGGGCAACTCCCGTTGACCACATCTTGTAGCTGTTAGGCAAATGAACTCAGCCCCTCTGTTCTGTGAGCCCCGAGGCTGACAGGACCTGGAGCCCATGGCCAGTCCCTTACACCTTGACCTCGTCATCTTCCTCAGCATCAGCAAACTCAAAGGCATTGACCTGCACCGAGGTGGGCACAGGAGCCCTGACACTGGCTGGAGGCGCGCTCCAGTCTTCATTCAGACTCTCCCAGGAGCCATGAACTTGGGGTAACACCCCTGCCAGCTCCCGCCGGGCATCCATCTCAGTGTAGTGGCGGCTGGCCCGGCTGGCCCCCCAGCTGGCCCGGCTGGCCCCCCAGCTGGCTCCATGCCTGTCAAAGGCCATGTTGGAGGGTACCTGGGGACCCTCTCCCACAGGACTGGGCTTTGCCTCAGCCGCAGGGCCCAACACAGAAGTTACCCCATTGGGGAAATGTCCACGGGATGGGGAGCTTGCCACCGCAGGGGCTGGAAGGCTTGTCACAGCAGAGGCTGGAAGGCTTGTCACAGCATCTAGAGTGGTTATCGCATGGGCTGGGGGTTTTGCAGTAGGGGCAGGGTTTGCTGCAGGAGCAGGGGGGTTGGCAGTAGGGACTGGAGTTTCAGCAGCTGGAGCTTCTGAAAGGCTCATGACCCCTAGCAGCTCACTGAGGAGTGAGGGCCCAAGGTCAAGGTCAAAACGGAAGGACAAGAGAGAGTCAGAGCGTCGGAGCTCAGGGTTAGGGGTAGGCTCAGAGGGGAAAGAACTTTGCTCTCGGTCTTGAGAATGGTCCGGGTCACGGTCACGGTCACGGTTGCTGTGCTTTTCCACGCGTGGCAGGCGTGAGATGGTGCAGAAGCCAGACTCCAGGCCTAGCAGAGAAATGGGGAGAAGGTCAGGGGTGGGGTCCCTAATCTGTTCTTGGAGACAAAGAGTCAGGAAAACCCTTGGTAAGCTGTACACACACAGACACACACACCTGCTGGCCTCCATTTTGCCTGCTTTTCTAATGTAAGGACCCCACAGCCTTCTATACTCTCTCTGTGAAACTAACCCTAACCTGAATCTTGACACTCAGTCCCTGGTGTGGACTGGGTCATGGTTCCTGGTTCTGATGCCGACTGATTGCTACAGGTAAACTCAAAGCACCTGAGGTGATCTGTAGATACAGGAAAGAGCCAGAAGCCAGGGCCAGAACAGAGAAATCACAGGCTGGCAGGACAGGCTTGTGTCTTCCAAAAGTTTACCTGCCCAACTCTCGCTTCCAGGACTCCCAGGCCTGACAGGTGATGGAGTTCCTTGTGCCTATAGTGGCAGCAAGACTGTAATGCATTACATGGCCACGAGGGGGCAGAAGTTACCCATGGTCCCCTGGTGAGTTGTCCTGCCAAAACCTCCGTGGCATTCACACCTGGGTCAACTTGCCAAGTTACAGGAGCCTTTGTTCAAATAACAGCTTCTGCCCCTGGCACCTGCTGCAAAGCAGCCCAGTGTGTGTGTGATTTCACTCTATCTTCGTTTTGTTTTGCATTTTGCGACAGGATCTCAGAATGTAGTAAGTAGCCCAGGCTATTCTGAAACTCACTATGCAGATCAGACTGGACTCATGACTTCATTGAATCTTTTTTTTTTTTTTTTTGAGACAGGGTTTCTCTTTATAGCCCTGGCTGTCCTGGAACTCACTTTGTAGACCAGGCTGGCCTCGAACTCAGAAATCCGCCTGCCTCTGCCTCCCGAGTGCTGGGATTAAAGGCGTGCACCACCATGCCCCGGCTGACTTCATTGAATCTTAACAATGAGACTAAGGGACCTTTATAGGTGAGGATTGGAGCTTGGGAGTCCATGTGCTTACTGCAGTCAGAGGAACAATGACTAGAAATCAGAGTGGGCTCAGAGCCTCGCCATGATAACCTCTGACACTGGTTAGGAGCCAGGAAGGGGAGGTCTAGCCACAGAGCAGCCCAGAGATGGGAAAAAGACTTGTGTGAGCCACAGAGAGAGTTAGAGAAATGTAAGCTGCAAACATCACTTCTACCTCAGCCTCTGTGTTATAAGGCCTAAGCAGGCTGGGATACCCCACCTCCCTAAGCCTACACCCTTCATCCTCAGCCTAGACTGGGGGCCCAACTTCCACTGGGAGATTAAACAGCTGTGGGGGAAGACTGATATGGAGGCTTGGCAGAATCTCTCTGGGCTGCCGTGACCCCAGTTCCTCACCGTAACCAGAGTGGCCATCTGTGGAGCTAGCCGGCGTGCTGTCAAAACTAAGCTTGCCCATCACCAGACTGTCATAGGTGGCCTGGTTGAGCTGAGGCAGGGAGATGGCGTTCTTGATGATGGGCGAGATGGGAGGCGGAGCAGGTGATGGTGCAGCCGGGGAAGCCATCCTTCGAGGTGGCACCCCGACTCTGCGAACCTGTTGGAGCTTCCTGGCCAGGAAACTTCGGGGTGAGCGGTGGGTGTTTCCAGAGCGGCCTCCGTGGTTGCTGAGGAAGGACGTATCTCCGAAGACATCCCCACCACGGCCTACGTGCATGGTGTGGCGGAAGTCCCCAAGTGGGGGGCTGATCATGTCTGCTGTCAGGCGTCTCTTTCCATGGGAACTGGACACCCATCCCACAGGAGACAGCTTGCCCAGGCTCATGGTGGGGGCTCCTGTGCCCCCCTGGGGACCGGGCATCAGCTTTGATTGCTTACAACTGCTAGTCCATGCCACCTTGGGGCCAGGGAAGATGGCAGGCTGGACTCAGGGATCCTTCTCAGCCCCTTCCTCTCAATGAAGATGGCGGAGCACAAGGCGACCCTTGACTTTACTAAGGCGCTGTCCCCAGTGCTGAGGCTGAGGGAGTCTGTGGGTTCTCTCTCTGCTTCTGGTCCTAGTGAGGCTGATCAAAGGTGGCAGGAGAAGGGCCTTAAAAGGATCCCTACCCTGGAGTGGAGACCTGGAAGGCCAGAAAGACAGCATTGTGGCATGTCAGCAGAAGAGGAAACCCCAGTCCAAACAGTAGCAACCGAGAGAACAAACAAGGCTGCCCAAGGACGCACAGGTCCTTGATTAGAACACACAAAGGAGCTGGGCGTGGTGGCGCACGCCTTTAATCCCAGCACTCAGGAGACAGAGGCAGGCGGATTTCTGAGTTCGAGGCCAGCCTGGTCTACAAAGTGAGTTCCAGGACAGCCAGGGCTATACAGAGAAACTCTGTCTCAAAAAAACCAAAAAAACCAAACAAACAAAAAAGAAGTTCAAAAAAGAGCTGGGAGTGTGTGTGTGTGACCGAATGAGGGAATGCTCACTGAGCATGTCTGAGGACCTGAGTTTCATTCCCCAATACCCACGTGGAAGTTGGCCATAGTTGCATGTGCCTGTGATTCCAGTGTTTTGGGGGGGAGGGGGAAGAACGGAGACAGGAGGATTATAGGTAGTCTAGCTTAAAAAAAAAAACAAAAACAAAAACCCACAAGTTTCAGGTTCAGTCAGCCACTCTGTCTCCAGGGACTAAGTGAGAGTGACAGAACAAGGCATCCAATGTCCTCCACTGGCTTCTGTGAGCACCTGGACACGTGCACTCCCACACCAGAGTCTGAGAACACACAGAGTGGACGGCAGCCTCTGAGTATCACTGAATGGCCCGGGCACAAAGACTCCATTCTGTTTTGCGTTCACAGCGGGCATCAGCGAAGCAGAAAAATGATTGATCGATCTCTACCTAAGGCCCGCCGGGGAGGTGCCCACGGCTCTCCTGCACAAGTCAGATGACGTGTGGACACTAGACCTGCAGGAGGCGGGCGCCAGAGCAGGAATGAGAATCTCTGGTGACTTAGTGCCTGTGGCGTCTTAGTGAGGAATGGAGCAGGGAAATTGGGCTACCTATCCCAGGGTCCCAGGCAACATCGCCTCTGGCTGGCAAGTTTCAGTTTTCTGTAGGTTCAATCTATTCTACCTGGAGAGGTCAGGAGAAAGGGGGCACCCTGCCAAGGTCCTGTGCAGGGCTGTGTACACAGCCGGCCTCCCAGCCGGCCAGCACTGATGGTGCACAGAAACCTTGGCCTCCAAGGTGCTTCCTGGAAAAGGAATCCTGCGGTCAGAAGTGGCTTTTTCCAGCTGGCTCCTACATGCTTGAGTTGACTCAAGGCTCTGAGAAGGCCTGCGGGAAAGGGCTTTATCTGTTTGTCAGCTTGATAGAGGAGCCTTGTTGGGGAACAAGTTTTGGAGGGGTGGGGGGAGTCCTGTGGGTGCCAAAGGACCCTTCCTGATCCCTCAAGGACCCTCTCTCTTGTCCTTACTGTCTCAGCTGGTCCCTCGGTGTCCCCTCTTCTCCTTCCCTAGGGGGTTGGAAAGCCTTTGGGAATCCTGTAGACTGAACTCTGATTTTCTGGGACCCAGTGAGGGCCACGCTTGCTCAAGGTCCCACCAAAAAGCTAGTCCCAACTTGAACTCGGAGCCTCTGACTCACTTAAGCCCTCGCTGGCTTTCGGGGCCCAGTCTTGTTTCCCTGAGCAGGCTGAGGGTGGAGCGACGCCTGGATTTTCCTGCCTCTCTCCCTCCCGGCACTAGCACGTGGCCGGCCTAATCGCTAGCTGAGATAACCTTCCCGCCAAAGACTACCTCCTGGCACCTTCTGAGGTGGGTAGAGTAGGCTGGGGACTCAGAGTCCTCACCCTGTGACCTTGGACAAGTCACCTCCACACACCTGCTCAGCTGATAAAGATCTAGACCAGAGATTCAAAATTGGCTTGGTTTTTTTTTTTTTTTAATTTTCTCAGCCCTAGCTGCCGCCTGCAAGCATAAAAATTCTCAGTGCGAGCCCTTCTATAATGTTATTTGAAATTCAAAATAGGTTAACTAACAAGATAAAACAAAGAGGAGAACTGGACAAAGCTCGCTTTGTTTTGGGACTGCATTCTCTTCCGTCCTACCACCGGATCCTCCTCCAACCCTAGCTCCTCCCCACACCAGGAGGGGGGGCAACTTGTGAATCATCCCTTTCCCTGGCACCCCCAGCACCGAAAGGTCCCCTGTGGAATGTTTGCTGAAGTTATAAAGCACTTTGCTTTGCTGTAGGCCGACCAATGACATGATGTCATCAGATGAGTCTCCAACACCCCCTTGAGGCTGGAAGGCTGGCTCAGGCTACAAAGAAGGCTGACACGGCCTGGGGAACAGACTCACCCAGGTCCCGTGGCAGGTAAACGCCGGCCAGGTTTCCCAGCCCTATAAAAACTAGTCTGTGGAGAAAGGAGTTGTGGAGTAGCGTAGGGCTCACTCAGCAAAATGGCACGTGGAAGGGTCCACTGTGCCTACCGTGTAAACGTGGTAGATACCCTCCCCCACCAGATCCTCTAACTTCTGAGTGTCTTCCAGGGAGAGGGGTCCTGTCCCCATATCACTCCTTGACTAACCATGTGATGAAGCCACCTCCCAAATGCCTCTGGGCACCTCTAGATAGCATCCTCTACACCCATCTACTGAGGCAGAGCATCCTGGCTCAACTTCAGCTACTGTTTCTGTCTTCACATGGAGAAAGCAGGTCTAAGAGCCTCTGCCAGAGAAGGGAGGAGGGGGTAGAAGATGGAGAAACTTCTCCCATCCTGGAGTGGGGCAGGCCTGGGTTCAAATCCAACATTTCATGAGTAAGGGACATATTTCATTCCAGCCACCTACCTACCCCGTGGTGCTAACCACAGACAGTTGCTGGCCTTTAGGTCGGTCGCTCTGCCTGACCCGGATCTAAGGTACTGGAACCTTTCGTGTCTCAAAGGCCCAGGCAATCGCCCCTGTAAAGGTTCCCGGCTCCCATTTTACATGGGGGTTGGGGGAAGAGACCCAGATCACAGAACAAAAACAGCGTGAACCCTGGAGCTGACATTTTACCAACACTGGCAGAATGGCCTTGCCCTCTGAGAGAAGGTGGTAGCTAAGGAGAAGCTAGCATGAGAGGAACGGGACTCAGGCTCTGCACTTCGGCATCCGGGACCAGGGCATGAGTGGCCACAGTGAGGCTTAGTACCCCCACAGAACTCTTATATTTACTGTGCAATGGTCTGGGCACGTGGCCAGGGCTCCCTCAGTAGTAATGACCACAGGGACAAGTTTTGGGGCATTGGCCGGCTCCACTCACTCAGAGGCCAACGGGGTGGATGTGGAGGCAAGGAAGTGGGGTAAGAGAAGCCACTCCGATGGTGGGGAAAGAGAGGGAGCAGAGCAGAAGAGCAGAAGCGCTGCTCCTTGGAGTACCCAGACACACCCTCAGGCAGGTGTGCAGAGCCCCACCTCCCGGACAGCCTGCTGGGGGCGCCGGAGGGGAAGTGTGGGTACAGTGGCTCTTTGATAGATAGCAACACTGAAACCGCGGGATTTTGTTGCTTCCTATTTTCCCCAATTTGTGACATTTGAGATTAGAAGTCCTCCAGGGACATCCCCTCAAAGTCCAGCACTTTGGGGTGGAAGACAGGGAAACTAAGACAAACTGCCCAGAGTCACTGTCCCAGATCAGACTTCTCTGAACTTCGTTGAGCCGGTAGGACAGAAGGGAACCACTGGAAAGTGGGAGGAAAGACGTGTGTGTTGTTGAAAAGGTCTTGCTATATATCTCCCAGGCTGACCTCGAAATTGTGACCGTCCTGCCTCAGTTTCCCAAGTGGTGGCGGTATTAAATTGTGTGTGACACTACCGACTAAGACGTCTTCTTGCCCCAGCACCCCAAGTTAAAGCTAGGCAGTCCCCCCCTCCACCGCTGTGCTCTCTCAGCCTCAGTTTCCCAGTGTAGAAAAACGGCCTTCAAACTTGGCGAGTTGGGACAAGGGCACAATCAGTTGGGATGGGAAGTCCAGGAAAAACTTCAACCAGGAAACATTCCCTTCTGGGAACCTCATAAGAGAGACTTTGGGAGAGTCTCTCGCTCCCGTCCGGCGCGGGCAGAGGGCAGCGGCTGCCGTGGCCAGAAGGGAACCGGACGGGATGACCTCATCCGCTGCTCCAGCCTGGAATGCAGCTGGGGAGGGGGCAGGGTGCCCTGTCCCCATCGTCCGTCCCCCCCACCCCCCAGCTTCCCGCTCCCGCGCTGGCGTCGCCGAGAGGCCCTGGGGTCCCTTCCCTTCCGCTGCCCGCGCAGGAACGCGGCAGACGGCCCTGGGCACCTCTGCTCGCGTCCCAGTATACTGCGTTACCCTTCGGTTTTGGTGCCCTGAGCCGTCCCGCAACGTGACAAAACCACCCGAGAAGTCTGAACTTTCCAGCCTCCTACGGATTGGCCCCGCGCACCCTCCGCGCCCAGGACTGTACGCACTCCCCCGGCCCGCGCCCACGATTACCTCGTGTCGTCGAGCCCGGGGGGTCCAGGGGCGGGCGCGGCGGCGGCGCGTCCCAGCGCTACCCGAGAGTCGCTGGGCCGGTCTGCGCCGCCCTGGCCGCGGGCTCGGCCGCCAGATCCCGGGGCGGGGGCGGGCTGCGGGCTCCCTCCGCCCCTGCTCCGCCCGCGGCGGCCGCGCCCCCTCCCGGGCTGGCTGGCCACGCCGCGAGCGCTGCAGTGGCGCGGCAGGGATGCCAAGCCAGGCCAGGCCCCTGCCCACCACCCCTAGGCGGGGCGACCTCGGGAATGTTCGCTCTGTCTTGAGCCCGGACTGCCTGGAGGAGGCCACTGGGACTCTTTGCTGCCCACTGCTCCTTAGATGACCTCGGGGAGTCCAGGATTGACAGCCCTGTCCTGGGCCTCCAGCCTTTCCTTGCTGGGGCGGGAGGAACTGACCAGAAGACTCGCTGGAATTTTTTTCTTTCTTTCTTTCTTTCTTTCTTTCTTTCTTTCTTTCTTTCTTTCTTTCTTTCTTTCTTTCTTTTTTTTTTAAATGTGGGGCATTCACTCTTTCCCATTTTCTCCATTCCCCATTCCTGGCAACCCAATACAAGCCCCGTCGGGTGCCAGCAGAATATTTAGCTGCTCTGGGGAAGAGGCCTTTACAGCTGACCACTATGTAGAGGGGTGTAGGGTAACCTGTGATAATCTCATGGACCCTTAAGCTGGGATGGCCCTTGTTCCTCCTTGCCTTTCAAGTGTCTCAGTTTCCCCATGGGGCCGGAGACAGGGCTCAGCAGTTAAGAGTGCTTTATGCTCTTCCAGAGGATGGAAGTTCTGTTCCCAGAAACACACACACACACACACACACACACACACACACACACACACATACCCCTACTATAGTGGAGTTATCAAAGCAGACATCAGATATTACATTATCTTCTGTTCTCCGCTCTAACAACTAAGAGAGTTGCTGAACAGGTAAATGAGGTCACACCTTAGAAACCTTTAGTGAGGCCCCCACTACTTCAAAGAAGGCACAAAGCCAGCCATGCTCAAGAAGACAGATCCTAGGCCCCTCCATCCGTGTACCCTCTGATTTTTCTGTGACGACAGACAGACAGGAATCCTGGGGGCTGTGTGTGGCAGTACATGTCCCTAAGGTAGTCTGGGAGTGGGGTATTGAGCAAGGTTCCCTAAAGGAGCAGGAAGCCAGGTTAAGTTTTAAATAGAGATGCAGAGGGCCTAGGAAGTTCACACTGGACAGACTGTGGGCAAAGGCTTTGAGCTCAGAGGCAGGGATGGAGCTGGGCGGTACTGTCCCTGCAGGGGTGAGGAGCCCTAAGGACCGAGGGGGACAGGACAGGACAAGCTCTTACTCCTCCCTCACAGAATGCTGTGCTTCAGGGTTGGCACTCTAAACCCTCACGCTAGCCGACAGGGGGTGGATCATTTTTTCCCAGATGGACAGATGGAGAAACTGAGGCCCAGAGAACACCAGTGGCAGGCAGAGAAGACTGAGATACAGCAGTTCCAGATCTTTCCCCCCAGGGCCACCCAGGGAAATTGGGGACAGTGTCCCAAAGACTCAGAGGCACAGAAACTCATGGAACACTGTGGGAGAGAACTGGGCCGGGCAGGGCCTGGGTATTTAACTATGGTCAGGTGTCTGTGCGTGCATATGTGCGTGCATAGGTGCAATTAAAAATCGCTCAGCTTTTATTGCGCACCTAACGCATACCACGTGTAATCACATTTAATCTCCGTGACAGCTCCATGGGGACAATCCTGTCATCGGGTCTGTTTTGCAGAAAGAGTGAAGTGACTTGTCCATGGCCTCCTCCTTTGGCAGGATGGCCGCATTTCCTGTTTGTAGGGAGCACCAGTGCCCCAGTGTGATTAGCAATAGCCCTTACTTTCCCTCTCAAAGGTGTTCTGGCTGGCTGGAAAACGACTTATCCCTCCAGTCAGGGTTCCTGGAGCAACTCAGAATAATTGGCTCTGTGTCAAAGACCCAGAGTGCCAGGCTAGCTGTGAGCACAGGGTAGACATCTCTTTAAAATGGGCCTAGCTCCAGGGCAGGCATTTACCATACCTGAGGGTGTGTTTGCAGTCTTTGCTTTGTTTGTTGAGACAACATCTTACTATGGATGGAGCATCCCAGCAGCCTGGAGTTCATTATATAGACCAGGCTGGCCTTAAACTCACAGAGCTCTGTCTGCCCCTGCCTCTGGTGTGCCGGGAGCAAAAGCTTGCATCATCACAGAAGCTGATGGGAGAAAGCTGTCTGGATGCAAGTGTTTACTCTCCTCCACTCTTGCGCCATCCTCTGTACCCTGGCTCAGTGGTTCAGAACCTCCTAACCTCTGGACCAGATTCCAGGGACTCCCTCTCTCCCAGCTGGTGGTGTGGCAATCTTGTGGACCGACATTGTCTTCCCATTGTACAGATGGGGGAACTGAGGGTGAGAGGGACCCTTGCTCACAGTTGTAGGTTGTCTCTAGGTAAGTCTATCTCCATGTAGGCTGCATTCCCTGCTCCTGGTCCCACTCCAGATTGAAGGCTCTGACTCAGTTTCCTCTGGAAAATGGTAGGAAAAGAAGAGTCTTGGGATCCAGGAATCAGGGGTGAGCACCCCCCCTCTTCTTGCATCTTTCTCCTCTTCTGAGTTTCTGAAGTCCCCTGTCTGCCTCCAAGGCTGTGGTGTGCCAGGAGTGCAGGAGTTAACTCTACCAGAGCCCTAATTACCATGCAGGATGCAGAACAAATGGCTCCCAGCTGGGGAAGGAAAGGGGAGCTCTGCTGACAAGAGACGCCTGGGATTCTCCGGTACTAAAAGCACCAAGCCCTAGGGCTCTGTACTCCCAGGGCTCAGCTGCCCTGACTTCACCCTTATAGACTGGGATGGGGATTTATGGGAAGAAAATATGTCTGAGCAGGGAGCTCTCTAGGAAAGTAGAGCTGTCTAGGAAGGTGGGGAGGGGGACACAGGCTAAGATGGGGTACTTCCCACCTGGGGCACCCTTTTGTAGAGAGCAGAGAACTTTGGGGCTAGGTGAGTTGGCTTGGCTATATCTAGTCTATCAGCCCTTCCTGGGCAGCATGCTTCCTTGGACTTCAAAGTCTGGCTGGATTGATGTCCAGTTTATTTCTCACTGGCCCAGGGTTCCTAGTCTTCTGTGTCTTATATGCCCAGGGGTCCATCCACCCACAGTTGCAGAGGCTGATTTATCCAGATACCTAGCTGCCTATCCCTTCCCACCTATCTCTTCACCCTTCGTCCATTTACACACTGCTCACACACTCATCTTTTGATCCACAACCTATATACCCATCCACTCACCCAACTGCTTACCTACTCTTCCACTCTGCCCTCCACCCACCCACCCATGGACACTTCTGCTCCTTGGGCGTCCATGCTCTCTCTTTCCTCCAGCAGCCCTAACCACTACCCCATCTGACCACCGGCTGTGCATCATCATCTCGTTCAGTTACTCCTTTTACACTCCATTCAGTGATCCCCTTGCACAGACTCACTCTTGGCTTTCTGCAGGGGCCCAAACCTCTGAGCCTGTACACACACACATGCATGTGCTCGTACACTCACACGCACACACGCGGGCACACACACACACACACATGCACACATACACACATATGCACACACACACACACACACATGCACACACACACATACACGTGAGTCATGCCCACTGACGGGCCACTCTGAGGCCCTCCAGAAGCCATCTCTCAAGCTGGTCTGGCCTCCATGGGGGCATCTGTTTGCCAGGGAGGGTTCAGCGAGATGCTTTCTTGGCATTTGCACTCCTGGCCTGTTTGAGGAATGATCCTCATCCCTTCACCTGGACCCAACCTCAGGAAGGCCTGCATCTTCTCAGGAACTAGACTCCCACAGGAGTTCATGGGCATCCCAGCGGGAGGAGACAGCACTGGGGCCCCGAAGACTTTAGTGCTGTGACATCTCTTTACACATAGGGGAATGTTGGCATGGGGGCACTGGAGTAGCTACACCTCTCTCTCTCTCCCTCCTTTTTTTTTTCCGAGACAGGGTTTCTCTGTGTAGCCCTGGCTGTCCTGGAACTCACTCTGTAGACCAGGCTGGCCTCGAACTCAGAAATCCGCCTGCCTCTGCCTCCCAAGTGCTGGGATTAAAGGCACATACCACCACTGCCCAGCTCCTTTTTTTTTTTTTTTTTTTTTAAAGATTTATTTATTATATGTAAGTACACTGTAGCTGTCTTCAGACACTCCAGAAGAGGGAGTCAGATCTCATTACAGATGGTTGTGAGCCACCATGTGGTTGCTGGGATTTGAACTCTGGACCTTCGGAAGAGCAGTCGGGTGCTCTTACCCACTGAGCCATCTCACCAGCCCCTCCTTTTTTTTTTTTTTAAAGGTTTATTTATTTATGTACAGGAGTACACTATCTTCAGACACACCAGAAGAGGACATCAGATCCTATTACAGACGGTTGGGAACCACCATGTGGTTGCTGAGATTTGAACTCAGGACCTCTGGAAGTGCTCTTAACCACTGAGCCATCTCTCCAGCCCTCTCTCTCCTTTATCATTTATTTATTTATTTATTGTTGTTGTTGGGGTTTTCTTTGTTTTGGTGTGGTTTGGTTTTTGAGACAGGGTTTTTCTGTAGCCCTGGCTGTCTTGGAACTCATTTTGTAAACCAGGCTGGCCTCAAACAGAAATCTGCCTGCCTTTGCCTCCCAAGTACTGGGCCTAAAGGCACATACCACCACCACCTGCCTCTTTTATTTTTATTTATTTATTAGTTTTTTTAACTCTTATGTAGGGTTATTGGTCCTGGGACTATGTCTGGGCAGGTTACAGTCAGAGAAAACTCTGGTGGAGCTCCATAGAAGCAAATTGGTCATCCGACCTGGGTATGGGGCCAAAGACTAATCAAACCATCTAGTAGCTGGTTCTCTGACAGGGAATCGAACCCCAGGATGGGCATGTGGCTTGCTGTGATCCTATAGAGGTTAGTAGTCTGTGTTGTGGCTGCAGCAACCTCCTTTCGAATCCAAGTTACAGAACCATATGATGTGTTTATAAAAAGATAAAGAGAGGGGGGATATGTTTTGGTGAATGTGTGGTGAGGTATGGGGGAGGGGGTGCCTTGGTGGGCCCATGCTGAGGCATCCCTTCCCGCTAAAGAACCAGAAGAACCAGCACCACCCACCGCGGTTTATTCAGGGCATGGGAGGGGAGTCAAGAGGGTAGGAGATGAGAGAGAGAGAGAGAAAGACAGAGACAGAGAGACAGAGAGAGAAGAAGAAGAAAAAGAAGAAGAAGAAGAAGAAGAAGAAGAAGAAGAAGAGGAGGAGGAGGAGGAGGAGGAGGAGGAGGAGGAGGAGGAGGAGGAGGAGGAGGAGGAGGGGAGGAGGAGGAGGAGGAGGAGGAGGAGGAGGAGGAGGAGGAGGGGAGAGACCAGCCATGAAAGAGGGGGAAGGGAATGGGGAGAGGGGTGAAGGGGCAAGGGGACAGGAAGGCAAGAGTAAGAGAGACAACTGTGGGGCGGAGCTTAGACAAAATGCTAACACTTTAAATTTTTTTCATCTTATGTCTATGTATGCTTTGCCTCCATGATCATCTGTGCACCATCTGTGTGCCTGGGACCTGTCAGGTCCATGGGGGCGTCGGATCCCTTGGAACTGGAGTTGCAGATGGTTGTGAGCCACCATGAGGTGCTGGGAATCAAACCTGGGTCCTCTGGAAGAGCAGCCGGTGCTCTTAGCTGCTGAGTCATCTCTCCAGCCCCTGGCCTGGATGGAACACATTTCTTTCTTTCTTTCTTTCTTTCTTTCTTTCTTTCTTTCTTTCTTTCTTTCTTTCTTTCTTCCTTCCTTCCTTCCTTCCTTCCTTCCTGGATGCTTCCTGGAAGAGGAAGAGACTTTAGGATACAGTTCCCAGAGGCTGTGCAAACTGGAAGGCTTGAAAGCCAGGCTGAGTACACCATGCATAGGGGTGGCATGTGTGCACATACGTGTGGCATGTGTGTATGAGGCCGTAGCCACGAGGAGGACTGGAACCTCAGAGTTGGGCCTGGCCTAAGGGCCTGGTGACCACAGATGAGTGCCAGCCTATCTGTCCCTGCTACTTCTCAAGCCTGGGTGTGAAGGATTTCTTGAAAGCCACTAGGCCAAGACAGGAGCTAATCCGAAGGGTTTCTTGGCATGAGCTGGAGGCCCACAGAGCACAGCTCAGAGACAGCTGGCCAGCCGGAAACGCCTCTGGAATTCCAGGCTCTGGGAAAAGGGCGAGAGCTCGGGTGACTTTTTCTCCTGAGGATCCTTCTGGGCGGCTCAGCTCTGGCTCCTAACTCCCTGGTCCACAGGGAAATGGAGGTGGGGAAAGACCTCCCCCACCTCATTGCCACTCTTGTCTCCAGGAGAGCAAGACACTGGGCGGTGTGTGGGGGTGGGGAGCACAGGAAGGATGTGGGGCTGGTTCCTTGGCCCCACCCTGAGGAGGACAGATAGATGGATGGACATGGGGACATGGGGGGTGGGGTGCTGAGGCACTTGCAGTTGCAGATGGTGGCGAGGACATCAGAAAGGGTCAGGCCCAGGTGACCCATTGTCCCCTGGGTGATGGGACTGAATTCTTCCAAGCTGGCCAGGCCCAGGATGGAAGGGTGGGGAGGGGTCCACATCCAGGAGACCTTTGTTCTTCACTTGAGGGGGGTGGGTGAGAGGGGAGGGGCTGGGGGGGACAGGAAACACGTTAAGAGTAGAACAAACAATAGCCTATTCTCCATGGTCCAGCCTGGCTGGAGAGATAGGCCCTTGGGCTGTGGGCCAGGCTTGGGCCAGAATCATCACCATCACTGCCCCCCCAGGCCCCCTGACCGCCCCCCTGCCACCCCAGCCTGGCCCCAAGATGAGCAAGTGTGCAGCAGGCTTCTCCTTCCTCACCCTCCCTGTGGGCTGTTGCCCAGGGGACTGACAGGTTCAGGGCCAGAACTCAGCAGCACACCTGGCACAGCCCCCAGTTCAGCCAGTGACACCCCTGTCCTCGTCCCCCACCCCCACCAGGCTTGCTGGCTCCTAGCTTCCTGCTCAGATGGCTAGGCTGGGGATGAGAGGAAGATGGTCAGAGGCCCAGCCGGACCCTGCTGCATGGCGCTGCCTGGCAGGCTGGCTGAATTCTTTCTTTCCCATCCTCACGGCCCATTGTCCAGCGAGGACACAGGGCCAAGGGGATGGGGCCACTTCCTCCGCGGCTTCACATAACTGGGCAGTGTGGACATCGCCCTGGGAAATTGGTCTGTGGCCTCTCACAGCACATGAAAAGCTCCAAGCTCACTGCTGCTCTCTCTAATCCTCAAGTGTCAGAAAGACTCCCACATGTGTTAGCCACATCCTCCTGCAACACTGAGTGTGTCTGACAGTCCCGCTGTCACACATCCTTTGAGTGGCAGGGAGCTCACCGCTTATCTGAGAGGGCAACTCCACCAGGCAAGATGTCTCCCTGCAACAGCAGAATTCAGCCCCACCCCTCTGTCTTCTGCTCATTGTCCCTCCCTCCCACCTCAGCTGCCACACACAGAGAAAGGGCCCTAAAGTTCCCCCTGTCAAGTGTTAGAAGGCCTGGCTCCAGCTAGTCCCAACTGGGATTCTTGGGCAAGCTTCTCACCCTCCCTTGCCTCAGTTTATCTGTCTGTAAAATGGGAAGAGTAATGCATACCATCAAAGTGGCAACCTGAGGAAGCTGTTTTACAAACACAGGCTGGGGGTGTGCATCATAGGAATCACAGCTCCCCCCACCCCCCGCAACCCCTCTCCCTGGCTGGCTTACAGTTCTGTCATGGACTTCATGTCACATCACAACAGACTCATTAAGCACCAGGTCAGGAGAGGGCAAGGGAGCAAAGCCATTGCCTTTGAACTCAGGAATTTACACTCCCATCTGTCAGAGGGGGACGCGCAGCTTCTATTTTATATGTAGAGAACCCTTTGTAAGGTCATAAGGACCTGAGGAGGATGTCTCTCTCACCGGTGAGGAGAACAGCCCAGAAGAGTTGCTGTGACTTGCCTGAGGTCCCACAGCAAGGCTCTGCTGGGAATGGAGTTGGTTATCAGCAGGCCCTGGAGGGGTTAAGCGCTTTGGCTTGAGCCCAGGGCGGGTGGGGGTGGGGGGGGGGGTTGGGGACTCTTAAGGGGAGGGAGGGTGGGAGCAGGCAGTTCTTCCTCCTGGGTCTCTAATGCAGCCCTGGTGGGCAGTGTGAACTGCAGCCACAGCCTTGTGTTGACTCAGCGAGGTCTCCTGCCAAGGCTTGCTGACCAGAGGAGCCCCCGGGGGAGGCTCAGGCCACATTCTTTGCCTGCTGGAGACTAGGGTGGGGGAAGTGGCTGGTACATCCTGGTGGAGCCTGTGTGCTGGAGAGGAGAGGAGATGCTGGGGTGAAGGGTGGGACGAGGCGGGAAATGCTTTTCAGGGAAGCCAAGGCTAGGTACCTGAGGGGCTATCACAGAGTGAGTGGGCTGGCCTGGCCTGGATGGATTAGTCAGGGGCTGGTTGCTCCCAAGACTGAGGCTGAGCTTGGCAATGAAGAGAGTAGATCTGGTTAGGCCACCATCACTGTTTGGCCCCTCCTGCCTCAGTTTCCCCACTTAGCAAATGAGCACGTGGTAATAAGCTCCCTACCTCACTCACTTCAGGGAGGATCAAAGGCATGAACAAGTTGGGTCAGAGTGAGCCCCCTGGGCAGATCATGGGATCACCACACACTGGCCATCTGGCCAGCAAAAGAAGGGACACAGGGGTAGCCCAGAGAGTGTACATGGGTCTGTGTGACACTCAGCCTGCTCAGGCTTCTCTTCAACCATAACAACAGCTCCTTCTACCTCCTCAGTTTAGGCCATACCCATGCCCTTCTTCTCAGGACCTTTGCTCCGCCTCCTCAGCTTAGGCCACACCCATGTTCTTCTGGCTCAGGGCCTTTGCTCCGCCTCCTCAGCTTAGGCCACGCCCATATCTTTCTGTCTCAGGGCCTTTGCACTGCCATTCATTCTTCCTGCTTACATTGCTCCTTGCCAACACCAGGAAGGCCATCAGCTCACTCAGAACCCTGTGAGACACTGGAGCTCAAGTGACCTCCCTCCATGACCCACCAGCCACCTCTCACTTATGCCTTGCTCTGTCCTTAGTAAACTACACCATCTCCCTCCAGCCCCATGAGGGAAGGGTCTGTGACTATCTTGTTCTTGCAGAGGTTCAGTGATTTCCCCAACACCAAACAGATGGGGAAAGATGGAGCTGGGGCCGGGCTGGACTTCTTGGATCCTAGTCAGACTATCCTTCTAGAACTGTACCACCACCACCACCACCACCACCACCACCAAAAAGCCATCTCCTCTGTAGGCCCCTCTGCTCCCCGGAAAAGAGGGTATGTGTGAGTGCTGTCTCCCCCACACGACTGACATGTGCCCCCTTTCTTCTCTCAGTAGATGCAGGGTCCCAGTTTGTTGGGTTGGATATGGAGAGACAGTAACTCATACTGCAACAGAGTGTGCCACTGGGTTCGATGCATAGCCCAGTTACCACCCTGGTGGGCCCCAGTTCCTCCACGAAGGACAAGCGCTAGTGCCTCGGGCCTGCAGCCTGGGCATTCCAGGGCTTCCTCGGCAGCCCAGCCGGCCAGCTGGCCTCGAAGTCCTCCCAGAATTGCCCAGCAGCTGCAGGGTGGCCGGATGCCCCGCCCGGCGCCTCTGGGCCCAAGCCCAGGCCACAGGCTCGCTGTGGCTGGCATTGCTCCTTCGGCTCAGGCACTAACACCACAGGGATTTTAAAAATAAAGGGCCTTGAGACGGTGGCCTGGCTCAGGCTGCCGGAGCTGGGGCGGGGCCAGACGGGGACAATGGGGGGATGCTGAGCCTTGGGACTGGCCACCAGGGCTGCCAGGCCAGGGTGGCCCAGAGTCCCCCTCTACAGTGGTATTGCTCTTCTATGGGGAAATGTGGGGGCAGGCTCTGGGCTCCTTACCAAGCTCTACTGAATACCTACTACGTGCAGGGCTGCTCTGGATCTTTCGGGGTCTGGCTCTCCTCAGCTGTCACCCTCCCCCGCATGCCCCCCCCCCCAGACCATTTCAGTCTCCCTCTCTCCTCTAGCCCAGCGGACAGGAAACAGAGCCGAAGAGGTCAAGAGTCCGGGGCCTTCAGAGCCCAGTGTCCATGCAGCATGGAGCTGTCTGGGGGGGGGGTGCTTCCTGTTTACAAGACTCCCAAGGACCTTCAGGGGTGGTGCTTAAGACAGGCCTGGGGGGAGCCCCTCCGCTCTGACTGCCAGGGAGGGGCCTCCAGCACATCAGCCAGCTGGGCTCGGACCATACTCCCGTACCCCCGTATAGTAGGGAAGTGAGGAGCCTTTGGAACGGTGGCCGGCTGGAGGGGTTGAGTGGGAAAGCATCGGAGGTAACATCTGGGGTAACATCTGGGGCCCCAGGCTGGTAGGTAGGGCTCTCCAAGTATTCTCCCTCACAGTTCTTTACGGGCCAGCTGAGAGAACCAGGAAGAAGGATGGATACTTTCTGCCTTCAGAGGCTACAGAGTCAGGTGAGGCTGGGCCAGCTCTATGTCCCCAGGAGTTGGGAACCAGTACTTTCATTCCCAGGGTGGCTGAAGGCCAGTTCCTGGCTAGCTCAGACTGCCTCACCTTCTTCAAGGCTTCCATACTCATCCTCACAGCAGGATAAGCTTTCTATGGCCCAGGAATGGCTGGACCACAGCAGCCAGATACACTTCATAGCGTGAACAATTCGTCCACCTCCCCTGCAGGTTGTCCCAGTCAGCTCTCCCTGCGGTTACCCAACAGGTATTGATCCAGGGCCCGAGGGTTCATGACCTGGTGAGAAAAGAGCAGCTGTCACCGCCCAAGATTTGCTGTCACTATGCCTCACCTAACTGGGAAAAAAAGTCAGTGCTCCCCCACATCCCCCTCCCGTTTATTTCAGTTCCTTTCCACCGTCCCCTAGCTCAGAGTACCCAGAGACCAGCCCTTAGAGCACACCTTTGCAGGCCTTTGAAGCCATCATGTTGGAAGGAGTGGGTTACAGTAGCAGGAGGCAATCACAGAGGGCTTCTCACAAGAGACAGCAACTTCTCACCACACATTCCTGAGATGGCGCCACAGCCTGGCCAAAGGGAATGACATTTCTAGAGAAATTTAGCAGTGTGATGGGGGTTGCACAGGCTCAGGAGAAGGAAAAAGGTGGGGGAGGGGGATGGTGCAGGGGTTGAAGTCCTCTACCTTGGGGCTTCCAGTGCTGTAGAATGCCCTCTTTGGCCCCTCAGGAATGCAGTGCGGAGCCTGATAAAGAAAAAGGTCAGGGATTTGTTGGTGGTGGTGGTAGTGCATGCCGGTGGTTGTTTGGTGGCAACAGAGGGGCCTTTAACCTGGGACTTGCCCTGAGAGGAACTGCAGCCTCCCTATGCCAGCTATGGCCAAGAGCTTGGTCCACGTGCCGGGACTGTTTGTAAAGGTTGTGCTGTGGCTGAAGGGACTTCTGGCTCTGCCCACAGGCCAGCCAGCTGTGTGACTCTGGCCAAGTCATTAGCCTTCCTGGCTTGAGTCTTTCCCCCAGTAAGATGGAGCCGAAAGTAATTACCTCCAAGGCCAATTAACCAACCGTTTAGCATGGCTTGCCTGGAGCTTGCGCTGCAGTCTTAGTTTGTTCTAGTTTATGAGTAGTGTTAAGGGAGGGAAAGTTGGTTCTGGTCCAAAGACTGCAACAGGTGGGTGGGAGGTGATTAACCAGGGGAAGCGGAGGGCTCCCAGGCTTACTGAGCCAAGGAACCTCCAGAAACACCCCCTAACCCCCCAACGTCCTTTTCCCCACCTCTGATGGACAGGCTGGGGACAGGCAGAGGCCATAAGATAGTGCTGTCTGACAGGCATAGGACACATTCTCCTCTGATGACAGCAAGGACCTCTTCTGATGTATCTACTTGTGAAATTATTCTTTTTTTTTGTTTGTTTGTTTTTTTTTTTTTGTTTTGTTTTGAGACAGGGTTTCTCTGTATAGTCCTGGCTGTCCTGGAACTCACTTTGTAGACCAGGCTGGCCTCGAACTCAGAAATCCACCTGCCTCTGCCTCCCAAGTGCTGGGATTAAAGGGTGTGCTACCACGCCCGGCCAGAGATTATTCTTTTAAGTATCCTATTTTAGCTATATATTTACTTATGTGAGTATTTATTGTGTGTGCACAGGTTCATACACTTGAACCCATAAGCATAGAGGCCAACACTGAATGCCTTCCTTAGTTGCTTCCCCCCCCCCCCAATAGGACCCCTCTGTGCTGACTAGGCTGGCCTTGAACTTACTGAGATCTGAGATCCACCTGCCTCTGCCTCTGCCTCCTTAGCAGTGAATTGAAGGTGGACATTACTACATCCCACATCTACCTTATATTTTGAGACGGGGTCTCTCAGTGAGCCTGGAGCCCACTGATTGGCTAGAGTAGGAATCCTGGTACCTTCATCTCCCCAGCTCTGAGATTGTAGGAACGTGTGTTGTAAGATGGACGGTGGTGGTGGTTGTTGCCTTTAGCCCCAGCACTCAGTGGTAGTGGTAGGTGAATCATTTCTGTGAATTCGAGGGCTCCCTGGCTACACAGTGAGTTCAAGAAAGTCAAGGATACAAAAGAAACCCTGTCTCAAAAAGAACAAAACAAAACAAAACCCACCAAAAAAACAAAAAAACAAAAAACAAAACAAAAACAAGACAAAAAAAAAACCCCAAAAAACAAAACAAAACAAAACAAAAAAAACCAGGGCCAGAAAGATGTTAAGTACGGTGGCTACTCTTTCAGAGGCCCTGAGTTCAAGTCCCAGTACTCACATGGTGGCTCACAACCATCTGCAATGGGATCTGGTGCCCTCTTCTGGTGTGCAGGCATACATGCAGGCAGGACACTGAATACATAGTAAATAAATAAATCTTTTTTTAAAAATTTAAAAAATAGCTAATTAAAAAAATGAAACAAAGAAAACTCAAGGAAAGAGGAAAAAGAAAGAAAGAAAGAAAGAAAGAAAGAAAGAAAGAAAGAAAGAAAGAAAGAGAGAAAGAGGAACCTGTGTCACACAATGCCTGGTTTCTGACACAGGTGATGGAGATCACCTAATTCTGGACCTCATATTCTTCAGTAAGCACCTTACTGCCTGAGCCAGCTCTCCAGCCCAGCAAATGGCCTCTTCTTCTTCTTCTTTTTTTTTTTTTTTTTGGTTTTTCGAGACAGGGTTTCTCTGTATAGCCCTGGCTGTCCTGGAACTCACTCTATAGACCAGGCTGGCCTCAAACTCAGAAATTCACCTGCCTCTGCCTCCCAAGTGCTGGGATTAAAGGCGTGCGCCACCATGCCCAGCCTCTTTATTTTTTTTTAAAGATTTATTTATTTATTTATTTATTTTATTTAATTTTTTGTCTTGTTTTGTTTTGTTCTGTTTTTGAGACAGGGTTTCTTTGTGTATCCTTGACTTTCTTGAACTCACTGTGTAGCCAGGGAGCCCTCGAATTCACAGAGATGATTCAGACACACCAGAAGAGGGCATACACACCAGAAGAGGGCGTCAGATCCCATTACAGATGGTTGTGAGCCACCTTGTGGTTGTGGGGATTTGAACTCAGGACCTCTGGAAGAGCAGTCAGTGCTCTTACCCACTGAGCCATCCCTCCAGCCCGAATGCCCTCTATATGAAGCGGTCTTTTGTCCAGAAGCCCTGGAATCTTTGCTTCTGTGTATCCTGCCTCTCACTAAGTCCATGATACTACAGAAGCTCATTCCCTCCTATGTACTGTGGGGGAAACTGAGGCCCACAGAAGCTCAGAAATGTGGGGAACTAACGCCATGAACTCTGAGTACCTCATTTGGGGTTTGTGCCTGGACGTGGGACCTTGGTTTGAGGTTTCCCCACCATTCCTGTCAACTCCTTTGCCTGTTAACGCCCTTTGAACCCGAGATGGCTGCTTCTGCCGACACAAGGTGCAGGCAGGTGGTTTGTGAACCACTTGGGCTGTAGGCTCCTTGAGGACAGGTGGGCTTCGACCTGGGGTGGGAGAAGTGAGGCCATGAGAAACTGTGCCATCCCCAGGGTAAGCCCTCCTCTAGATGGTGTCAGTGAGACGTGCTGTGCTGCTGACAACCCTGAGGATGGCAGAGGGAGGAAAGCCAGCAGCCAGCCAGCATCCTGCTTGCCCCACCTGACACCCAGCGTGCCCTGGCTGGCGGCTGCTGTGATTCACCACCTCTGAGCCCCAGTTTCATGTGTAATCAGGAAACGGCTGCTGGAGAGCCTAGGGCACTTTCTGCTGAGCCCTACACCCTCCCAGAAGCTCAGGGAGAGGCTAAGGAGGTGGCCAGGGGGCTGTCTCAAGAATTTGCATAATTTGTTCTTTTCTTTTAGGAGGGTGAGAAATCCCCAGGATTCCATTTCCCTGGGAAACCAGCCCACCCCTTATCCATCCACCCTCTGCTGTGCCAGTTGCCAGAGCCCGAGACAAGCAGGGCTTTCCAGAAGCTTCCTGGGAGAGAGAGAGACCACTGCTTCTTTTGCTGCGGTCATTATGGAAAGTGCTTGGACGGGCACCTGGTCAGCTCGTTCAGCGGCTGCACGAGATGGCGGGCACTGTCTTCAGCATACACTGAGATATTGAATGTGTTAGCTAGAAACAGCAAAGGTGAAGGACAGAGTCTGTACAAAGGCCAAGAGAGTGTAGCGTGGGGCTAGCACTAGAAGGGAATGATGGGGAAGGGGGATTTGAAGGTGCCATTTCCCTTTCAGTGATCTCTTTGAGGAAGCCGTGAGAGACTTTTGAGCAGGGTTCTGTGGTGTATTATGAACGCTAGGATTATGGAATGGTGGCTGTCTGGAGGGGCCAGACCAGGCTCGGGGACTAGTGACACAGTAGCGCTGGGATCCTGGTGGAAGATGGGGAGATCTGGGGGCCTGAGAGATGGCTCAGTGGGTAAAGCGCTTGGTGCACAAACATGAGGACCTGCGCTCTGGATCCCAGAGCCCATGAGAAAAGCCAAGCGAAGCAGCAAACCCGTAACCTCTGGCCTCCACCTGTGCACGCAGGGACACCAGCGCACAGCACACAGACACAAAGATGGCGACACCTGAGCTAGGATAGTGGTTCTAGAGTGGAAAGTCCAGGAGTGGGACTTCCGGGAGCACACAGTGCTTAGCTGACACGGGAATGAGTGAGTGAATGAGTTCCGTGGCAGGGGAGATGGAGGAGGGTGGATTTATGGAGAGTCGGTAACTCAGAACATGGGAAGTTATTTAGTAGGGGACATTTAAGGAAGGCCTCAAAGGCTGGGTAGGAGCTGTGCAGAGGCCCACTGAGGAAAGGCAGGCCTCCCTAGACAGAGGAGGGGAAGCCTCAGTGGGAAGTATGAATGGTGAACATTAAATTAGGGGGGTGGATAATTGGGGAATCAAATATCGGAAGCCTTGGTTATCTTTCCACAGATAATTGGGGGTCAGGTTGGCAGGTAGGCTGAGAGGGGAGATTTTCAACATGTGTACTGGTTTCCTGCAGCTACGTAACAAAAAAGCAGGGAGCTGGTGGCTGAGTGCAACAGAAAGGGTGTCTTCTGCCTCTTCAGGGCAGGAGACTGAGATCAACGTGTGTGGGGCCCCAAAGACTCCAAGAGGATTGATTCTCCCCTGTCTCCAGGCTGCTTCCTTGTGGCCTTCCCTGGGTCTTCTCTTGTTCTAAGGACATGTGAGGTATCCAGATGCTAAAGTCACAGTCACAGGTTCCAGACCAAGTGTTGGGGAGCAATACTATCACAAACTAGTGCTCTCCTCTGTTCCTCTCCTCCTCGTGGTGAACTGGGTGGCCCTCAGGCACGTGGGCCACGCTCTCGGGGCAGAGGAGTGTTAAATTAATTAACTAGCCCGCCCATTCATCGCTCTCTGCCTGGAAGCTAGGACCTGGAGGCAGCAGCCTATAGGCTGCGCGCGCCACCGTGTGTCTATCTTGGAGAATGGCAGAAGGCGGCTCTCAGTCTTTGCATCTATTCTGCACATGCTTATACACATATGTGAGTGTGTGTTTATATAGATTATGTGGGTAACCCCTACAAGCCCCCCTCCCACACCGCCTTATAGCAACTCTCCCAACAAGAATCCTGACCGTCTTGGACCTTAGTCCGGTTTTGTTCTCTGTGGATGTGAACGATGCTCTAGTTCTGGTTGGTGTCTTGCATTTGGCATCTAGAAGGGCTCATCCACAGAGCTGCCACAGGTGTGCATTGACGGGCGTAGCTGTATTTGCTCACTGTGTAAGAGTTCCCCCTTTTTTTCCATCAGGTTCGCTCTTAGTGGGTATTTGAGTGGCGGCGAGGTGCTGCATCCTTTGGGGGGACCCATGTGCACACATCTGCTGCGGTTCTGCAGAGAAGTGGGGTTGTTGGGCCTGTGGTACCTGCTACCTGCTTGCGGTTTTCTCGGGGCGGGGGGGGGGCGGGGGGGATCAGGGCGTGGGAGCTGCTTAGGTTTCCGGTCTCACCAACAGTTCTCCACACTCTTGGCAACTCTCTTATTTTCTTTCTTCCTTCCTTCCTTCCTTCCTTCCTTCCTTCCTTCCTTCCTTCCTTCCTCCCTCCCTCCCTCCCTCTCTCCCTCCCTCCCTCCTTTCCTCCCTCCCTCCCCCCTTTCTTTGTTTTAGGGCAGAATGGCTATTGCACTGTGGGTAATTCACACTCCTGAGATGGAAATTTACTGTCCATGTAGACATTAGGTTTTTCCTTGGGTTCATGTTGTGTGTGTGTGTGTGTGTTTACATGCACACATGCCTGTGCATGTTCATGTCTGGCTGCATGTGTGTGCATGTGTGTGGAGGCTGGAGACAACTTCAGGCTTCATTCCTTAGGCACCGTTCAAGCTTCGTCTGAGACAGGGTCTCCTGTTGTTCTTCAACAAATAGGCTATTAGTTGGCCAGTGGAGCAAGGGGCATGTCTGCATCTTTCTGCCTTCCGTAGGACTACAGCTGGGATTACAAATGCACACCGCCATGCCTGGCTTTATTTAGAATATCAGTTCTGTGGATTGAACTCATCCCTATGCTTGCAAAATAATCGCCTTACTGACTGAGCCATCTCTCTGTTCCTTTTCTTCTTCTTCAAAACAAAACGAAACAAAACAAACCTTGTTTTTGGTGTCTTTGAGACAGAGTTCATGTGGCCCAGGCTAGCTTTGAACTCTCTGTGTAGCTGGGGGTCACGTTGAACTTTTCCTCTTGCCTCCCCCTTGGTACTGGCATTACAAGGGTTTGGAACCACTATGCCCATTCAAACCGTTTGTGAACCCGTGAACCCCCCAAAACCACCAAGGAGCCGATTCTGATGCAACCCATTAGGGTCTTTGTATTCAAGGTCTAGCTTGGGCTCACCGCTGACCCTGACAACGCAGGACAGAGGGTGAAACCCCGAGCCCAGTTTCAAGTAAGCATTTGAAGAAGCAAGCAAACAAGTAAGGGGTTTTCTAGCCTGGTGCACATCTGATTGAGGCAGAGGGCTGGTTATGGAATCTTGTCCTTTAAAATAATTGGCTAGTCCTGGGAGCCAAGCCATGAACTAAACTTCTGCTTTCCTCCTGATTGGTGGTTGTTAGGGAGTGACTTGAAGGTGCAGGCTTGTTAGGGAGTAACCTGGAAGCTAGTGCTATGTGCAGGCTTGTCGGTTAACTCAAGTTCAACCTTAAATCAGATTCTCTAAGATGGGTTTGGTCTGGAGCTGGACCAAGATGGAGTTGGTCTGGTCTCTCAAAACCAAACCTGGTTTAGTCTGTTCTAGAGTTTTTTTTTTTTAAATATTTATTTATTTATTTATTTATTCATTTATTTATTTATTATATGTAAGTACACTGTAGCTGTCTTCAGACACTCCAGAAGAGGGCGTCAGATCTCATTACAGATGGTTGTGAGCCATCATGTGGTTGCTGGGACTTGAACTCAGGACCTTAGCAAGAGCAGTCGATGCTCTTAATCGCTGAGCCATCTCACCAGCCCCTGTTCTGGAGTTTTGAACACATTCTAGGTAAGGACTCTACCAACTGAGCCACGTCTCTCATTTTGGTTTTTTGTTTTTGTTGTTTTTTTTTTGTTTTGTTTTTTGTTTTTGTTTTTTTTTTTTTTTTGAGACAGGGTTTCTCTGGGTAGCCCTGGCTGTCCTGGAACTCACTCTGTAGACCAGGCTGGCCTCAAACTCAGAAATCCACCTGCCTCTGCCTCCCAAGTGCTGGGATTTAAAGGCTTGCGCCACCACTGCCCAGCTTGGTTTTGGTTTTGCACTCACAAGATTAACCCTTAATTTACTTTTGCCAAGCATTCCGCACAGCCACGAGAGGAGTAACTGTTGCTAAAGTTCATACCAATGGGAGAAATAAAGTCTACCCCTTCTTTCCAGGTCTCAGTGACAAACTGAGGCACAATTCCACCCGAATTCACTCCAGGGAGTCAATGACTTCACTGGGCTTCCTTACGGAATGGTTATTTACAGAGGTGTGGGTGATCCTTCCCAAAAGGACTTTGCTTGGAAAGCCTTTACCCACCAGGGGTGTGTGCCAGCCACCCCATAGCTGCATAGGTGGAGCCCTGTGCTAGATACTTAGATGTCACCTTGACGAGAGCTGGAGTCATTTTTGGAAGAAGGAACTTCAGTTGAGAAAATGCCCTACTAGATTGGCCTGTGGTACATTTTCTTGATTGATGATTGGTATGTGACAACATAGTTCATGGTGGGTGATACCACAATTAGGCAGGTGGTCCTGGATGGTATAAGAAAGTAGGCTGAGGGCTGGAGAGATGGCTCAGTGGTTAAGAGCACAGACTGTGCTTCTGAAGGTCCTGAGTTCAAGTCCCAGCAACCACATGGTGGCTCACAACCATCCATAATGAAATCTGATGTCCTCTTCTGGTGTATCTGAAGACAGCTATAGTGTACTTAGATATAATAATAAATAAAAATCTTAAAAAAAAAAAAGAAAGTAGGCTTGGTGTAAGGTCAAGGTTCAGCTTAGGATGCCCCCCAAGATCAAGTTCTCAGCAGAAATGAGATTTATTTGACCCAGAGGGACAAAGGACAGGGAAGAGGAAACAAAGACAGGGGACAGAGGACGAGGGAGAAGAGGAATGGAGCAAGGGAGAAAGGTAGGAGAAATTGTTCTGGAGTGGGATAAAGGGCTGTCTCGGGATGGGCGAATGGTGGTTTATAAAGGCAAACCAGAAATCCTATGTTAGGATGAGGTGTTTAATTTTAATTGGTCATATTGATTAGGTGAGCCAAGGGGGGCTTTTGATTGTTGAACTTCAATACTTTGGTAGCTGGAACTTGGTAGTCAGCCTAATAAAGAGATAGACAGACCCTGGTGGCTAGCTTTAGGACGCAATCTAATGGTTTTTAGCAAGGCAGAGGGAGTGGAGGAGAAGGGCAAGGCCTGCTAGGGTCACGTTTGTCATGCCTGGGTATGGCTAGAGTCCCTTCACTGAGCAAGCCATGGGGAGCAAGACTGTAAATAGCATCCTCACCCCAGGCCTCTGCATCAGCATCTGCCTCCAGGTTCCTTCCCTGTTTGAATTTCTGCCCTGATTTCTTTCTTTTCTTTTTCTTTTTTTTAAAGAATTGTTTATTTACTGAACCTGGGGCATATTAGATACACAACCAATTTTAAATTTACATCTTTTAATTCAATTCTGAAGTGTTTACACACACACACACACACACACACACACACACACACAAATTGGCATGCAACAGCTGCCCTAGGTGAAAGAGCCACCTTACCAACAAACTGTTGCAAGGATATCATCGAAGGTTGAAAAATTATTTGTCCTGAACATGAAAACCTGTAACAAATTTAAATTAAATTTATAAAACTTGTTACTTGTAGTTTTTCCCCTTGCAAGATCCAAAAAGAAAAATAAAATATCCAGGTAACTAACAGACATTAGTTACCACATAATCCTGGACCGCCCACACCCAAAGCAGAGTGCCTTTCATTAAACCCATCATCAGAGAGACAGTCTCTCTTTTTTTTTTTTTTTTGGTTTTTTCGAGACAGGGTTTCTCTGTATAGCCCTGGCTGTCCTGGAGCTCACTTTGTAGACCAGGCTGGCCTCGAACTCAGAAATCCATCTGCCTCTGCCTCCCGAGTGCTGGGATTTAAAGGCGTGCGCCACCACACCCGGCTCCAGTCTCTTCATTTTATATAAACAAAATTGACATGTGCCAAAAAAGACCCCCGAAGACGACAAACAAACCCTAGTGCTGACACTGAAGACCAGGGCCCAAAGGCCACTGACTAAAAAGACATCAGTGGCTGCCTATCACTGCAAGCAACCCCAGAGGCTTAACCCTTCCGCTTGAGAAGCGCAGACTTCCAGTGAGGGAGGAACTGGATCTTCCTAAGTGCCAACAAGGGACAGACTCTGCAGCACACAGGACAGCAGTCTGTTCCAACACCTGCGAAACTGGATTCGACGAACGGCTAAGTTATTGGCTGCTTGTTCAATTCAATTAGAGGTGATTCAGTTCTAAGGTTCAATATAAAACTTTAGGGGTAAGCGTTTTGATGAGTCTTTAAATCGAGCTCAAGAGAAAGCATGAGTGCCCACCCTCGTAACAGGCCCCATCAGGACTCTCCACCCTGAGGCGGGGCCACAGGGTCAAGATTCAGATTGCTGTTGCTGTAATAACAAAATGAACCGCAGCCAAGGGACTACTAGAATGCAGTTAGTTAACAAGTATTGTCAGGCTGTGGGCTACTTCCTGGATGAACTGCATTTTATTATGAAAACCAAAGGTAAAAACATAGTAAAGACCATAGTCCCATACAGCATTAACAGCCTCTGGATTCTTGGAAGGGCCTATATAATGGGGCTCCTTTCAAGTAAGAATTATAGGTCAATCAAATGTCAAATTTTCACTCTCTCTTAAACAGGTTTTCCCCAACACCTACTAATCACAAAGAAACATAAGTCATGGGGCTGGTGAGATGGCTCAGCAGGTAAGAGCACCCGACTGCTCTTTCGAAGGTCCGGAGTTCAAATCCCAGCAACCACATGGTGGCTCACAACCATCTGTAACGAGATCTGACTCCCTCTTCTGGAGTGTCTGAAGACAGCTACAGTGTACTTACATATAATAAATAATAAATAAATCTTAAAAAAAAAGAAACATAAGTCATGAACGTTCAGAAAATAAAAATGTATAAACTAATGACATTATTATGACCAAGGTGTTTGGTAAACGAGTAAATCATGAATTTGGGATCAACAGGAAAAGGCCTTTTAAGCAACCCTCCGGACTTCAAAAAATCTCTTCAGGTAGTAGATCTGTCCCAATGTCATGGCAACTAGAACAAGAGCTTCGAAGAAGGACCAAAGGACCACTCTGCTGTTTGTGTTGTCGTTGATGGCTCTGTGTATTCTCTCCCGGACTTCCATAGACTCCTGTTCGTGCTTTACGGCTGTCATTGCCACTGCCAGCTCACTAATCATTTCTTCTAGCTTGTTCTGATGAGCTTCTGTCGCCATGTCTTGTCCTTTGGGAGCCTCCCCAATGTCAATGGTGAACATTACTATCTTTGGAGTCATAGTGGACATCCTATTACTAAAGCAGAACTTGTATGTCCCATCCATGTGGGCTGCAAATATCTACTTCCCGCTGGACTCTCGGTCTCCTTTATAGATTCCTTTATTCCTGTGATCTCCACGTCGATGTCCAGGAAGCCGCCCTCCGCCACCTCGAAGATGAGGCTCATCTTGGTGCCGGAGGTGACCCGCTCGAAGAATCACTCCTCGGCGTGCCCGTCGATGCTGACAAAGTAGCCCGAGGCCGTGGCCAGCAGCGCGGCTAGCAGCGCCAGCAGCTCGGCGAGCGTCACCATGGTGCGGGACGGCCGAAGCCGGGACGCGGACTGTGGCCTCCGGAGCCGCCGCCACCTCTGCCGCCTCAGCGGCCCGCCGCCTCCTCTGCCCTGATTTCTACCCTGTGGTGTGGAACTGTAAGCTGAAATAAACCCTCTTATCCCCAAGTTGCTTTGGGACTTGGTGTTTTATTACAGGAATAGAGACCCTAATTAAGACAAGCTCCCCTTCCCATATATAATCTAGCACCTTCCCAGGCCACATGCAATAAAGGCAGAGTAGCATACAATACAGAGTAGCCAGCTACTTAGGTGAGGTTCCTATGAGGGGCTGGAGATATGGCTCAGTGGTTAAGAGCACTGGCTGCTCTTCCAGAGGTACTGAGTTCAATTCCTTCCCATGAGCAGGCATAAACAGTCAACAAAGCCTGGCTGGGTTAACCCTTTTGCAGTAGGCAAAGCTCAATTCCCCATGATGGTGATTGCTTGGCTTGGAGAATAGTCACTCAGCAACAATGGTTAGTTTTTCAGACTTTGTAGGAAATCATTACCTCTTCCAAGGTCATGCGCCATCTTGCTTTGAATTCTAAGGTTTTATTGCTTCAATCATTCAGAATTAGATCTGGATTTTTTTTAATAAGATTTATTTACTTATTACATGTAAGTACACTGTAGCTGTCTTGAGACACTCCAGAAGAGGGAGTCAGATCTCATTACCGGTGGTTGTGAGCCACCATGTGGTTGCTGGGATTTGAACTCCGAACCTTCGGAAAAGCAGTCGGGTGCTCTTACCCACTGAGCCATCTCTCCAGCCCTGGATTTTTTTTTTTTAATTTAAAGTTTTTTTTTTTCTTTCTTTCTTTCTTTCTTTCTTTTTTTTTTTTTTTTTGAGACAGGTTTTCTCTGTGTAGCCTTGGCTGTCCTGGAACTCACCAGGCTGGCCTCGAACTCAGAAATTCACCTGCCTCTGCCTCCCAAGTGCTAGGATTACAGGCGTGCGCCACCACTGCCTGGCCAGATCTGGAATTTCTGTTCTTGATTGCGTTAGCAAACCTGCCACCCCCCACCCACCAAGGCATACACTCCCAATTCCCTGGAACCTGTGACTGTCACCTTCCATGCAAAGTCTTTGCAGGTATGATTAAGTTTAGGATCTTGTCATGATCCTGGATTGTCCACATGGGTTCAAGTTCAACCACACATGTAAGAGAGATATGGGAAAGTACACGTATACACAATAAACTCACACTCACATACATACACATGCACGCTCACATTTACATGAGAGCCTATATAAAGGAAGTATAAAGTATATAAAGAAAACTGGATAAATATTTGTAATCCCAGTACCTTGGATGTGGAGGCAAGGGAACTGCTGCAAGTTCAAGGCCAGGGTGGGCTACGTAATGAGTAACTCGGGCTACCTAGAAGAGACCTTTGTTTCTTCCCCTCTTTCTTTTTCTCTTTCATTTATTTTGAGACAGGATCTGGAACGCTGATCCTCCTGCCTCCACATCTCTGGTGCTAGGATTACAGAGTGCACTGCCACACCTGGCTCAATACTCTTGTCTTTAGAGGGTTTGAAGACATTGGCCTGTGAAGACAGGGCTGAGCCAGCGGGGGTCAGTCACTTCCAGAGATGGCTGAGCCGGCCCAGGGTTCTTCCCAGGAGCCTGTAGAGGGAACTTGGCCCTGCAGATGTCTTGACTTGGGCCTAGATATAGATTTTGGTCCCCAGACGATGAGGTAAGAGGATTCTATTGTTTTGAAGCTACCAACTTTGTATTTTTCTTTCCCTTTAAAGATTTATTTATTTTATGTATATGAGTACACTGTAGTTGTCTTCAGACACACCAGAAGAGGGCATCAGATCCCATTACAGATGGTTGTGAGCCACCATGTGGTTGCTGGGAATTGAATTCAGAACCTATGGAAGAGCAGTCAGTGCTCTTAACCATTGACCCATCTCTCCAGCCCATATTTTTTCAAAAGAAACATTACATTTTACATTTATTTATTTGTGTGAGTGCATTCATATCTACTTGGGATAGGATCCCACTGTGTAGCCCTGGCTGGCCTGGAGCTGTTGTATGTAGACCACGAAGCACCCACGTATAGAGGTTGGAATCTGGAATCAGTTCTCTTCTTCACTGTTCCGGTGTGTGTCAGCCTAGGGGTGCTATTGGTTTTTCTTCAGCTCTGGTAAGCTAACGGAGTCAACACACTCTTTTGGTAATTACCCAACTGCCTAGGCTCGGAGACTACCTTCCTGAGCCATGGCCTGTGGCCTTTGTGGTGAGTCAAGGGTCAAGTGGCTGGAGTGCCCCCATATTCGGTCAGTGCAGACCCTATATCATATTCTGGTGGTCCGCACAGTTCATGCTTCTGGCATCAGGGGCTCCCAGCTTTTGTTCTTTGCGTTCGTATTTTATACAAATGTTTTTTTCTATGGAAACTTTAAAATCAACTTTGATCTCATTTAATTTCATAATGGTAATGTTTGACTTCTTTTTGTTTTTTTTTTTGTTTTTTGTTTTTTGTTTTTTTTTTTTTTGTTTTTGGTTTTTGGTTTTTTCGAGACAGGGTTTCTCTGTGTAGCACTGGCTGTCCTGGAACTCACTCTGTAGACCAGGCTGGCCTCGAACTCAGAAATTCACTTGCCTCTGCCTCCCAAGTGCTGGGATTAAAGGCGTGCACCACCACGCCCCGCTCTTTTTGTTGTTTTGAGATAGGGTCTATGTGGTGGTTTGCATGTGCTTGGCCTAAAAGTAGCACTATCAGGAGGTGTAGCCTTGTTGGAGGAAGCATGTCACTGTGAGAGCTTTGGCTTTGAGACCCTCCTCCTGGCCACATTGAAGTGAGTCTTCTCCCAGTTGCCTTTAAATTAAAATAGAGAACTCAACTTTCCCAACATGATGATAATGGACTGAGCCTTTGAAACTATAAGCCAGCCCCAATTAAACACTGTTTGTTTGTTTGTTTGTTTGTTTGTTTTAATAAGAGTTGCCTTGGGGGCTGGAGAGATGGCTCAGCAGTTAAGAGCACTTAACTGCTCTTCCAGAGGTCCTGAGTTCAATTCCCAGCAACCACATGATGGCTCACAACCATCTGTCCTGGGATCTGATGCCCTCTTCTGGTGTGTCTGAAGACAGCTACAATGTATTCATATGTATATAATAAGTAAATAAATCTTAAAAAAGAAAACTTGTGATAAAAATTCATTTAAAAAATAAATTGAGATGTAATAAACATTATCATGAAATTCAACCCCACACCTTTTTCTTTCCCCATAGGGATTAAACCCAGGCAATCTGATAAGCTAGGCAACGTTCTGCTTTGGGTAACACCATCAGTCCCCCAAATCTTCTAGTTTAGAGTGTACAGTTGGGGGTGTGTGGAATGGTTCAGCATGTGAAGGCTTTTTCTGTCAGGCCTGATGACCTGGTGGAAGAAGAGAACTGACTTCCTCCAGTTGTCCTCGGTCACGCAGGTCATTGATATGGCACCCAGGCACCGCTACCCCACAATAAATAAAGTACGTGAGTTCCTGATGTGGTGTGTGCATCTGTCCTCTCAATGCTCTAGAGGCAGAGGCAGCAAGATCCAGAGTTCAAGCTCACCCTTACCTGCTTGGTAAATTCAAGACCAGTCTATGTAACATGAAACCCTTATAAATGCATTAATAAAAACTAAGTGGACATGTCTGTGGATTCTGGTATATTTACACTCATTGCCAATGTCCAATTCCTGAATAATCGTTTCTTTACCCAAATAACACCTGCTGCTCAAACTGGAACCTGTTGGCTGTCACCCCTTTCTCCCTTCACTTCCTAGTCCTTAGTCAATTTCTTTCTTATTGTTTTGTTTTCCTTTTTTGAAAAGATTTATTTAAGTATTCTATGTATTTGAGTGCTCTATCTTTAGACATAACAGAAGAGGGCATCAGATCCTATTATAGATGGTTGTGAGCCACCGTGTGGTTGCTGGGAATTAAAATCAAGGCCTCTGGGAAGAGCAGCCATTGCTCTTAACCGCCGAGTCATCTTTCCAGCCTCTTGTTTTATTTTATAAGACAGGGGTTCTCTGTGTAGCCCCAGCTGTCTCAGAACTAGCCCTGTAGACCAGGATGGCTTCAAACTCAGAAATCCACCAGTCTCTGCCTCCCAAACACTACGATTCAAGGCATGCACCACCACTGCCTGGCCTTAGTCAGTTTCTATATGCACGGCCCTGCCTCTTCTGGAACCTTCATATAAACGGAATCCCACACTGTCTGTCCTTTCGGCTCGTCTCACTTAGCAGGGTTTGTAAAGTTAGTCCTAGGTCTCCATGCCCTAGCTTGAATTTGAACTTCAGTTTTACCTACTTGCTTTTGCGACAGGCTCTAGTGTAACCCAGCTCAGCTTCAGACTCTTGCACTTGAGGGTGACCTTGGGCTTCTCATTCTCAACTTTCTACGTCCTTAGTGCTGAGGCCATGGGCGTGCACCACAGTGACCATAGAACTACTTCTATTTTGAAGTACTAGGGATCGAACTCAAGGTGTTGTGCACAGTAGGCAAGCACTCCACCATCTGAGCCACATCCCTAGCTCCTCCTCTTTTTTTTTTTTTTTTTTTTTTTTTTTTTTATGGCTGTATAATGCTGATCTGCTCATCAGTTACAGACCTGGGAACATTTACACCCAGGGCTTTATGGCTGAGCCTGCGGGTGTCCGCCTTTCCTCTCGGTTGCTGAGATAAAACACTGGCTAAAATCACCCTGGGGAGGAAGGGCTGGCCTCGCTTACACTTTCAGTCATCAACAAGGGAAGTCAAAGGCAAAGCGGGAACCTAGAGGCAGGAACTGAAGCACTGGCTGGGGAGGAAGCTGCTTACTGGCTTGCTTTCTTATACAACCCAGATCCACCTGCCCAGGATGGCATCAGCCTCCTCAGGCTGGGCTTTCCCTATCAGTTAGTGATTAGACACACCCACAGGACAGTGGCAATTCCTCAATTGAGGTTTTTTTCTTGCTAGGTGACTCTAGTTTTTGTCATGTTTACAATCAGCACAATGGGGAAGTGTTTGCGTGGGTATCCTCCGTTCTCCTGGGTGCTGTTTTTCCCCCTCCTAGTACTGGGGGACCTCGGGCATGCTAGTGAGGTCTCTCCACTGAGCCACACCGCACCGCTAGCCCTCGAAGGGAACTGAAGAGACATAAGGTAACTCTGTGTTTAAGTTTTTGGGGACCTGCCAAATTTTTCCACAGCAGCCACACATCCCACATTCCTACCTGCAATGGTGACGTTCTGACTCCTCCTCCTGACTGCTTTGTTTATCTTTTGGAGCAGAGCCACGTGGTGGGTGTGTGCCCAGCGTTGTTCTGTGTCTTTCCTAATGACTCACACACTGTACTGCTTGGCCCTTCTCACTGTTGAGGGTTTTCTAATCTTTTGTTGATTTAATCTTAGGAAGTTTTTGTTTTTCTTAATGCTCTCACAACTGATAGGGTCTCATTGTATAGCCTTGGCTGGCCTAGAACTCATCAAGCAGATCAGGCTAGCCTCAGACTCACAGAGATCTGCCTGCTTTTGCCTCACAAGTACTGGGATGAAATGCACGGGCCACCAAGCCTAGGTTTCTGTTTTGTGATTCTTTAAGTTTTGCTGTGTTGGATGGAGCCTAGGGACTTGCTCCACCACTGAGTTGCATCTCCAATCTCACTCTTTCTTTTTAAAGTTCTTTTTATTTTATTTTATTTATTTGTATATATATTTTGGGGGGGGGGTTGAGACAGGATTTCTTTGTATAGCCCTGGCTGTCCTGGAACTCACTCTGTAGACCAGGCTGGCCTTGAACTTAGAAATCCGCCTGCCTCTGCCTCCCAAGTGCTGGGATTAAAGGTATGTGCCACCACTGCTCGGCTAAAGTTCTTTTAAAAAAAGACTTATTATTGTTTTAATTTATGTGTGTGGCTGTCTGTCACATGGAGGACAGTGACTTCAGAGGCCAGGAGAGGGTTCAGATCTCTCGGAGCTTTTGTGAGCCATCCAACGTGGGTGCTGAGAACTGAACTCAGGTCTTCTGCATGGATGGCCAGTGCGCTTAGCCACCGAGCTGCCTCTCCAAGCGCTTTTCTTATTTTCTAAAAACAAACAAACAAACCAACCAACCAACCCAACCAAACCAAAAAAAAAAAGCCAGACTGTTTTAAAAATAGAAATACTAAATTTACAGCAATATTGAGTGAAAATGATAGAATTTCCAATATAACTTCTCTCTGAATCAAACTCCCACACAGAAGAATGTGCTGATTATGAGTGATGCTTGTCCCCACTGGAGTCACCTGTGACCGCCAATTCTCCTTCCTCGAACCTCTGGCATCCCCCTTACCTTACCTGCATGGTCCCTTGAGTTTTTTCTCTTCCAGATGTTTTGAGCCAGGATGCTAATAACTTGTAATAACTTCAAAGCAGCAGGCAGTTCAGTTCGCTTCACATAGAGCTCCTCCACGGCTTGCTCTAGCTTGGTGTCCCCTTTTCTTACCTTTCCTGTCTTCTCCCTCACTCCCTCCTGTCCTTCCTCCTCCTCCTCCTCCTCCTCCTCCTCCTCCTCCTCTCTTCCTCTCTCCCTCTCTCCTGTCTTTGAGGACCAGGTCTCACTACCTAGCACAGGCTGGCTTAGACCACCTTGACCTTCCTGCCTCCACTTCCCAAGGGCTGGATTTATGGGAGCTCATCACCACTCCTGGCTCATGGCTGCTCATTTCTTTCTGTTTGATTGCTTTTTGGCGGGGGTGGGGGTGGGGGTGGGGGTTGGGGGGTGGGGCATGTGTCATTGGTCTCTAACTCTCTATGGAGTCAAGGCTGGCCTTGAACTCCTGATCATCTTTCCTTCACCCTTCACCTTCCAAGTACTGGGAGTATCACCAAGCCTGGCTGGCTTGCTCCATTTTTAGCACTGAATAATATTTCATTGTCTGGAGGCATCCTGGTTATCCATTCATCTACGAAGGACATTGAGCTCGCCTCCAGGAGTCGGCAATGAGGAATAAAACTGAAAGCAACATGAGTGCAGAATTCTGTGTGGCTGTTTCAGTCCTGGGCAAATACCACTGAGCACTGCTGCTGGGTGGCATGGTAAGAGGACATTTCTTTCTCTTTGGAGTTACCTGGGCTGAGTGTCCTTTAATGCCAGAGCATGAGAGACGGAGGCAGGAGGATCTCTGTGAGTTAGTTCAAGGTCAGCCTGAGTGCTCAGACAGCCAGAGCTAGGTACAGAGACCCTGTCTCACAAAAACAAAAGTAATGAATAAATAAAAGTATAGGGTGAAGTATCACATGCCTGTAATACCAGCACTTGAGAGGCTGAGGCAGGAGGATTGCCTCGAGTTCAAGGATGGGGGTCAGGGGGCAATCTAGCCAATAGTAGGTCATCCAGGGCTATAGGACAAGACCCTGCTCAAAACATTACAAAACAAAAAGACCAAAATCAAACAAACCACTTAAAAAATAAATAAATAAAAATGAAGCCCGGAATACACCCCTCCTGGCAAAGCAGCTGTCCTGTGTTTTCACCAGCAATGTTGTCATTTCCTGTCAGTCCTCATTCGATGACATTTGGTGTTGTCGATGTTTTGGATTTTGGGATTTTAGAAAGGGGGTTTATTTATTTATTTCCGCTTATGTGCACATGCATGCATGCATGTGCGCATGGTGCATGCAGGTGCCCAGGGAGGCCAGAGTGTGTCCGCACCCTCAGAACTGGTGCTATAGACAGCTGTGAGTGTTGCGAACCACAAGTGATCTTAGCCACCGAGCTGTCTCTCCAGCCCCAATTCTCCACTTTTGTGTGTGAGACAAGGGCCTCACTGTGTAGCCATGGCTGGCCGGAAACTCACTGTGTGGATCACACTGGCCTCGAACTCACAGATATCTACAGGTCCCTGCCTTCTAAGTGCCACTACAACCAGCGTGATGTCCACGATTACAGCTGCCTCTCTATTCTTGTCACTATCGAGTATTTTTTGTTATTGTTTTCCAGGAAAGCTTTTATATACGTCCCATTATTACTTTTATCTAAAATTATTTGGTTACTAGTTTATGTGTACTGTGTTTTGCCTGTGTGTTTGTGTATATGTCTGTATCCACAGAGTCCGGAAGAGGACATTGGATTCCAGAGAACTGGAGTTACAGACGGTTGTGAGCTGCCATGTGGGTGCTGGGGATCAAGCCCAGGCCCTCTGGAAGAACATCTGGTGGTCTGAACCACTGAGCCATCTCTCCACTCCCCCCATGATTACTTTTATATTGGTTTTTCTGTTTTTTTTGTTTTGTTTGTTTTTTTTTAAAGATTTATTTTATTAATATATGTAAGTACACTGTAGCTGTCCTCAGACACTCCAGAAGAGGGAGTCAGACCCTGTTGCGGATGGTTGTGAGCCACCATGTGGTTGCTGGGATTTGAACTCTGGACCTTCGGAAGAGCAGTCGGGTGCTCTTACCCACTGAGCCATCTCACCAGCCCTGTTTTTGTTTTTTTCGAGACAGGGTCTCTCTGTATAGCCCTGGCTGTCCTGGAACTCACTTTGTAGACCAGGCTGGTCTCGAACTCAGAAATCTGCCTGCCTCTGCCTCCCAAGTGCTGGGATTAAAAGCGTGTGCCACCACGCCCGGCTTGATTACTTTTAATTTAATAATCCAAAAACCATTTCAACATGGTCGAAAAGATATAAAATAAAGCAGAATTAAATTAAGCACTGACAAGACGTTTTGTGGATCCACACTATCTATTGTATCTGATAGCACTCCACCTATGATCTTAGCCGTGGTGGTTTTATTTTTATTTTATTTTATTATTTTATTTTATTTTATTCTTTTTTTGTGCGTGAGATTTCAAATACCTGGTGTCACTTCTGTGTTAGTTGCTTTCCCTCTTGGTAAAACAAAATTCCCTTTAAGAGCAACTCAAGGAAGGAGGAAAGTAGGAAGAGAGCGAGGGGAGGGTGGAAGGAGGAAGGAAGGAGGGAATAAAGGGGAGGGAGGAGAGGAGAGAGAGGAAGGAAAGGGGAGGAAGGGAGAAAGGAAGGAGGGAGGAAGAGGGACTGTAAACCTGCCCTGCTGTCTAGGAGGTGAAATCAGGCAGCAGGCAGGCCTGTGTTATCCTAGGGAACAAATGTGCGTTAGAGGTGTTTCTTAGTCTTCTTAGGTAGTCTATTAGCACACCGCATCCTCCACGGCAACGAGAACGGCTGGTCTGCAAATGCATATCCTGCGAGGGGGAATCGCACACACTCACTATAGCCAAAGATCCCAGACGCACCAGCTCAGAGTGCTCAGTGCTCTTACAGGAAGAAGCAAACAGGGGAAATGGATCATTGGAGAGAGAATAAGTCATCCAGGGGAGGGCTTGGCTGGGAGGGACCCTGTGTGAAGCTGCTGAAGTCACTGGAACCTGACCCAGGCTGGTGGTGACTTTGCTATGAGCTCTAGGTAAAATTCTCCAGAGCTACACCCCTGCCCCCAGAGCTGTGGTGGTACACACACACACACACACACACACACACACACACCGCCAGACCTGTGGAGTTTACTGACTGGTATTGTGTTGTTTCCTTGCTTAAGACTGGTTCCTGCCTCAGGCTGGCCTGGAACTCATTCTGTAGCTCAGGGTGGCAGTCCTCCTGCCTCACCCTTCAGTCTCAGTGCTGGTAATAGCACACACGCGCGCGCTGTGTGTGTGTGTGTGTGTGTGTGTGTGTGTGTGTGTGTGTTTGGGGGTTGGTTCTCTCCTTTTATCATGCATGTCCTGGGGATTGAAATTGGGTCTTCAGGCTTAGTGACAAGTGTCTGTACCTGCAGGGACATCTCATTGGCTCCTTTACAGTATTTTTCTAAATAAAAGGGAGGAGAAAAAGATCTCAGACATAAAGCCTACCCTCAGAGCATCCTTGGCCAACACTTGTACTGTTTATCTCCCGGGATGGAATGAGTTTCCTGAATGGACCCAGGGTCTTATCCCTCCAGGACCCTCTCCACCACCTACAACAGCGTTCCTCAACCTTCCTAATGCGGTGACACTTTTTTTCCCCCCCGAGACAGGGTTTCTCTGTATAGCCCTGGCTGTCCTGGAACTCACTCTGTAGACCAGGCTGGCCTCAAACTCAGAACTCCACCTGCCTCTGCCTCCCAAGTGCTGGGATTAAAGGCGTGCGCCACCACCGCCTGGCATGCTGTGACACTTTAAGACAGCTTCTCACACTGCGGTGACCTTCAACCACGAGATTATTTTCGTTGCTACTTCATAGATGTAACATTGCTACTGTTATGAGTCCTAATGTAAATATCTGATAGGCAACCCCGATGGGGTCTCGAGCCCCAGGTTGAGGACACCCTGTTGTCCCCTCCCCCAAGTCCAGGCACCCTTGTGACGGCTGTGACCCATATTGTGGAAGTGACACTGGCTGACTTCCAAGCGGGTAGATCACAAAAGGGGTGGTGGCTTCCTCTGGATGTCTCTGACATACGTACTTGAAACCATGGTATAGGAAGCTGATGGTTCTGATGCCGCCATGCCATGGGGACCAAGCAGCAGCACCTCGGAGTGAGCAGCCCCAGCTGTACCAACCCATGAGCCGCAGGACTCTGCTCTCCTGCCAGATTCTACCCCACACAGACCCCGGAGCTCACTCAACACTTGGCTGGCCTCCAGCTTCTGCATCCTGAGGTGGGCCCCGCTACACAGAGACATGTTACAGAAACACCTGGCTGGCTTCTTCCTCAGGGTCCTTTCTGCTCCACTCTGCCAGCCACACCAACGTGCCCATTTCCCCATTGCATAAATGCCCCCCTTCCAGGTTGCAGCAATCGGCTCATTCTTTCAGGCCAGATGTTGCCACACCTCCTCCAGGGAGCCTCCTTCGGCTTGCCGTGCTCAGCAGAGGCAGGGGCAGATCATGACTAGGTTCAAATCTCAGGCTACCCACTTCCCAGTTGTGTTCTTGGGCAGGGTACGTGACTCAGCCTCAGACTCCTCGTATATAAAGTCCAGGTAGTCACAGTGACTATTTCACACGGGGACTAAAAGGATCACATTACGGGAAATGCTCAAACTGTCCCAGCCGCAAGAACTCTCTGGAATGTTGGCAGCTATTGTCGTCCCAGGTCTCAAGGGCCTTGTCCTGCTATCTCCAGAGTCCCATTTACTGGTGACTTAATGATACCACCCAATCATTTGTTCATTCTTTTCACACACGGTTAGCTAGGCTCAACTGGAGGCCAGCAGGAGTCTGCCACATTCATTCATCCAGTCCGTTGGCTTTGACATTGTCTCTGCAGATGAGCCGGGCTACAGGGAAGCAGTGATGGGGGAGCCCCCCACCCCTGTCGTCTTTACCATCAAGGGCTTATGTTCTCTGGGGACTGTATCAGATGGACTCAGAAAAGGGTTGGCAGTCTTTGACGGGAGCACCATGAGGTGATGGGAGTGCAAATGGAGAAAGTTGAGTATCCACCCTTCTTTCTAATGGGAGGTGTGTGTGTGGGGGGCAGATGTGCAAAGAGAACTGAGAAGGGGTGCTTGGGAGCCAGAGATGAGGAGGCTGGGAGGAAGGTGGCAGACAGTCAGAGTAGCTGGAGGGCTCCGCAGGCAAGCTGGGTGGATGAGCAAGGCCTCAGGCCATTTGCATTGCCAATTTCCTGAGAGCTCGCAGCAGGTAGAGGCTTGGAGATTACAAAACTACACTGTGAGCCATTCCTATCTTAGGGTTCTCTTCCTTCCTTCTCTTCTTTCTCTCTCTCTCTTTCTTTCTCTCTTTCTTTCTTTCTTTCTTTCTTTCTTTCTTTCTTTCTTTCTTTCTTTCTTTCTTTCTTTCTTTCTTTCTCTTTCTTCCTTCCTTCCTTCCTTCCTTCCTTCCTTCCTTCCTTCCTTCCTTTCTCTCCCTTCCATCCATCCTTCCTCCCTCTCTCTCTCTCTCCCTCTCTCTATTTTTTTTTTTTTGAGACAGTGTTTCTCTGTGTAGCCCTGGCTGTCCTGGAACTCCCTCTGTAAACTAGGCTGGTCTTGAACTTAGAGGACCTCTTCTGGCCTTTTCCTCCTGAGTGGTTGGGATCGAAGGCGTACGTCAGCCACTACCACCCAGCTTTTCTTTCTCCGGGTTCTAATCCATGCAGTCAATCAACCTCCGACTGGAAATATTGGGGGGGGGGGAATCTCCAAAAAGCCAAACCTCTGGGCATCCTGATTGTAATGCCAGCACTTGGTAGGCCGAGGTAACAGGACTACAGTCTTGCCTGTAACCCAGCCATTCCCTGACCCCCACAACAAAAACAAAGCAAAAGCAAGGGACTGGAAAGATGATTCACTGGCTAAGAGTGCTTGCTGCTATTGGACGGGGTGCTGGTTAGGGTCCCAGCTCCTGCACTGGGTGGCTCACTGTTGCTTGGAGCTACAACTCTAGGGGCTTTGATGAACAGGTAGAGAAGATGAGATCGAAAAAGGAGAAGTGAATCCCCCAAAGTCAAGGAGCACACAGAGCGCTGACAGCCCGTCTCGTCCAGCCTAGGAAGCTCTTTCTACCAGGAACTACCGCTGTGAACACTGAGCCCTGGCTGAGATAGTGGCTCTGCCCGAGGCACGATTTCTTACTTGGGGCAGCACCAGGCTTGCATTCAGGTTGCTGAGACAGAGGGTTCTGGACTTGGCACGGGGTCAGCTGCTGAACCCATCTGTGTCACACAACCTGGAGTGACTTATTCCCCAGCCTTCCTGGCAGGGGTGGCTCTCAGCTCATCATCTCCTCCAGGGCCAGGGGTTGGTGGGATGCTGTGAATCATGTGGGGGGAGGGTGTGGGGGTGGTGGCGGCAATGAAGGCAAGGAGGACCCATGGCCTGTGATGGTGCAAGTTGAAGCAAGCAGGAAGCCTGGTCTTTTCCAGAGCATTAGGTGAGGCCTCAGGCTTCTTCTGCACCAGCTGTTCCTTCTACCCACTCCACCCTTCCCTCTCACCTCCTCCTCCTCCTCAGCTGGGCTTTCTGATGCCCCTGGGCAGAGGTGAGGGTTTCTTCAGAAGTGGGTGCGGAGGAGGGCTTTTCTCTCAGGGTCTTCAGGGCATCAGATGGGGCAGGGTACAGAGAGGTGAGACAGGACGGGAGGTCACAGTCACATACCTACAAACATGCACTTGAGCCCAAGCACCTGTGCATGCAACCTCAGGAAACCTGTGAGTTCTTAGCAAATGACAGGAGGTCCCCGACCTGTGGTTTGTGTCACTGATCTGAGGCTCTGAGCTGGTTGATCCTACACGGTGCACATACATAATGCGTTGGTATATAAATGGTCATGGACTTTGTGCTAAGCACTACCTCAGAGTCACCATTGTTGCCTACTGTTTAGCCCAGGTCACAGAGGAGGTGGGATGGGGGCTGGGCTTTAAATCCAGACCTTCGTGATACCAGGTAGGGCAGGCAGCACCAGGAACCCTGCCAGCCCCTGGGGGCAGTGACTCACAGGCAGGTCCCCACATCCCTTCTTCCACCCCTCCCTTTCTAGCTGACTCAGCCAGACCATCCAGGTCCAGGACCTTTCTCTGGAATTCCGGCCCCCAGGCAGCACTCTTGGTCACCTTCTCTTGCAGGCAGGGCACACCCTCCATAGAGATGCTGCACTAGCTAACTCTGTCTTCAAGCTCCTCTCTGTTGCAGGTTTGTTCTATTGAGCATTATGAAGCATCTCTTCCAACCACCCTGGAAGAAGAGGAGGCACACACAGGACCCTCGAGGATGCTGGGTGGTACAGCCTAGGGAAAGGATGTCCAGCCCAGCCTCAGTATGTTGTCTCCCGGCAACTGTCTAGTCTCAATCCATTTCCTTATTTGTCCCTCCCAGTTCAGCCTTACTTCTGGTCTCATGCCCCACCCAAGGCCAGGTGGGCACAGATCTCTCTCATTGGCTGAAACTAGAATGAGTCACTATTTCTGTTCCCTGCTGCCAAGCTTCTGGGGATGGCCAACGGGGTTGGGGGAGGGGGAGTGGTGGTGGTGGTGGTGGTTGGACCCAGGCCACCTCACACACACCCACACTCCTCCTCCCATCTGTCTGTCTGTCTCTTTCTCAGCTCTCCAGGAGACTCAAATTCCTGGGATGCCATCAGAGGTCTTCCTAAAGAAAGGAGAAGGTGCTGGGGCCCAGGCAGTCCTGAGAGATGGGAAGGAAAAAAAAAAAAAAAAAAAGAGGTCCCAGGCTCTGCACACTCTGTGGCTGGCCTGGGAAGACCCTGATCACAGCTTCACGCCTGACAAAAGTGAAGGCTGATATCTTGCTCTGACCCCAACTCTTTTCCTGTCTAAATTCCTTTCCCTTCTGTCCCATTCCTCATCCTTGAATTTGAACATTCTAGCCCACTCCTACTAGCAGGTGAGCCGGGTTGTTCCGGGAGATGGGAAGCAGAGGAAGCAACAGTGGCTGTAGAGAGGTAGATCAAAGTCTTTGCCTTAGAGAGGGTGATTTTGATCTCCGCTCTGTGGAGCCAGAAGGAAGGCAAAGGCTAAGAGCAGAGGGACACACATTCTAGGTGAGGGAAAAGCCTAGAAGTGGCCTTGAGGTGGAAGAGGCTGAAAGAGGCAGATGAGGGCCAGTGGGTGAGCAGAGGCTCTGTGTGTGTGTGTGGGAGGGGCGGGCGCATGCGGGGGAGGGGGGGGCAGCACGCACAGCTGGCCGGTTTCTAATCTTTGTATTTTCCATTTTTAGTGGAAAAACTGGGAAGGTTTAAAGTTTAAACCTGAGTGAAGTCTGGTTTGCAATGACTCTCAATGTTGCTATCAGTTTGTGATCCCAGCTACTTGGGATGCTGAGACAGGAGAATTACTTGAGCCAGGGAATTTGAGGCTAATGTGTGCAATCTAGAGAGATCTTATGGTGGCAGCAGCAGCAGCAGCAACAACAACAACAATAAAACAACAACAAAACAGCCCTCTGTCTGCTCAGTTGTAAAGACACTGTACCTCAGAGTTGGGGGTGTGGAGGAGCCTGAGGTGATGGGGCACAGAAGGGTTTGGACCTAGGGATGGGCTCCTTGATGAGTTGGGAAGAGAAATGACCTTGAAGATGGAGGTTCCTCAGCTCACATGGGCCGTACATTCCTGCACAGGGAGCACTCAGGCCATTTCTCCAAGGGGAAGACCTTTGTCCAAGAAGACATACATGGCTAAGGCCCAATATCAGTCCCCAGGGTCCCGGGTCTACTCTCCCACTGTCCTCCCCAGTTGTGTCTGACACTGCTCACCTCTTGTCACCTGCAGACAGGGAAATGGAGCCCCTGGGAGGTCTAGGACTCCTGGCCAGGTACCTGGGGACTCAGATCTCTGTCTCTCTCTGCCTTGCTTTCTTGGCACAGTGACAGGGAGAAGAATAATGGAGCAGAAGCCACAAGAAGACAGTATTGGAAGGGATGCTCAATGATAACCATCTGCCCTCCATGCTGGGAGCACCTAGGGACAGCAGACCGGGCAGGGGCATTTGTTGACAATGGAGATGTGGGTGTCCTGCTGATTACTGCCTGCTGCCAGGCTCCATAGCCACATAGGCAAGTGTGTGTGTGTGTGCATGTAAGTGTGTTTATAAATGCAACTGTGTTTGGACCATGTATGTGCATGTAAGAGTGCTATGTAATTGTGTATGTATGATTATGTCTATGTGTTGGTGTGTACCTGTATAACTGTGTGTGTCTATGAGTGTATCTGTTAGGTTGTCTGTGTATGTGTGTAAAACTGTGCTTGTGCCTTTGAGTGTGTCTGTGTAACCACGTGTGTCCATATAAATGTGTGTGCCTGTGTGTGTGCGCCTGTGAGTGAGTAAACACGGCATGTGTGTAAGCATGTATGATGTGTTTGTAGCCCTGTATATGTGTGCATCTTGGTGTGTCTGTGACTAGTAATGCATCTGTGTCCACGTGAGTGTGTCTGTGAAACCAAGTGTGTGCCTGGGAGTAAGTGTATGACCACGTGTGCACATGTGAGGTGTTTCAGGATCTCTATAGCTTCTTTAAGAGCAGGCTCTGGGACCTGCTGTGACTCTGTGACACCACGCCCCCCCCCCCCCCCCCCAAAGTCTGTTAGCTTACAAGCTAATTCCTAGTTTCAGTGCCAGATTCCTGGCCCTGGTTTTGCCTCTGATGAGAGAATAATTAACTAAAGACTCATTTTCCAGGGTTTCCTTCCCATTATCCCGGCCAAGAAAAAATATTCACAGGGCTGCGGTAGGGTGGAGCGGCTCTTTGAGGGAGGAGCTGCTCCCTGTGAGAGCCAGAGTCAGGGTATCAGGGTCAGCAGAGGAGAGGCGATCCTTGGGAGGGAGCCTAGTGTGAACCGAGCCTGGGGAGGGGAGAGAGGCCAGGGCGGATCCAGTGTGTGGCAAGTTCTTGCTCTCTCTGGGCCCCTGCTTCCTCCTTTGTAAAGGGATAGGTTTGCATTAGAATTCAGTCCTTTCTACAGAGCTGCTTCTGCAGGTGAACTGGTGATACTCCAAACAAAACCAAGTCAGCAAAAGTCTGTGGTTCTTCAAGGCTGGGAAAGGAACTAGGTTATGTAGGTAAACTAGTTTCTTTACTGCAGGGGCTGTTCAGGGGTTGTGGTCAACCTTGTTTCCTTGGGTGAGTGATGCATCTAATTCGGAAAGTATGGGTGGCTTTGGGGACCTACACATCTTTCCAGATCCTCTGTGTCCTCTTAACCCTGTTCTCGCCACCCCGAGGGCACTTTCCAGTGCCCAGAGAGCTTCTAGCATGTGACTACAGGACCTTATTGTGGGAGTATTAGTCTCCAAGGCAGAAGGGAGTTTTGACGCTGCCTTTTCAAATGTAATTGATTTTAACCACACTCCCTCCCACCCCGCAGGAACGGCCATTTAGAAATGCAAGCATCCTGGTCCCCGTGTGCCATCAACTTGACTCAGGAATGAAAGTGCAGTCAGTCTGGACACTTGCAGGGACTGACTCCCTTCTTTGGAAAGGTGCCCATGACCCCTCCCCTCTGCTGCCCACACAGGCTGTCCTGGGCTTGGTGAAAGATGTGAGCTCTTGGCAGCGTGTTCGGGAACACTGAGACTGTGGAGGGGCAATTGTCCAGGTCACCGGCAGATAAGAGGCCTAGCTGGGAACAGGATGCAAATGAATGCAAAGCTGAGACACACACAGAGAGAGACTCACAGCTGACCGGGGCTTTCAAGTGCCTAGGCACAGGGTGTTTGTGGGAGGGAGAGGCACGTGAGTAGTCTGTCTCCGGTCGAAGTCCTGCTCAACACTTGTAAGGCCATTATCCCAGAACATGGACACGTGTGAAAGTTCTGCTAGCTTCTGAGGCCCTGTCCCACACTTTGCAGATATTTCCTGAAAGACAGATATGTATTATGTGACTTTCAGCAGAGTGAATATACCTACCATGCGAGTTTAAGTGGGAATGATGGGGCTCTGTATATGAGGTCCGAGCCCAGAGCTCGCTAAGTTGGTGTGACCTGTTGACTTCAGGGCGTGTGTGGCTAGTGGAGCGGACACTTGTCGCGTTCAGGGTTCCGGGTGGCCAGCTGCACCGGGAGTCGGGCTTGTAGAGGGTGCAGGCTGGTGTTGTGCTCATGGTGGGGGACAAGGTGAGCAGCAGCGGCGGCAGTGGCCCTGGCGGTGGCGCGCGGGGTGTGGGCGCGCGCGTGGCGGCTCCGCCCCGTCGGGGGCCGGGCAGGTGTGGGAGGGCCGTGCGGACCCCGCCAGGACTGGCCCGGAGAGCCGGCGGGAAACAGGAAGCGGGGGTGGGGGGTGGGGAGGCGCGGCTGGCCCGCAGAGCGGCCGGGAGGACGACCGGAGCGCAGCGGGTCGCGGGCAATGTTGGGTGGCCCGGGAGGCCGCCGGGCTGGGGGCGGAGCCAATGACCCCGAAGGCACCGCCCCGTCGCGCCTCCGGAGCCGTCGGCCGAGCACAGAGCCGGGAGCTCAGGGCAGCTGCAGCGCCCGTGGTGAGTGCGGGGAGGACACGGGCGGGACAGCAGCGTGGGGACGTGAAAGGACGCCGACGGGACGCCCGGGAGGACGCGGGCGTGACCTCTCGGGGACCCGGGAGGGTGCAGGCAGAGCAGCTTGGGATCCCGGGAAGACGGAGCCCGACAGCGCCGGGACCCGCGGGCGACGCCCAGGTGCGGTGACCGCGGCTCCGTGCCCACCGTGCTTGTCGCCCGCAGGCTCGGAGGACGCGGCCATGCAGGGCCGGGCGGACGCGGGCGAGGCTGACGAGGAGGCTGGGGCGGGTTCGGGGTCGGAGGCCGAAGAGGACGCGCTGTGGGAGCGGATCGAGGGCGTCCGGCACCGACTGACGCGCGCCCTGAATCCGGCCAAGCTCACGCCGTATCTGCGCCAGTGCCGCGTCCTGGACGAACAGGACGAGGAGGAGGTGCTCAGCACCTACCGTTTCCCGTGCCGCGCTAACCGTACCGGTGAGCCCGCCGCCAGGGGTTTCCTCTCCCTTCCTAGGCCCGCTCCAGAGCAGACAGCTGGATGTGGTTGCCGGTGCCGATGGCGACCCCTGTGGGATCTTTACTGTGCTCTTTGACCTCTCTGGTTCTCTCTGTCCCATTTGTGTATCCCTTAAAGAATCAGTTTTTCTCAAGAGCTCAAATCCGGGCTCAGTTCTCCGAGGCTCCTCTCCCACTGGGCGTCTTTGTACCAGGACTGTCAGAGGGACTAAAAGTATCAGGGAACTTAAGTCAATGAGAGCATTTTGCCTGGGAAACGCAGGCATCCGATGCCCCCGGGCATGCGTAACGTGTGTGTGTGTGTGTGTGTGTGTGTGTGTGTGTGTGTGTGTGTGTGTGTGTGTGTGTAGGGGTTGCTGGGGACCTGCTCCAGTGCAGGTGCTCTGGGGAGGGTCTGGTGTTCCTAGCCAGGGCAGACTGAGCTTTGCTCCCTGATGTGTTGGGACAGGCCCCGGTGTGTGTCACAGCCCAAAAATCTGGGGAACGTAGGCCCTGGAGCATTGTCGGGGTGGAGAGCAGGGGCACTGGGGGAAGACCTCATCCTGACCCCTGTCACAACCTTTACCCTCAGGGCGCCTCATAGACATTTTACGCTGCCGGGGCAAGAGGGGCTTCGAGGCCTTCCTGGAAGCCCTGGAATTCTACTACCCAGAACACTTCACGCTGCTCACTGGCCAGGAACCTGCCCAACGCTGCTCCATGATCCTTGGTGAGCAATCTCAGTGGGTGCCCCATCCTTGCCACCAGAGCAGAATTTTCTTACCCCAACTGCACTGGGGGTGGTGGTGTCTGTTTTCACTATACCCATTGGACAGATGAAGAAACTGAGGCACCAACTGCAGAAGTTTACCCAGGGCCCCAGAGTTCAGAGTCCATGTGCTTAACATGACTCTCTCTCTCTAATCATCTTTATGAATGGTATGGCTAGTTTCTCATGTAAACGTTCAAGAATAAATGAGATGGCTTAGTGGATAAAGAAGCAAGCCTGGCCACCTGAGTTCACTCCCCGGGACCCACACAGTAGGAGAGAACCAACTCCTGAAAGTTGTGCATAGATGCTTTCCTTCCCCCGAGTAAATAGATAGATAGATAGATAGATAGATAGATAGATAAGTAAATGAATAAATAAATAGAAATGTAAGTTCAGGGTGGTGGTACTCGCCTGTAATACCACTCAGGAGGCAGAGGCAGGACCAGGTTTAAGGCCAGCCCAGGCTACATAGAGAGTGATAAGCAAGCCAGTTTTGATACATATCTAGACCTTGTGAGTTTTGTTTTTTGCGGTCAGTGGACAAGGCTGCTTGTCCCTAGCAGTTACTCGGGATCTGATTCCACTTGTTTGAAGAGACAGCATAGGTAATGTGTCGCGAACCTGTCTCATAACTCATTGGTGGAGTCCCTTGAGGGTGGACAAGCAGATCCTTTCAGGTTTTGTGACATTCTCTCCTCCCCGGGGGCAGCTCTGCTCTGTTCTCCTCTGAGCTGGGAGTTTCTGAAGTGGAGACTCTCAAGGAATGTATACACTGTAAGTGTCTTATGACCACAGCTCCCCCCAGCAGAGCCTGTGGGTCTGCTTTGCTTTATGAATCCCTAGCCTGATCTTGAAACATTTTTGCCAGGTAGTTCTGTAAAAATCAGGTTTCAAGTTTGCATCTTCTGGGTTTTTTTTTTTTTGTCTGTTTTTTGTTTTGTTTTGTTATTTTAGAAACAAGGTTTCTCTGTGTAGCCCTGGCTGTCCTAGAACCCCCTCCATAGACCAGGCTGGCCTCAAACTCAGAGATCTGCCTCCCAAGTGATGGGGTGAAAGGTGTTTGTCACCACAGCCCAGCCAGCTCTGTATCTTCCTAAGTGATGTAGTTCATAGCTTACTACTTAGTGAACAGTAGGTAAACAGATGGGTAGAGTGTGTTTACTATCCAGTGTCACGAAGTTTAAATAAGTTGATACAGTGTCTAGTATAAAGAAGGAAGCTAAGGAACATTAGTTACTGGTATTACTGGCATTGCTGTTCGATGAAACATTAGTTTGGTTTTCTTGTTGTTTTGTAGGAACTCTTTATGTATTACGGTTTTGAGTCCCATTATAGTTTTTTTTCCTATAGTTTTTGATTGTTTGCTTGTCCCTTAACATTGTTACCTCTTTTACTATAAAACTTTTCAAGAGTTTTGTTTTGCTTTTGGATTTTGAGACAGGGTTTCTCTGTAAAGCCCTGGCTACCCAGGAACTTGCTCTGTAGAGCAGGTTGGCTTCAAATGTAAAGGTCTACCTGCTTCTGCTTCAGTGCTGGGTTTGAGGGCGTGCGCCACTGCTGCCTGGCTGGGTCAGCTTGTTTCTCTTGTTGTTGTTGTTGTTGTTGTTGTTGTTGCCTGGCTGGGTCAGCTTGTTTCTCTTGTTGTTGTTGTTGTTGTTGTTGTTGTTGTTGTTGTTGTTGTTGTTGTTCTTCTTCTTCTTCTTCTTCTTCTTCTTCTTCTTCTTCTTCTTCTTCTTCTTTCCTTCTTCTACTCCTTCTTTTTAAAAATTTTTTAAAAGATTTATTTATTTATTTTATGTATATGAACACATTGTCACTGTCTTCAGACATACCAGATGTGAACTACCATGTGGTTGCTGGGATTTGAACTCAGGACCTCTGGAAGAGCAGTTGGTGCTCTTAACCACTGAGCCATCTCTCCATCTCTCTCTCCTCTCTTTTACTTTTTAAACTTTATTTTAATACAGATGTGTCCACCTTTTTCTCTCATAACTCCCAGATTTTATGTCTTGTGTGAGAAGACTTCCCCTGTCCAACAATGGCAAAAATACCTTCCAGAATTTTCCTCCAGTGCTATTACTGTTTTTGAGTTTTTCTGTGTAGTCCAGCGGCTCTCTGGATTTTATTTGACCCTTCTGAATATTCTTTTTTCCTCCCCTGACCTGGCAGATGAGGAGGGTCCCGAGGGCCTGACTCAGTTCTTGATGACTGAGGTCCGGAGGCTTCGGGAAGCTCGGAAGAGCCAATTGCACCGAGAGCAGCAACTGCAGGCCCGGGGCCGGGCCCTGGAGGAGGAGCGGGCAGGGCTAGAGCAGAGGCTTCGGGAGCAGCAGCAGGCACAGGAGCGCTGCCAGCGACTGCGGGAGGACTGGGAGGCTGGCAGCCTGGAGCTGCTGCGCCTCAAGGATGAGAACTACATGATCGCCATGCGCCTGGCTCAGCTCAGCGAGGAGAAGAATTCGGCTGTGCTGCGCAGCCGAGACCTGCAGCTGGCGGTAGGCCCAGGAGAGACGGTGGGGTGGAGAAGTGGGGGGGGGGGGGGGGAGGGGATGTTAACATGATTATCAATACATGTGTCAGAATTACCATCCACTCGGTTGTGACTGCTAATCAATCCCTCTACTCAGGGAGACACCCCCACAAAGCTCCTGGCCGTTCTGGGAAGAGTTTTATTTTATTGCTTTTTTTTTTTTTTTTTTTTTTGAGACAGGGTCTCAGGTATCCCAAGTTGTCCATAAGCTCGATATGTAGCTGAGGATAGCCCTGAACTTCTGATCCTCCTGTTTCTACCTTACAAATGCTGGGCTTACAGCTGTCTTGTTCTGCTAGGAACCCCAGAGCTTTGTGCCTGCTACGCAAGCACTGTAACCGACTGAGGCATACCCCTAAGCTCTGGGAACAGTTTTGGTTGTCACAACTAGGATGGTGACATTAGCGTTCAGTAAGTAGAGGCCAAGGATGCTACCACGGTTCCTCCCGTGCCCAGGATAGCCCCTTCAACAGATTTATGATGCACTGAATGTCAGTTGTCCCAAGAGGATGAAACTTTGGGCTCTAGGGATTCAGTGAGGTCCAGGCTGGGAATGTCAGCGGCAGAGCGCTTGGCAGAGGCTGTGCTCCACATCTGCATTCTGTCAGCCATTGTAGTTCTCCAGCGCTGGTTCCACAGGCGGCCTCGTCTCGTCCTCACCAGCGCACGCACGGTACTCAGGTTCCATTCCCCAGTACAGATGCAGGGCTTGATCAAGGTCTCAGAGCCTTGGGGTGAATTACACCTGCCTGGTACCCAAGTAGGCCTCCTGAGGGATACCATTCTGCCTGTCTCTGGCCAGTGAAGTCCCGCTCGTTCTCCAGAGGATCCCCAGGTTGCCTTTTAAGGACGGAGGGCCCCCTCAAAGACCGAGGGATAGAGTCTCTCCCTCATCCTCCTCCATTCTTCTTGGGACTCCAAATAGAGTTTCTGCCATGTCTGTTGACCTCCGTGTGCTGTTCCAAGCTCTGAGAAGCTGTCTGGCTCAGAGGTTTCCTGTGCCAATGGTTTCACAGTGGCTTCTGACGTTGGTATTTAGAGCCCTTCCCCGAGAAGGTTGGTGGTCATGGTGTAGGTTCTGAGGGTCCTGAGCAGCTCGTGGGACTCTGGGTTCATACATGCTGGCTGGCTCTGTGTTTGGGTGAGGGGAGCCCAGATTGCCAAGGCTGCTGGCCCTGCTTGAGGTGTAGCTGATGTGTTTGCAGCCGGAAGCGGATTGGACAGCCATCGTCTGAACGTCTGCTTCGTATTTGGTGCTAAGTGGGGACTCCAATTGCTCTCAGTTGCTGATGAGCAGTGTCACATAGGGTCAGGCTTCACTCTCTGTGCCCCAGTTTCCTTATCCTTAAAGTAACAACAGGTCACTGTGAGGATGGCCTAACATTGTGAAGTAGCCCCCATGAGCGCTGGGTGTTTGTTCTGCACGTACCTTTTACTTCCCCGCTGGGGTTGGGTGCGGTTGTGGTTCTCAATGCTGGAGGGGGAACTGAGGCACAGTATGGTTGTCTAGAGCTCTTTCCTAGCACCCTGAGATTGAAGGGGCTTTGCTGCCTGCCTGGCTGAGGGGCGGTGGGATCTTCCTTCTTTCTTCAGCTCATCCACTTTTCCCAGAGACAGACATGGAGTTTTGTCAGTCTGAGGAGGCCGCTACTCAGGGAGAGCAGTGTGACGGTCACGCTGCCCCAGTGGAGCTGCTAGAGGCTGTGGCAGGCTGGGTTGGCATCCTCTTTGTGAGTTGGGTCTGTGCGTGTGTGATTGGGAGATGTCCTGTGTGTGCCCAGTCGTTGGGGCAGGAGCTACTGCGGGAATGGTTGGAGAAGATGCAGAGGAAGGGCCCTTTGTCACCTGAGGTGCTCACAGTTGGGACCGGCTGTTTCGGTGGTTGCGCTTGCGCTTGCGTTTGGAGGGTGGAGGGTGAGATCAGATGAATAAAGAACACCCCCCAACCCACCTGCACTTCTTGGAGCTGTTCCTGTCTTAAAGTTTAAAGAGGCCTTGCAGGTGGGAGTTCTCAGCGCAGCCCTCGGGGCCTGGCTCCACAGCTCGGTTTCCTCCCACTGTGGACAGGTGTCTGTGGTGGCTGATTTAATACTGTGTTTTATAGGGTGCAAAGTTAATGAGCTGTTATTTCTGAGCAACATAAATTTAAGGAGCGAACGGTGTAATTTGGAGCTCAGGAGTTTGGATACCGGGATTAAAGGCATCCGGGTTTCCTGGCGACTTGTCTTCCGAGCTCCCTGGGGAAGCCGGCTGGCCTGAGGGTCAGGCAGGATCCTGGGTGTGCAGTTGTGGTTTGCTGCGAAGGGTGTGGCCAGCCTGGCCTTTGAAACCAGCTGTCTTTCTCTGCTGGGTCACAAAGCATGTTTTGTGAGGGAAAAGGAATGCGGGGGTCAAGCCTCTCTGAGTCTGTGGAGGAGTGGACTGTTAATTTGAAGAGCTGCTGCCCCAGCTTCAGACGAGGGTGTGGATGCGTGCGCTGTTCTGGGCTCCGGGACCTGGAGGACTGGCCGTCACTCTCCAGACCAGGACACTTGTGGGACACCAGGCCTTGTTTCTCTTGTGGATGTTCCCAGAGGTCATTGTGCTTTTCCCACCACAGTGACCTCAGTGATGGCTGGCACCTGTTGCTCTTCTTCCCTCAACCCGGCCGCCCCAGATCCCACATGCGTTTGGCAAACATCCCTGGCCAAGAACGCTGTCCTCCAGCAAACTGATCATGCGTGTCGGTCCCTGGGCCAAGCTGCTATCATCAACTGCCCACCCCCACCCAGCTCCCAAGCCAGGCTCTGGCTTCCCGCACGGAGTTGGTGACAGGCCAGGGCCCTGGGCTTTCTTTAAAGCCCTGCAATGGCTGTGTCTCACTGGTTGTGCCTCATAGCCTGCTTCGTCCTGTCTTCTTCAGTTGTTAACAGTTCTGAGAGAGAGAGAGAGAGAGAGAGAGAGAGAGAGAGAGCTTGTGCTGATAAAGCTGAGGCTGTGAAGAGATGAGGGACTCGTTTAAGGTGTCAGAATATAGTGGTCAATAACCTCTCCATAAGGATTGTCTTCCCTTTTTTCCTTTGTTTAAAGACAGAATCTCCCAGTGTAGGCCAGGCTGATTTGGAGTTTAATATTAGCCCAGGCTAACCTTGAATCTTTGGCAAGCCTCCTGCTTAAGCCTCCTGAGTGTTGAGATGATGGGCATGTGCCAACGCACCTCGTTCCTTTGTGAGGAATTTCCTGAAGGGGTCCCCACTCCCCTGTGTGGGTTGAGGCCTGGGTGGGTGGGGGCTGGGCTGGAGGGGCAAGTCTTGGCTCCTGGGCTGGATGAGGCCCTCAGGCCTATTACTTCTTTCTCCTTCTGGTCTAGATAAGGAGACCCAGAGAGGCACAGCCAAGGCTACCCTCAGTCCAGGCAGGGCTGGGTTCAGGCCCTGTCCCCTTTTCTATACTCAAGTAGCTACTCCCTGTGTCACATTGACTTTGGCCAAACGGTGTGTTGCATGCAGGGCATCTTTTCATGGCGATCGCTGGGAGGATAGCCTTGGCTCTGCCTGCTTCCCTCCTCCTTATTCTGTATTCGCTCAGCCTGGTGAGTTGAGCAAACCTTAGGAACCTGGGGACACCTTGGAGTGGTTTCCAGTGGGTCCCATCCAGGCTGACTCACGTCTTGGGCCTCAGGTGGACCAGCTCAAGCTCAAGGTCAGCCGGCTGGAGGAAGAGTGTGCGCTGCTGAGGAGGGCCAGGGGCCCACCGCCTGGGGCTGAGGAGAAGGAGAGGGAGCCAGATGGCGCTGATCTTCTCTCTGAGCTTCGTGCAGAGAACCAGCGGCTGACGGCTTCACTGCAGGAGCTTCAGGAAGGTCTTCAGCAGGTAGGACCCTGATGCTGGACCTCGGCTGCTCACTGACACCAGAGCCTGAGAACATCAGCCCCAGAGGCTGAGGGCTGACCTGGCCCACGCAGGCGGGGGCTCTTGGTGGAGATTCCTTAGCATACTGCTCTGGGGGGTGGCGGGGGGTTCAGTCTGGGCTCCGTAGCCAACCCCCAGAAGTCTCTGAACTCCATAAAATCGCACCCCTGAGTGTATGTGAGCATTTTCTTAGAAAGAAGAGTCCCACTTTCTCTTTTTAAATGTGGCGCTAGAGATCAAGCCCGGGGCCCTGACTGCTACTGCAACCCTAGTATTTTCCTGTTGTGTGATTGTTTGCTTTGACCTGGGCTCACTCTAGTCCCGCCTGATCTCGAACTGGTTATGTAGACCAGACTGGCTTCAGATTTGTAGCAGTCCTCCTGCCTTTGTCTTGTGAGTCTTGTGAGTCTTGTGAGTGTTGCAGTTACAGGTGTGAGCCACCATGCTTGGTAGTTAGGGGTTGTTTTGTTTGTTTGGTTTTTTTTTTTTTTTTTTTTGAGACAAGTCTGGCCTTGAACACCTGATCTTCCTGTCTCAGTCTCCTGAGTGCTTGCCTTGTAGACCCGTGCCACGCACACCTGGCTTTTCTGGAATCTGTGATGGAGTCTCTGACCCTGAAGTGGTTGAGACAGCGCCTAGGTCCGGGTGGCTCTAGGACTCGGCTTGGTGACCTCCCTCAGGACTGTGGCAGTGTGGACTTGCCATTGTTCCACACAGAAAGTGGAAACAACATGGTTTATTTTGTGGTGTTGGAGTGGCTTGATTAGCCGTGGGCCTAGGGACAGGGTCTTGGATTCAGGATCAGTCTCTTGGAAACGTGGTGTCAGAGGGTTAGGGATAGGCCTTGGGGATTAGTGCTCTGGTGTGGGCCCGGAGAAACGAGAGGGGGCTAGGGTTTGTTTGTGACTGGGGTCCTGGCTGAGCTCAGAGCACACCTTCATCCACTCTCTCTGAGCAGCGCACGTCTTCCAGAGGACAGTGGGGCTGGAGGGGCCACACCACTCTTCACACAGGGAAAACGAGGTCCAAGTGCCAAGCCTGGCATAGTAGACGCTTGCCTGATTTGGAGAGTTGAGGGATGTGTGTTTCTCCCTTCCTCCATGTGCCGAAGGTGGGGTGGGAGGGCCAGGAGTTGAGGTGGCCTCCCACTTTACCCTGCAGGAGATGAGCCGGCCAGGAGCTGCAGGCTCTGAACGTATCCTACTGGACATACTGGAGCACGACTGGAGGGAGGCGCAGGACAGCAGGCAGGAGCTGTGTCAGAAGCTTCATGCTGTGCAGGGCGAGCTACAGTGGGCAGAGGAGCTGCGGGACAAGGTAGGGGCCACTGCCTGCCTCCCCACCCCCCTGTTCCGATCCACCAACATCTACTGAATGTCCTGGTCTAGGAGGGGGATACTGCCAGGCATGGAGGGTATACCCTGGCAGCAGCCGGCCACTGGTGCCTTCAGCAGGCACTCAGCTCCTTCATCCCCACTGATGAATCCTTGTGTGTCAGTAGGGCCTGTTTAGGTTTTGCAGAGTCAATAGTAAACACATCTAAGATTCCCTAAAAGGAGAAAAAAAAAAACTTAAATCAAAACCAAAACCAAACCAAAACAAATAAACCCACAGGGTTTGGGGATTTAGCTCAGTGGAAGAGTGCTTGCCTAGCAAGCAAAAGGTCCTGGGTTCGTACCCAAGTCCCGTTCTGAGCACCCATGTCAGGTTGCTCCCAGGGGCTGGTAAGTGTTAGCTGCTTTGTCTGTCACCTGTTGACATCATTTGTGTGTATATCCCCCGCCCCCAACACACACATATACACATACTTGTAAATAACACATAAATCTTCAATCCAAGGCTTCCATTCCTGGAGAGGTGTTTATAGCAGGCGGGTGCACAGGGCGTACACCTGAGACCCTAAGGTAATTCACAGAGCCAAGGGCTGTAGTGCCTACAAGGAGCTGAGAAGGTCGGGGATTGGAGGCTGAAGTCTCCATGAGTGACCAGAGTTGATGTGGAGGGCGCTGTTGGCACTGTCAAACCCGTTTTTTTACGACTTAGGCAGTTGAGGGTCAGCTCGACAAAGACAGTGGTTGAGGGTATCCCGCTGGAGAGGTGGGCACTCGTTCCTGGGTTTTTGGGGTTCTGAGCCTGGCCCACCTGCCCTGCCCCACAGTACCTGCAAGAGATGGAGGATCTGCGGCTCAAACATCGAACGCTGCTGAAGGACTGTGACCTCTATAAGCACCGCATGGCCACTGTGTTGGCCCAGCTGGAGGAGATTGAGAAAGAGCGGGACCAGGTGAGCTGCAGCCTGTTGAGGGGTGTCCCTCATCCCATCTCTAGCTCTGATTTGGGAGGGGAAGGAGGAGCAGGGGGAGGAGGAGGAAGAAGAGGAGGAGGAGGAAGAGGAGGAGGAGGGGGAGGAAGATGCAGGATTGGCATTGCAGGAAGAGACATTAAAAGTGCACTGGTGAATTGAGATGAGGCTGTCAGGTCAGGGAGACCGGTAAGCATCTTCACATATGCCCAGGGAAGCCTGTGAGGATGCTGGAGTGTGAAACATGGGCCTCAGAAGATACCCACCAACCAATATGGGCCTCACAGTTTCCCAGGGTCTTTGCTACAGTCCTCTCATTGCACAGGGCCCAGAGAGGGTCAGTCTTGTAGATGATCACATGGGCAGGCAGGCAGCATTGGAGCAGGGTTCAGACCCTTGGTAAATCACACAGGGCTCCTCGGATGGCAGCTAAGAGCCTCGTCCCACGGAGCACGTGAGAGATCCTCCTTAGGCCCTGAGCTTCCATGCCCTCCCAGACCGTCCTGCCTCTCTGCTCTCTGCATGGAGGAGGCACCTACAAATATTTGCTGATGGAGAAATTCCCAAAGGTTTGGTCTTTATGTTCCTGGCATCACAGGCTTGTGTCCTGTGAAGGCTCCAGGGTAGCTGAGGCTTCAGACCAGTTCCTTTATGCCCCTGACCACTGTGTGGGAAGGCGCCTCCTGTAGGCAGGGCAGGAGGTTGTTGTGCTACTACATGTGTGAGAATGACCCTGGGAGCCGTTAGAACGTAGGTTTGGGGGTCACCCCTGGCATTGTGATTCTGGTGCTTTGGGGCCACCAGGGTCTTCCCAGCCTGCCAGGGCTTTTATCCTGGCTCCCTCAGGAGCAGTGTGGGCAAGTCCTGGCCTGGGCCTGGCTCTCAGGGACTTCATGAGAGGAAAGAGCATTGGCTGCACTGGGCTGGGTTGGACTCCTGGCACCTGTAGGGACCCAAGTGCTGTGAGAAAAGTTAGCTTCCCAGTGGATCTCTTGAAAGTATCGTTCTCGTTGTTGTTGTTGTTTGAGACAGGGTTTCTCTGTGCAGCCCTAGCTGTCCTGGAAATTGCTCTGTAGACCAGGCAGGCCCTAAATTTAGAGATCTGCCTGCCCCTGCCTCCCAAGTGCTGGGTTTTAAAGGCATACTTCATTACCACCCGGCTGGAAAAAGTGTCTTAAGTTTAGGGGTGTGGTGTACCTGGACCCTGGCCTTCCCAGCCAGAGACGCCTGTACCCTCTGGTGGTGGTGTTTTTGGTTCCACCAGTAAGACCAGTGATCCGTCATCCTCTTAGTCCAGTGGTTCTCTATCTTGCTAAGGCTGCGACCCTTTAATGCAGTTCCTTATGTTGTGTGACCCCCCCATACCCTCAAGCTATACAATTATTTTCTTTGCTACTTCATAACTCTAATTTTTGCTACTGTTATGAATCATAATGGAAATATTTTTTGGAGATAGAGACCCACAGGTTGAGAACTGCTGCCTTAGCCTGTCTGTGTATAGACAAAACGAGCTGACACTAAACATACCCCCCCCCCCCCCGCCCTCCATAAAGGAAGTGTCCCTCAGGCAACAGACAGCACCGGTCTTGTTCTATCCAGCCCACTGAGGCAGCGCAACTCCCCTGTTCTCTCCAGGCAATCCAGAGCCGAGACCGGATCCAGCTGCAGTATTCTCAGAGCCTCATTGAGAAGGACCAGTACCGCAAGCAGGTGCGGGGGCTGGAGGCGGAGCGCGATGAGCTGCTCACCACAGTCACCAGCCTGGAGGGGACCAAGGCCATGCTGGAGGCACAGCTGCAGCGGACACAGGGGGGTTCCTGTCTCAAGGTGAGTGGGGCCAGAAGTATAATGCTCTGGGACTGGTGTGCTGTGGACCTTGTTTCATGGGGAAAAAAATCTATGCTGGCTTAAGGCTGGGCCTCTGTGGTGAGTGAGCTCTAGGCCAGGGCTGGGAACGTGTGAGGCCTGAGTGGGGACCTCGGCTGGGTGGGACCGTGGTGGACATTAACAATAGGTTGCAGCTGAGAGGTTGTGGGCTGGCCTTTGGGTTTCTGCGACTTCTCTGGGCACATGGGATAGTTTGAGCTGACTGTAAACACTTGGCAAGGCTGGATGCCGGAGGGTTCATGAGCAGGACTCTCAGGCAGGGCTAGGCTAGGCTAGCATGGGTCTTGAAGTCCCACAAGAGAACAGCTGTTCCAGTCCTTTCAGAGTGCAGGGGCCCAGAGAGGGCCAGAGGTCTGCTGGAGGTCACCCAGTCAGGTGGTACTGGCACAGGGCCTGGACCTCTGGGAGATCAGGCAGTGGTCCTCGGACTCTGCCCGGAGCTCTGCTGTTTCCTGTTTTTGGTCATTTGTGATGAGCTTGTGAGCCTGGAGGAGGAGGAGGAAGAGGAGGAGGAGGAGGAGGAGGAGGAGGAGGAGTGGGGGAGGAGGTGAGAGGAGAAGGAGGAGGGGAGGAGGAGGAAGAGGAGGAAGAAGAAGAGGAGGAATATGTATATGATCTCTTATGTGTCAGAACCTTGGTGGCTTTCGCTCTGAGGTAAAGACTGACCTGTTCTGCCCCCTAGGCCCAGGAAGTGTGGCTTCTCCCACCCACTTAGCTTGGTTCTGTGGGGGTCTTAGTATTGCAAATCCTAGGCTCTGTCCTGCCTCAGGACTTTTGCATATGCATCTGCCTAGATTATTCTTCCCAACTTTGTACCTCCATATCCTGAGTCTGCAGCTCAAATTCCACTTTGCCTGGAACGATGTGCCAGGCGGGGTGTGGCCTCTGTTGTGCTCTGTGTTCAGGTCACACTTCTTCTGCTGCCCTCACATTTGGGATGATTTTTTTCCTCAGCTGGCTTGTAGTCTTCCCCCGTTTTGTGGCATGGGCTCTATGAAAGCGCAGATCTGGCATCCCGTGTCTATATCTTCCCTGTGCCTGGCACGCGTGGCAGGTGCGCAGTATGGGCAGGCCAGCCTGGGCTCGGCCCTGCTCACCCCCTCCCTCCCCTCATCCTCTGGCAGGCCTGTGCCTCCTCCCACTCCCTGTGCTCCAACCTCAGCAGCACCTGGAGCCTCAGCGAGTTCCCATCGCCCCTGGGAGGCCCAGAAGCTACAGGAGAAGCCGGGGGATCTGAGCCCCACACCTCGGTAAGATGCCACCTACCCCAATCACGGGGAAGCCTGGGACTTCCCTATGTTGTCCCCACACACAGTGTGTCCACTTTGCCAGCCATTGCATGTCACAGACACGCACAGCAAAGCCCAGGGAGGCTGAGAGCCTTTTTTCCCATTTGTGTGCTTGTATGTGCAGGTGTTTCTGCATGTTCATGTGTGTGTAAGTACACGTGTGTATGCATGTGGAGACCAGAGGTCAGCCTTGGGTATCTTTTTTTTTCCCAGGAGGCATTCACTTAGTTTTTCCTTTAAGATATTTGATTATTTTTATCTTTAATTATACGTGTGTGTGCATATCTGTGTGTGGTTTGTGCACATGAATATATATGGATAGCCTCAGAATCCAGAGATGTCTGGTCCCCTTGGAGCTAGAATTAGAGGTAGTTGTGGGTGTCTGATGCCAGGAATGGGGGCTTTATCTTCTAAGAGCAACACAGGCTCTTGACCATTGAGCGCTCTCTTTGGCCTTTACTTTGTCATTTTTGGAGACACTCTCTCCCTGGGACTTGAAGATCTCTGATTAGGCCATGCTCCCCATCACTAGGATTACAAGCGTGTACAACCATGCCTCTGTGTGTGTGTGTCTGTATGTAGGTGTATGTGAGTGTGTGTTTGTATGTGTGTATGTGTATGTGTATGTGTGTGTGTGCGCGTGCGCGCGCACGCTGGAGAGCCAACTCAGAATCTCCTGCTTGCCCAGTAGGCTCTTTACTGGTTAAGCCTCTCCCAGCACTCGCAGGTATGGGGAGCCCTCATACACTGTAGTCTTGCCTACCTTTCCTTTGTCCTGGGCCCCAGGTCTTGTCTGAGAGCTGAGGGCTGGGATGGGGGGCTGGAGATGACCAGGACTTATGCTGGGCTTACAGGAGGAAGCCACAGACAGCGAGAAGGAGATCAACCGGCTCTCTATCCTGCCTTTCCCACCCAGTGCTGGTTCCATACTCCGCCGGCAGCGTGAGGAAGACCCGGAGCCCCCTAAGAGGTAACTTGCTGGAGGTAGCAGGAGCTCCCCATGAGGCAGGGTGGCTGGGTCTTGATTGACACATTCCCTGAGTTCAGCTACCAGAGTCAGGCAGGACTAGCAGTCCCCTCACTGGACTGCCCCGAGTCTGTCAGAGTCCTAGAAACAGTGAAGTTCAAAAAGGAACCAGGTTGGGTCAGGTTAAAGCCAAATAGCAGAATGGGCTCAGCTGCAGCCCAGTGCTCTGGTGGGCAGTTCGTTGCAGGCAGCCTGAAATCTCAGGTTCTTAACCTTAGAGACTGGGTTGGCTCAGGTTGGGGAATAGAGAGGATTCCATGTGCAGGGTACGCAAGGCAAGAAAGCCAGGCCTCAGCTTCCATTAGCAGCAGCAGCAGCAGGAGGAGGCAGGCAGGTCAGAAAACCCAGCCACATCCGTAATGGCCAGAGCAGGATATGGGATTTCCTGTCTCCTGGTCCTTCCCATCACTGTCTTCCCCTCTAAGTGGCCTCCTGATGGGAGGCTGGGCTGGGGGTAGGCTGTGGTGACCACAGGCTTGCTGTGAAGTGACTTGCACTCACAGGGGTGGATGTGAGGAGGCTGGGCTAGTTCAGAAAGTACAGGTAGGAGCCAAGAACTCAAGGTGGCAGGGGCGGGTAATGGCAGGGTACATACACAGTAAGGGAGGCAGCATTGAAGGATAAGTCAGCTATGGATCAAAGCAAGAACTCTTTGCTTTGTGCTTTTAGGGGGCTGGGTGGCCTGGGTGCCCCCTGGCCTGGGTCCTGGTGGTTTGCTGGGGTACTGAGATACGAGGTGGGGCAAAATGTCACGGGTCTCATTTGCTACCCCTGTCTCCTCTCTGTTCAGGTCTTTTAGCAGCATGTCGGATATCACAGGTAATTCTCAGGGTCCCCCGGGGAGGGCCTCACTTTGGGGAGTTCCTTGCCACTGGCCTAGATCCTGTGTGCCTGCTCTTCTGGCCTGTGCTCCTTCCCCCATGGCCTGTCTGTGCCCCGTGACCAGTCCTGGAAGCTGTATGGGAGACTTCTGAGAAATAGGGTCCAGCTTTTACACCTGCTCCTGGGCGTGCCACGTGGGGCCCTTCTCTTCCTGCCTATCTCCTCCTCCTCTAGGAAACTGGAGCCTCACCCTGCGGCCCATCCCAGCTCTGTGCTCCCGGGGCCACTAGCATGCCAAACCCCCTTTTGTTGCCTTCTGCTGTCTCTGTTGTCCAAACTTCTGACTTCCCTCTTCCTCCCCAGGGAGTGTGACCCTTAAGCCATGGTCCCCTGGCCTCTCTTCATCATCCTCGTCTGACAGTGTGTGGCCTTTGGGAAAGCCGGAAGGCCTCCTGGCTCGGGGCTGTGGCCTGGACTTCCTCAATAGGTATGCAATTCTCCAGGATGGTAGAGAAGGGTTTGGGTGTCCCATGGAGCTGCAGAGGGTCCAGGTCTCAGCTGGGAGGCAGCAGGCCATGGCTCTGCTCCAGGCTTCCATGAACAGTACAGTTTTCAGACAGCGGCAGCCCCACGATTCAGATCCTGTTGTCTGTGCTGTGTGAGCCCTGGCTGCTGTCTGGGCTGCTGTCTGGTCCCTCGGCCTCCATTTCCTCACCGGCTAAAGGCAACCATGATCTCTTTTGCATGTGGGTGTCTGGACATTTCTGGTTCATGTGAATAGAGCATCCAGCCCTGAGAGGTACAGACCGTGTCACTCATGCCACCCTCATTCCAGCATCTTTCTAGCTACTCCTCTCTGCCCTGAGCTCTTGGTGGGCAGGATTCAGCCAAGCCGCTGAACCACATAACAATGGCCAGGGCCACCACGGGAGCCCCTGTAGCTGTTGTGGCTACAAACCCAAAACAGAAGTTACAAAACATTAGGGCAGGATGCCCTGAAAATGGCCCACTTGGTCCATGAGGGAAGGGCACTCCTTACCCCCAACTCCCCACACACACATCCCGCCCCGCCCTCCCAAGCCACAAGACCTTTGAACTCAGAGTTGCTTTGGAAAGGCAGGAAAGGTTGGCCAGGGAAGAGCCAGTGAGGAGGGGAGAAGGGGAGATGGAAGGGACGAGTTCAGGCCAGATGAGTCCCCGTGGGCCCATGACTAAGGCACGGACATGTGGATTTTGGCTTGTGTGAATTGGATGCCTGGGAATGTCTTGCTGTCATTCAGTGCCAAGGCAGCTGCCTCACTCCTGGGACAAAGTGTTGTTTTGATTGTCCTTGTTTCATAAACTACAGAACCGAAGCTCAGAATTCTTAGTGAATTCGCTTGAGACCGCATGGCTGAAAAGTACTAGGACCATCTTCAGGGACCGGACCACACTTGAGTTTTAGGAAAGCCTTAGGAAGCACTGAATGCCAGCCAGTGTGAGGTGGGGTTAGGGGTAGGGGGATTTCAAGCTAAACAGATCAGGGCAGAGCAGGACCAGAGGCCTCCTGCCTCCTAGAGACGGCTTGGCCAGGCGTCTAGCACCCCACCCACCAACCCCCACCCCCTGCTTCTGTTGCAATCCCAGTGTAGGCAGTGGGCCCAGTGTGACATTGTCTCAGGCCTGTGCAGGACATGCTTATGGGGGAAGGGGCGGAGGTGCCTCCCTTCCTGCCTGCTCTGGCCCTTCCTCCAGCCGAGCTTGAGGCAGCATCCTGGCTGTCTTCCAGGGGGCGCCAGGATGCAGTACCGGGAATGAGGCTCTGCCCCAATCCTCCTGGGCCTGGGCTGGGTCACCTCTCCCGCTCATGCAGTTCTGGGGAAGAGGGAGTTGGAGGAAGACCACAGACCAGGCTGTGGGCTCAGGTGGCTGAAAGAGAAAGGGGGATAGGCACTCATTTAACTGCAGGTCAGGGTGACCCACTTGGGTCTCAAGATATGGCTATAGGTTTGGAAGATCTGGCTCTGTACCCAATGCCTAGAGTTCAAATCTTGCTGTTTATTGCTCCCCTGGGGGCTTGGGCAGGCCACTTAATTTCCGCTGTATGCTGTAGACCTATGACAATGCTGTCTCTCAGGTGCCCTCCCCCCAACCCCCACCAGTAGTCCTGAATTAAACAATACCTGGCTCAAATTTGGATATTCTAGCTACTACGGTGCCTGTGCAGAGCCCATATGGGTGCGTGTGCAAGGAGACATGGTCTAGGTAGTAGAATATGGGGATGTCTGCACGCACAGGTGTGCTGGCATGTGTGTGCAGGTGTGGAGGACAGAGTTGACATTAGTGACTTCCTTGTATGGCTGTCCACATTAAGTCCCTGCATCCTGGGATGTAGGATGCATCACTGTTTGGCTAGACCTGCTGGCCAGTAAACTCTTGGGATCCTTCTGTCTCTGCTTCCTGCACACTGATGTTACAGATGCAGTGCCTGGCTTGCATGCGGGTACTGGGCATCCAAACCCGGGTCCTGGTGTTTATGCACCAAGCGCTTTATTTACTGAGCTATCTTTCCATCCCAGAACCGGTATAGGAATTGTTCAAAGCCACTGGAGGCTGGTGTAGTTTGGGCACACCTGCCTTCCGTCTGCTGTGTACATTTTGGAGGGCCATATACATAGCTCTTGGACCTCTTAGTTGCAAACTGTCACCCCCTCCAGCCTCTTCACTCCTGTTAGGGGACATCACAGAGCAGTGTCAGTCAGGCACTGGGGTAGGTGGAGTAAAGCTAGAACGTCACTGGACAGATGGCTGTGTGGAAGAGATGGTAGGAATGATGTGAGGCCCTGGGTACTGGGAGAGCATTAGAGAAAGTTAGCCTGCTGTCTGTCCGCAGAATCCTGTAACTGTCTATACTCATGTGGTCCTAGAGGTCTCTAGAACCTTCTGACCACACACAGAGAAAGTTCTTAGACTCTTTGTTCAGGTCTACTACCCAGCATTTGTACTGTCCTTGGGAAGTGATAACTGCTTTCTACCTCTGTTGCCCACACGTCTAACATGGCAGCATCATTGCTAGAAATATTCATGTTTCTGGTCTGTGCAGCAGGCTTCGATCTCAGCATCCAGGTCCCTGATTGGTGCAAATCTGTCACGTGTGCAGCCTGGAGATCTTCCCACCGTGTTCTGGGACAGGGACACTCACAAGCCACAGGGCCCATTATCACTCACTGTTGGCAGAAATGACAGCTTCTCTGACAAGACAGGGGTCGGGCTAGGAGCCCTTCTAGGAGTTGGACAACCCCTGTCCCTTCTGGGCTTCAGGGCCTCAGTCTCAGACATAGTCAGGATCAGCTAACATGTCCTGTTCTCTCCCCTCCTCTGCATCCACTGAGGTCCCAAACAAGGGATCTCTGCACACCGTTCCCACCCAGCCCCAGGCTGTTCTCAGACACTGACAAGTGCCAGAGTGGGCTACCTGCTTGTGAGGCTCAGGGAAGTTTACAGAGTCCTTGGGGTCCCTGGGAAGGGTGGTTATCCACAGCGTTCCAGAGGAGGGGTGCCAGAAATTAATCCTTAGGTCACTGGGTGTGCAGGGGTGTTAGAGGAATCCGAGATCAGCAGTTCTGAGTGATGGCAGCGGTCTGTGGGTTTGTAACAGTTGGGGAGACTGGACCAGCAGGATTGTCCTCAGTCCCACCTGACAACAGGAAATAGCCAAAGCTTTTTTTTTTTTTTTTGCTTGTTTTAATTATATTTTGTTTATTTAATGTGTGTGTCTGTGTTGTGTGTATTGTGGATGCCACAGATGTGGAGGTCAGAAGACAACCTGTGGGGTTTGATTCTCACTTTCTATCCTGTGGGTCAGAGATGGGGCTCAAGTCACCAGGCTTGATGGCACTTTTACCTGCTGAGCCATCTCACCAGTGTGACGGGAGGAGTTTCTTTTTTTTTTTTTTTTTTTTTTTTTGGTTTTTCGAGACAGAGTTTCTCCATGTAGCCCTGGCTGTCCTAGAACTCACTCTGTAGACCAGGCTGGCCTCAAACTCAGAACTCCACCTGCCTCTGCCTCCCAAGTGCTGGATTAAAGGCATGCGCCATCACTGTTTGGCAGACCAGAGGAGTTTCTTAAGCATGTCCCTTGAGCCCACAATGCTGAGAGCTCGCTACGTTTCCACTCATGACCGGCCGGTTTGGGGTGAGTCGGTCGTGAGGAGTGGGGCACGCACATTCAGGGTTCGTCAGGCCACGATGCTGGTTCCCTCTGTGGCACTTTCCTCTCTCCGTGGCTTCTGACCTTGCTCCCAGGAAAGGAAAACCTGGAAGAACCTGCAATCAAAGGCTCATGAGACAGTGGTCCAGGCTTGGGGATGTGGCTCAGATTTCTTACCTAGCATGCACAGAGCCCAGCGCCGTGTAAACTGCATATGGTGAGACACATCTGTAATCCCAGCACTTGGGAGGTAGATGCATCAGAAGTTCAAGGTCAGCCGGGCGTGGTAGTGCACACCTTTAGTCCCAGCACTCAGGAGGCAGAGGCAGGTGGAGTTCTGAGTTTGAGGCCAGCCTGGTCTACAGAGTGAGTTCCAGGACAGCCAGGGCTACACAGAGAAACCCTATCTCGAGAAACCACCCCCCCCCCAAAAAAAAAGAAGAAGAAGAAGTAGTTCAAGGTCATTCTCAACTACATAGAGAGCTAGCCTGGAGTACTCAAGACCCTGTTTAAGAGATGGAGTGTGGTCCAGTTCACTTGAGAGGAGGCGTGATTGCGTTTTGTATCCTGTTCTGTCAAGAACAGAATTAGTCAGGGCCCGGGGAATTCCACAGCCCACAGTGGCTTCGCAGCTCCTTGCTTCGACCTTCTGACCCTCACGCCCACAGGGTCAGAGGGGTGTCACTGTCACCCTCATGGACAAGCAGGGAGTCTGGGTCATGGCTTAAGAAGAGTTTAGCACAGGCAGGCTCAGACTTTTGACATTTCAACACGAGGTTGTCATCTACCCGGTTGGTGCTCTGTGCAACTGAATTCTCAAAAATGGCAAAAAAACCAAACCAAACCAAAAAAAAACCAAAACAAAACTCATCTTTTAAGTAATTTAGGATTTTGTGTTGGGCTGCACCGAGTGCCGTCCAGGGTGACCTGTGAGCCATGGCTTGGATAGATAGATACACTGAATGGTGCCCTCCAGGATATTTTTGCTCTAACTGCTGACTGGACAAATTTCAAGAGTTCCCCCATTCTGCCTCCCTGAACCAGGACAGGCCCCAGGGGCCTGGCTCTTGATTTGACTGAAGGGACAGGTGCCAGCTGCAGGGGGCAGTGTGAGTACCTCGAGGTAGGGGAGAGGCTCTGCTGGCTCATGGAAGAGACTTTGGGGTCAGTTTGCCCGAGACTGGTCCTCGGGCCTTATCAGTTCTTATCCAGGGATGGGCAGGATTCTGCTCTCCTGGGGATCATGGCGTGTCCTTGGCTTCAGTGGCCACAGCCAGCGTCTCCCTTTGTGTGAAGGAATAGGGTGGACAGATTCCTTCCTGTGACTCAGACACAGGTTCCAGCTGGCTTTTCTGGGGGCTGTTCCTCAGGCTTTTAAGTTGGTGCTGGGGGACACATGTAGCACCTGGACTTTCTTACTGCGTCCGCTGCTGCTCTTGATATTGAACCTGCTGCAAAGCTGTCTCTGTGCCGCAAGCCTCCCCATCACCCCAGAGCCTGACTCCTCACCCTGTGTCACAAAGCACTTGGGTTCCATACTGAGATGGCACCCAGCTGTATCCTCCCCTTCCTACCCTCTGCACCCCTCCCTCTAATTTAGCTGCTTCTAAATTAGAGGCTAACGGGTCCTGTGAGTAAGCTGTGTTCCTTTGTTCTCAATGTGTCAGGTGCTGGGTTTGGTGTTAGGGGCGCAGGCTGGATTTCCGCAGATGTCTGGACCTGAAGGGCTTTGAAATGGGCAGAACTGAAGAGAAAATACAGAACCTGGCAGGGGGTGCTGCTGGGTAGGGGTGGGGTTAGTGGGAGGGCGGATCTGGGAGGGAGAGGCTTGAGTTTTGAAGCAGCAGCATGATGACCAGGCTGGGGAGAGGGGGGAGGGTGTTGCAGAGGGCACTTCAGGAACACTGGCCCTGGGTGAGATCCATGGTCTCTTCAGGCAGCAGAATCATGGTTGCCTTCCGGGGACTCTGTGACAGTACTGACTGGATTCTCATTCCCACCTTCCTCCCTTTCTCTCAGGTCTCTGGCCATCCGAGTGTCCGGCTGGAGTCCCCCCGCAGGCCTGGATCCCCAGGATAAGAGTCCAGATAGCATGCCGGGCCTTGGAGACAGGTGGTCTGGGGCGGTGGTGCGAAGGGTGTTGTCTGGGCCTGGGTCAGCCAGGACAGAACAGAAAGAGGTGAGATCCCTCTAGGGGCAGGGGTTCTGCATCAGCAAGGGTGGACATTGGTTGGTGGAGCATCCACGGGTGGGGCTTCTGGGGACTGCCTGAAGTAGAAGTTGCTCTGCCCTCAGCCTGCAGTGACTAACATCTGACTTGGTAGACGGGGGTGGGGAGGTGGGGTGGGGTGGGGTGGGGTGAGGGTAGGGGTGTGGCATGAGGAGTTGGGGGGAACCTTGGGGGGGCATGGTGACAGCATCCTGACAGAGCTACATCCCTAAAATCATCCACTGTCTGCTTGGGCTCAGCCGAGGGCGGAAGGCACTGGTCTGGAGGGGGCAGGCCTGGAAGCGGAGGCCCAGCAGAGGACCTTGCCCTGGAACCAGAGCTCCACCCTCCCCTTCCTGCTGGACTCAAAGGGTGAGCCTGGCCTACGGGAGAACCTGTTGAACTCATGAGACCCAGCCAGTCAGGGCTCCTTCAGTCCGGGATGTGGGGTAGGAATAGAAGGGCCCAGAGGTAGATACAGAAGCCTATGTCCCAGTACCCTGCAGGGCTGTGGCATCCTTTAGGTGTGCACGTGCGCATGCGTTCTCTTTCTGCAGCTAGTAAGCACCAACGGTGAAACAGTAACTCCTGTACCTAAGTTCCTTGCTCAAAGAAGGTCCTTGCAGGCCAAGCCTGTAGAGGGTCTCATCAGTCCCCGAGGTCCCTTGAAGCTGATCTCTGGGCTCACTAGCCTCCTGTGTCCTCCCTACCCTGCCAAACCCAGCCTGTCATTCCTTCCATGAGGCCCTGGATGCCTGGGCAAAGGGACCGGGTGCCGAGCCCTTCTACATTCGAGCCAACTTCTCCCTGCCCGAGCGGTCGGATCCCCATGCCCTTTGTGTGAAAGCCCAAGAGATCCTGCGGTTGGTGGACCCAGCCCACAAGCGGAGGCAGGAGTGGTTCTGTACTCGAGTGGACACCCTCACCTTACGGGACCTGGACCGGGGCACCGTGCCCAATTATCAGAGGTGATGCCGGAAGCCTGGGGTGGGGGGCCCGTGGGACCTGGTATGGGGATGTAGCCCTCTTTCCCAAGGAGTCCCTCCCTGCCTTCTGGGACAGGATGGATTGGAGGAGAAGGTGTTGAGGCTTGCTTTTCTTGTACCATGTGTGACCCAACCTTCCTCCCGCAGAGCTCAGCAGCTCCTAGAAGTCCAGGAAAAATACTTGATCTCCAGCAGACACCGAAGTCCTCGAAGCAACGTAAGTAGGGATGATGGGCAGGCTGAGTATTCGGTCATCCCTGAGGAGAGAAAAGAGGGCAGGCCTCCTTGATCTAGGTGCCCAGGAGACAGAACATTAGTTTCCCTGTGCAGGATAGTTGAGAGATGAAATGTCTGGAACGGGCCCATGCTCTAGTCTAGTGTTTGTCTAGTACACAGTGGGCACCAGAGAACAGTCATACTCTCTTTTTCAGTCCCTGGGGTGGGTCACCATTGTGCCCATGGTAAAGTGAGGGCCCTTGATAAGGCCCCTGGGGGATCCCATTGCTGGAGAGTGGCCAGGGCATGTGTGTTCAGGGGGGCTGTGAAGAGCATGCAGCTGTGCATGTTCACCTGTCTGCTGCTCACCTGCCTCCTGGACAGCAAGCAGCGTCTGTGAGTCCATGCATGCCTGGGGCCCAGTGCCCGCTCCTGTGCGTGCTCCGTGCCTGCCAGGCTTGGGCTAAGTAGTGTGAGTGAGTGTCCTAGGTTTTCCTACCCAAGGGCTTGCTGCTCGTTCATTGGTGGAGAGACTGTGCTGGAGTAGCCTGAGGGTGGGGATGTGGGATGAGGAGTGTGGGGATGGAACGATAACTTGGGGGGGTGTCGACGGGATAGGAGGGGGTGGGGACAGGGAGGAGGGTGGCTATGTGCGGAACTGTTGAATCTGGACGGCAGTGGCAGGATGCCCCCTCAGCATTCCCTCGTTGCTGGGATGGATTGTGACAACGATCTCCCTTCCTTGTCCACCTAGCTGAAGAAGCGAGCCCTAGGGTTGGTGAGGCCCAAGCCTGCAGGGGGCACTGCAGGAGACTCAGCAGAACAGCTCCCTGCAGAGCCCTGCTCAGGTAAGTCTGAGGACATAGGGGACATGCCCTCTGCTCAAGTGCCCAGTGTGCCTCTGGGTGGCCCCTGGCTTAGCAGTGGGAACAATCCAGAGCGACAAGGCTCCCTGATGGTGGGATGGATTGAAGAGAGCCCACTGGCAGGTGCTGGTGTGTGTGTTTGCAAGTGGCTCTGAGGAGCGTGGACAACCAGTAACATCCACCACACTGAGGAGAGCAAGGGGCTGGGGAGGAGCCAGATGAGAAAATGGTACTTCTGAAGGGCACCAGGGATGCGGAGGTGAGGGAAGGTTTGGGAAGAGAGGGAGAGGAGCCTACTCCTGATGGAGGTGAGGCTCATGCACGGTCACAGGAGCTCGGTGTGGGTGGTGACTTTGAAGGTGGGGAGAGCCTCTTTGAAGTCCAGGGCAATCAGCAACCCCTTGCTTAGGGGCGTCTTGTCTAGCAGATGAGACCATGAGTGTAGTTAGAGCCAGGTGCCCATGTGCAGGGAACCTAGGAAGGTGAGACTTGAGTTTGTGGTGGCTAGTGGAAGTTACCTGGGCTGACGGTGCATGGCTCTGAGCGGCAGGCAAAAGCCCTAACATTGCAGGCAGCTAAAGCAAGAGCAGGTCCGATGCTGAATTCACCCCAGGCTTTCAGACAGGGCCTTTGTTACCACTGGGAGGATGTGACCTTTGCCCTGGGATGTTGGGAAGTCAGCCCAGCATTGAAAGCAGGGAGTCAGTCACATGATCGTGTTGATGGCTGGGAGCCTAGGTGCTGACTGCAGAGTGGCCTGTAGGGGGCAGACCTGAGACAGGATCAGAAAGATGCCTTCTGCGAGAATACCAGGGCGAGGGAGAGGGAGAGGGAGAGGGAGAGGGAGAGGGAGAGGGAGAGGGAGAGGGAGAGGGAGAGGGAGAGGGAGAGGGAGAGGGAGAGGGAGAGGGAGAGGGTGAGGGAGAGGGAGAGGGAGTGTGTGTGTGTGTGTGGCAGAAGATGATGTTGACTTAAGTACGCTGGGGAACTCCTCACCTCTTCCATACTCCTTCTCTGCAGAGCTAGAACGAAGCCTAAAACCCTACAGCCTGGTGCGACCGCTGTTGGTGTCTGCCTTGAGGCCTGTGGTCCTCCTGCCTGAGTGCCTGGCGCCTCGCCTCATCCGTAACCTGCTGGATCTGCCAAGCTCCAGGCTGGATTTCCAAGTGTGCCCAGCAGGTGAGCCTGCCTGCCGCCTGGGTGGGTGGCTGTATTGGTATGGGCTGGAGGGGCAATGCATCTGGGTGGCAGTGGGCAGCCAGGCCTGTGGTCCTGAGTCATACACGTCCTTGTTCTCCACAGAGAGCCTCTCTGGGGAGGAACAGTGTACGTCCTCAGCTCCCGGAGCCCCCAAAGCCTGGCCGGCCACTGCTGGGCTAGGCAGCAGGATCCGTGCCATCCAGGAGTCTGTCGGGAAGGTAAGTGCCAGAGGGGGCAAGGCTGCCCTCTGGGACCCAGAACCAGCATCTGGGCCACCCCTTGGGCTGGGTTGAGATGATGACCTTGTGGGTTACTTGAGGAGTGGGCTGGTATCTCTTACCTGAACATTGTTATTCCTGAACTTCCATTGTTCTGTTTGTTGGCTGGGGCTGCAGGGGGGTGGCTGGTGGGGATGAGAGTAGAGTCGGAGGTCCGGAGAGACCTGACCGTCTCCCAGCACACACATGAGTCTGCGTCTCCAGTTTCCTTTGGTTCTTTGCTGATGAAGCAGGACTGTCCCCTGAGAGGTGTTGGCAGGGGTGGATGCAGCAGGGAAGGGTGGGCCCAGGAGTAAACTGTCTGTCTGTCTGTCTGAAAAGAAGCACTGCCTGTTGGAGCTGGGTGCACGGGGAGTGCGGGAGTTGGTGCACAGCGAGGTCTACCCCATTGTCATCCACGTGGAGGTGACTGAGAAGAATGTCCGTGAGATCAGGTGAGTGGTGGCCACGTGTGGGTGCCTTCTGTGGAATCCTCTGTCTCTGCACCTGCCACCACCTGTCCACCTGTCCATCTGTGTGCATGCTTGTATTGTTTATGTTTATTGTGGGTATTTATCTCTAGAGAGGGTTAGGTCTGTAACAGAGGGAGGTCCTGTGTATGTATATGTATGGATCATAGGCATTTGTACTATGTGTCTCATAGATATGCATGTATCATACATGTATCATGTGAATAATGTATATCATGTGTGTATGTATGTTCTGGATATGTATTGTGTGGGTGTATCATGTATGTATAATTCATTATAAGTGTATCTTGTTTGAGTATCATGCATAGTGTGAATCACATGTATAGCTTTCATGCCATATATATATCAGGCATGCCACAAATCATACATACTATGTATTATGTATGTATTATATGTCATATGTATATTGTGCTTTTGTTGTGTCATGCATGTTGTGGTTATATGCGTGTATGTGTATTGTATATCAGTATGTATTGGTATGTGCTATGTGTGTTGTCTGTCATGTATGTGTGTGCATATGTGTATCGTGCATGTATGATATATGTATGCATGTGCGTGCACATACACAGCCAGCTCTGATCACCCTCTTCCTCTGCAGGGGCCTGTTGGGCCGGCCGGGCTGGCGGGATTCAGAACTGCTCCGTCAGTGTCGGGGCTCAGAACAGTGGCTCTGGGGACTGCCGTGTTCCTGGGTGCAGGTGCCTGCGCATGCGTGGGGCCATGCAGAGGAGCTGGCCAAGGTGGTGCGTGGCCGAATCTTGCAGGAACAGGCTCGCCTTGTGTGGGTGGAGCGAGGCAGCAGCAGAGGGGGCAGTGGCAGCAGTAGTGAGGCCTGAGGACCCATCTGATGCCCAGGCTCTTCCAGCCACTGTCTAGACCTCCTCCATCAGATGCCTAGGCCTCCTCCATCAGATACCTGGGCCTCCTCCATCAGATGTCTGGGCCTCCTCCATCAGATGCCTAGGCCTCCTCCATCAGATGTCTGGGCCTCCTCCATCAGATGCCTAGGCCTCCTCCATCAGATGCCTGGGCCTCCTCCATCAGATGTCTGGGCCTCCTCCATCAGATGTCTGGGCCTCCTCCATCAGATGCTTGGGCCTCCTCCATCAGATGCCTGGGCCTCCTCCATCAGATGTCTGGGCCTCCTCCATCAGATGCCTGGGCCTCCTCCATCAGATGCCTGGGCCTCCTCCATCAGATGTCTAGGCCTCCTCCATCAGATGCCTGGGCCTCCTCCATCAGATGCCTAGGCCTCCTCCATCAGATGTCTGGGCCTCCTCCATCAGATGCCTGGGCCTCCTCCATCAGATGCCTGGGCCTCCTCCATCAGATGTCTGGGCCTCCTCCATCAGATGCCTGGGCCTCCTCCATCAGATGTCTGGGCCTCCTCCATCAGATGCCTGGGCCTCCTCCATCAGATGTCTGGGCCTCCTCCATCAGATGCCTGGGCCTCCTCCAGCTGGTGCCTGGGCCTCCTCCATCAGATGCCTGGGCCTCCTCCATCAGATGTCTGGGCCTCCTCCAGCTGGTGCCTGGACATTCACCGTTTATACATGGGCTCACACCCGTGTGAGCAGAGGAGACCCTGTGTTTTCAGTGGAATCAGATCTTCCTCAGTTGGGGCCTTCCTTGTCCCCCCGTGGACTCTCCAATGTGGGACCTCGGTCCTGGGCTCTCACCGGGGTCTGTCATTGGCTCTGCACAGGCTGCATGAACCCACGCACCTGTCCCTGACCTGCTGCTCTGGTCTCCTCACTAGCTCCAATGTTCCCATGTTTCCATTTGTGTGTCTTATACGTGTATGTGTGCCCTCTCCTTACATACACACCCTGGAATAGAGTTCTCACACCGTTCAATTTTGCACATATGTCCTCATGGATCCCCAGTTTTGTCCCTCCACTTGGGCACACGAGGTCTCAGGGGTCCTCAACCTGGGTCTGTGCCCCCAGCTGTGCCCAGCACCACGGGACCTCCACAGTCCAATGGCATTGCCTGTGTGTGCTGTCATGAAGATACCACGGCTGTTCTGGTCAGCTCCTACCCTTACATCTCTGTGTGTGTCGTCCCTCATCCCGTGTAAATATCACCATCCTTGTGACACTGGCACTAAGCAATGTGTGCTCTGCCCAGCACACCTGGACATGTTCTCTCGGCTGGCTTTCTGTTCCCCGCCTGCCTCCAGGAGGCCAGGGTGGTGGTGCTGCTAGGCCATCCCAATGTTAGGCTTGTGGGTGATTCCCCGGGCCTTTTCATTCAAGCTGCACACAATGAGTCATTAAAGTTTGTCATAGAAGTTGGTGACCTTATGCTTGCTTCCATGCCTGGCCTGGGGGCCCTGTCCCCTTTGTCCCCATCCCCATCCCCAGCGGATCCCACCTTTCAAGTCCCTGCCAGTTTGTTCAGTTTGTGGGGAGGGTCATATTTCCTTGGCTCCTCCCAGAGACGCCCGCCATCTGTGCTGGAGTCACCTTACCTGCCCCAGTGCCAGGTGGGGGGCCCTCAGCCCGGCCTTCCTCATCAACAGAGTGTCCTCTGCTCAGGTCACTTGAAGCCAGGAGGCCAGGAGTGGCTTAAGGAGCCTGGCAAATTGTGGGTGTGTGGCTGTCCCCAAGAGACAGCCCCCAGAGTGAGCATGGTTACCTCCGGGGGAGCAGTCTAGAGAGACAGACTGGAAGAGGTGTCCTTGGGCTTTGAGGTTAGAATTTCACTTACAAAAATGTTCACTGTGTGTGTGTGTGTGTGTGTGTGTGTGTGTGTGCGCGCGCGCATGCAATAGCAAGAGTGCACTGTGTATATAAGGTTCAGGAGCCGTTCTCCCTTTTTGTCATGTGGGTCCTGGGAATCAAACTCAGGCAGTCAGCGTGTCAGCAAGCTGCCTTTTCTGCTGAGCCCTCTCACCTCTCACCTGCCCCGAGATCCCTTTAAGGAATTTGCTATGGTGATGCACACCTGTCAGATGTGCATGCACACAACTTGCTGTGGCAACACACACAAGGCCAGGGAACAACTTGCTGGAGGGGGCATGTCCCTGGGAATTGAACTCAGGTCCATCCACAGGCTTGGTGGCAAGCACCTTCACCTGCTGAGCCATCTTGGAGTCCCTCACCATCATTTCGTAAATGATAGAGGTATCTTGTCGACAGCCATACAGCCAGGTTGTGGCCCTAGCTGGGATCTGAACCCAGCCCCAAGCCTAGGCTTTTCCTTGGTGGCACTGTTCTGAGGAGGTGAGCTGTGAAGGGGACAGGCTGAGGCTGACACCTCATTGTCCTAGTGCTCCAGGAGCCTTTAGCAGGCTTAGATCCATTCACAGCCACCAAGCACTTTCCTGTGCTTAATTAACATAATTAACAAGTATTGATCAAGTGCCCAGTATGTACCAGGTACCGTACTGGGTTCTGGATAGTCAACAAAAGAGAATACCCCCTGCCTCAGTAGTATCATAAGTAAGACAATAAATATGTAAAATACACCATACAGCAAGAAGTTAGAAGGGTCTAGGCTTGGGGGCTGGGAAGGAGGGCTGTTTAAAATGGGCAGGAAAAGCCTCATGGCAGAAATAATGTCTGTGTAAAGATTCAAAGAAAGCAAGAATCTAGGCAGCATGCTATGGTGGGCATGGCCCTGTGATAGATGTAGGCCTGATGCATGGTGGATGATGGGAAGGGCCAGCAGGAGGGAGAATGAGCCAGGACCTGAGGCTGGCTGGACAGGATCCTGGCTATTCTAGGAGCCAGAGAAAGGACTGTGAGGCATAGGAAGGCTGGAGTGGCTTCTTCCCACCTCGTGGAGGGTTTGGTGTGGCTGCAGCAGCTGGCAGGGCCCTGTGCCTCTTCCAGTGGGTGGCTCCCAGCAGCTGCCTCTGGGGCTTCCCAGGCCTAGCCCCGCCCCTCGGGCTGAGGCAGGGGCGGGGCCAGGAGCTAAGTGGCCCGGAGGGAGGGCTGAGGAGCAGGTGGCGGGCTGGTGGCCTCTGCCGGCTGGCAGGACGGTGGTGGCTCAGTCTCTGGGTCCAGAGACCCAGCTTCCTCCTTTCCCGTTGGTGTGTGCCCCCGATGCCTGCCAGACTTTTGCCTGTACCAGGGCCCCCTCCTGACCAGCCTCCCACCCCAGACTGATTGGGGAGTCGGGGGCTGAACTGTCTGGGGGCCTGCTACCAATGCACTGCCGACTTTTTCGGGGCATGGCGGGAGCCCTCTTTACCCTCCTGTGCGTGGGGCTCCTGTCTCTACGATACCACTCAAGTTTGTCCCAGAGGATGATACAGGGCGCGCTCAGGCTGAACCAACGGAACCCAGGACCCCTGGAGCTGCAGCTAGGCGACATCTTCATCGCAGTCAAGACTACCTGGGCCTTCCATCGCTCCCGCCTGGACCTGCTACTAGACACGTGGGTCTCCAGGATCAGGCAACAGGTGACAGGCGGGGGCTGCCTTGAAGTCTGAGAGAGCACTCCTGGCTGGGGGGCTCCCAGGGGTCTTCCTGGTGGTCTGGGGAAAAGCTGACCACCAGGGAGTGGTTCCTTCTGGGGTCTCTCCACTTCTTCCGTGCCCACCCCCATCCCCACTGCCACACTCCAGGGCCTCCTTAGACTCACAGGTCTATCTCTGTTGGGTTCCATGTGGCACCTCTGTCCTAGGCTCCTCTTGGGTCCCCCTCATCTCCTAGATTCTTGACCCTAACTTGCCTGAAGATTCTGGTGGGTGTTAAGGTGAAAACCCACCAGGACCGAGTAGCTGCGCACCTCAGCTCTGGGCATGGATGGGGCTGTGTGAGGCAGGGGTGTGATGTGGATGCTGGAGAGACATGGAGGTGGGGCCTGCTTGAGGGAGGCTTCCTCTCAGTTCCTGCCCTGCTGTGCTGCCCAGGGTGTGAGGGCCCTGTCTAGCTTCTCCGTTTCCTGTGCTGTGGTTGGGATGGGAGGCAGTGGGTGAGGTCGTGTGGGCTGGAGGTCAAGGTGAGGGGAGATCTGCCAAGGCATATGGAATGTGTGTGTGTGTGTGTGTGTGTATACCTGTGCTCATACACAGGGCTAGGCATGCTAAATACAGTAATAAGAAGGCATGAGAGTAATGAGTGTGTTTCCTGAAAGCAGAGTCTCTCTCCCCATACTCAAGACCCCATCAAGCAAAGCCAGGGATGGGTGTGGGTATGGGGGGCATTGGGGACCACGTCAGGGGAGGTAGCAGAACTCATGCACTTGTGCACACACACACTATGTCCCCATGGTGGCTGCTGGCTCTGTGAGCGGAAGTGACTGAGCCTTTGGTGGGGAGGCCAAGGAGAGGAGGTAGTTTAGTGAGGGAGAGGTGGGGGTACCTGAAAAGGATGCCCTCCCCCTCCCCGTTTCCTGGCATAATGTCCGGTACAGGCATGAGTTCTTCCCTGGTAGAGCTCCCTGTAGCCCCCAACCCCTCCCCCCCAGCCTCCCCCCTTCTTGTCTGGAGGAGACCGTGGTTCCTCCACGGAAGCCAGCAGGGCTGGCCCTCCGCACAGACCTTCCTGTTTATGAAGCTGCGTCTGTGTGTACCAGGGAGTAAAGCCTCACATGGTCCCTGGCGCTTTCCTGTCGTCTTGCTCACGGCGATGGTGCCCTTGCCCTGAAAGGAAGGGCTGGCCAGAGTCACCCAGGAGGCCTATGGGGCATAGCACAGAGGTACACCCTCTCCGCTTCTCAGCTGGGCCCCTTCTCTACCAGGTCTCAAGATCAGAGCTGCCAGGGTTACTGGGGTACGGCCGGTCCAGGGCCACCGGCTGCGAGGCTGGTGCCTAAATGTGTGTCCTAGGTTCTCCCAGCGGCCAATCAGGCACCCAGGTCCAAGGTGCCAGCTTCTCTAAGAGGCTACACCAGGAGGCTTAAGCTTGCTGACCACCTGCGTGGAAGGTTCTGCCTCCCCATCCTCAGTGAGGCAGGAGAGGTGTTGGATTCCCCAGCCAGAGCCAGGGAGAAGGTTCTGGAAGGATGGTCAGGTGCGGAATGGAGGTGGGAGACAGGGACGTCCATTCCTTATTCCTAGGCTCCTTTCTTCTCGTGACCTTGGCTACAGGCCCTCAGTTCCCACATTTGTACAGCACAAGTGTGTCTGGAAACAGCCCTAGCTGGTTAACTGTGGTCCTGGGTACCCGGCTGGTTAAAGGTGATGGGGTGACAGGTGGCCTCGGCTTAGTGCGCTGGGATGGACTCATGTATGGCCTTTGTGTGGCAGAGGGGGTGGGCGGGGTAGGCTGTTTTGTGTGTTTTGAGCTTGAAGGAGCCTTTCTCCCTCTAGTCCCCTCCTGGGTGGGGGTTGGGCAGGGGGAGATGGCCTCAACCCACTCTCCCCTTCACAGCAGCAGATGGTCCCTGGCCACTCCCCCGCTTACCCTAGCAGGCTGCCTTTCTCTTTTGTCTCCCAGCCTGTGAAGCTATAACTAACTATTGTCTGGGTCTTTTGCTTAAGTAAATCAAATATGCAGCCTGCTGCTGGTACCCAACCCCCTGTGCTCTCAGGAGCTAAAAACCGTGGGACTCCTGAGTCTGTCTCTACCCCAGACTTCAGCCTGGTCCCTGGTCCTTTCTCTAACTCTGCCCCACTTGCCACGCCACTTCAGCAAACACTCTCAGTCTGTTTGTGTCCATGCTCTGGGCTCTAGTGACTTCTGCTGCCCCATGGCCAGCCATTTGGTGGCAAAAATTTGCCAGACTGTCTTAGACAAGAAAGGCCCGACTTCTTGGCTGGCTCCTTCTGGAGCTGTGTGGTAAGTAGGCCTGGGTGAGAATGGAGCAAGAGGCAGAGGAAGACAGCCTGGGGACTTAGGAGAAAGGGCTGGGCCTTGGGAGCAGAGAAAGACAGAAGTCAGGATAACTCGGATGGTGACGTGAGTGGACAGGCCACATGAGGTGACAGACACGGTGACTCTGAGGCTCTGGGCCCAGCGTGTGGGAAGAGGACACACTGTGTGGGAAAGAGGGTGGGGGGTTCATCTTTTGATGCTGGTCATGGAATCCAGGCCCTCACACAGGCAAGTGCAAGGGCTTGCTCTAGCGACTGGCCAGCTCTTCTTCTTTATTTGTGGTGGTGGTGGGGTGGGGTCGGAGGCAGAAGCTGCAGGGATTGTCTCCCCACTTACCCCAGTGTTAGAGATTGAACTCAAGGCTGGGCAAGTGCTATACCACACCCCCAATGCTGGCCCTTGCTTGTGCTTTTTAGGAGTTCACTCTTATTTTTTTAAAAATTTTATTAGATATTTTCTTTATTTACATTTCAAATGCTATCCTGAAAGTTTCCTATACCCTCCCCCTGCCCTGCTCCCCTACCCACCCACTCCCACTTCTTGGCCCTGGCGTTCTCCTGTACTGGGTAGGGGCCTCTCTTCCCAGTGATGGCCAACTAGGCCATCTTCTGCTACATATGCAGCTAGAGACACAAGCTCTGGGGGGACTGGTTAGTTCATATTGTTGTTCCACTTATAGGGTTGCAGACCCCTTCAGCTCCTTGGGTACTTTCTCTAGCTCCTTCACTGGGGGCCCTGTGTTCCATCCTATAGATGAGTGAGGAGTTCACTCTTAATGCTCCAGGGAAGTGTTATGGTGACAGGAATTTGAGAGGCAGGGGCCCAGCAGGACCCAATAGCAGGCCTGGAGAGGGCCCCCAGGGTTCAGGTCCTGGGTCCTGTGGGTGCAGAGGAAGATACTAGGCAGGCCCAGGCCATTTGCTCTCCCTGGAACATCCAGGGCTCTGACACCAGCCTAGTGATGGGCAGGGATGGACCCCAGCGGGGAGGGCTCGGAGGAAGAAACACTCAGTCTCTCTGGGAGAGCCAGGTGCTGGGACACTGAAGACAGACAGGGTGCTCCCTTCTGGTGGGAGGGAGAAGAGCACAGGGGGTCCCTGAAGTAGCTGATGGGTGTCAGGGAAGGTCTCTTGGGGGGAGGCGCTAGACGTGGCAACTTGAGGTTTAAAGAGCTCGGTATATGCAGAGGATGTACCTGTAATGTTTTGGGGTAACGGAAAGAAATCTGAGTAGAGATGTCCCAGAGGTGGGGCAGGGAGGGCTGAGGTAAAGTCACATCCAGTGGCAAGGGTCAGGCGTCTCTTCCTTTATCACACTGACCTTTTTAAAAAAAATGTATTTATGCATTTGAGTGTTTTTGCCTGTGAATGTGGCTGTGTACTCTGTGGGTGCAGTACCCATAGAGGCCAGAAGAGGGCGTGGGATTTTTTTTTTTTTTTTTTTTGTGTTTTTTCCCCCACTGAGACTGGAGTTTCAGATAGCTGTGAGCCACCATATGGGTGTTGGAAATCACACATGGGTCCTCTGGAAGAGCAGCCAGTGCTCTTAAGTGCTGAGCCATCTCTCCACAAGTATCCTAAGGGAAATGGGGACGGTGTTGACAAGTGGGTGCAGGTGCTATCTATGTAGGATCAAGGCAGGTCTAGTAACAATCTACAGGCAAACCACAGTGGCTCTGAAGTAAGCTTGTGGTCGTGGGCCTTGGGAGAGCGGGCTGGTTCCCTCATGGCCCAGCCCTCCCTGTGCCCCACTCCTGCTCTGGTCTCCTTTGAGGGTAAGTACAGCCACCTTCCCTGTTTATTCTTCCCTTCCCATCAACCCTTCCTCTCTGCCCACTCTCCCTTGTTTTACACATTATAGCTGCTGCTCTCTCCTACTTTACAGATGGGTAAACTGAGGTTTGGGATAGGGCTGTTTTGGTCTGGGAGGGCCGGCTGGTTTGTGGAGGGAAGACATTATGGGTGAGCGAGAAGGATCACTATGGCAAGAGCCCTGGTCTAGGAGTTCACAGAGCCGAGAGTTCTACATCTTGATCCGCAGGTGGAAGGAGACTGTCACACTGGGAGTAGCTTAAGTATATAAGACCTCAAAGCCTGCCCGCATTGTGACACACTTCCTCCAGCAAGGCCACATACTCCCTATGGGCCAACCATTGAAATACACAAGTCTCTGAGGGTCATTCCTATTCAAACCACCACAGGCAGTTGGTGAGTTCTGCATGTACTGTGCTCGCTCTGGGTCGGGGTGACATATTATCTTCCTGCTGTGACTCTGTCTTGCCTCCAGGCAGATTCTGGAGTTTTGAAGTTGCCTGATACAGAGGTGGTATGTGGTTGGCTAAGAGATTGTTCCTCACCCACCTACGGGTAGCAAGAAATGTCCCAGTCACGCCAGGTCACACCTGTAACCCCAGCACACAAGAATCCAACACGAGAGGGTTGCTACCAGCTCCAGGCTTGTTTGGGGTTACATAGTCAAGTTCCAGGCTCGCTTGATCTAGGGCGTGAGACCTCTTTTCACTGAATAACACAAAATAAGAAACAGACCTGAGGGTCAGAATCCCAGCTCAGCCTCATCTTTAGAAGGTCTCTGGGGAGTCGGTGTAAGTGACAGTCCTGGCACATGCCCAATCTGAGAAGGCAGGGTCATTGTGTGCCAGTGGGTGAGGTTTCTGATGTGCTGGGGGTGGCGGCTCTGCACTGCATGGGGCTTTGCGGCTGTACGGTAAGGTATTTGAGTGTTTGGATGGGGCAAGTCCTACAGTCTGTACACGCCTGTGGATAGGGTTCAAGGGCTTTGCTTTCTATGCTGTGAAAAACACAAGGACCAAAAGAAACTTGGTAAGTAATGGGTTTCTTTGGGATCTCAGGTTACAGTCCGTCATGAAGGAAGTCAGGGCAGGAACCCAGAGGCAGGTGCTGAAGCAGAGGCCATGGAGGGGTGCACTTTACTGGCTTGCACCCCATGGTTTGCTCAGTCTGCTTTCTAACACAACCCAGGACCACCGCCAGGGGGGCGGCACTGCCCACAGTGGGCTGGGCCCTCTCACATGGATTTTTAATAAATATATGCCTTACAGTTTTGCCCACAGGCCCTTCTGCTGAAGGCATTTTTCTCAACTGAGGGTCTCCCTTCCCAGATGACTCTAGCTTGTGTCAAGTTGACAAAACATAGCCAGCAGCACAGTGGGCAAAGTGTGACTGTGACATTGTGTGCGGAAGCGGGGTGAGTCAGTTAAGAGCGTGCGGCCCTGGAGGGCAGATGCAACTGGGCTCCTTCACCTTGGAGTTGTGTGTGTCCTTGACAGCTTAGTTGTATGTGTGCATGTGGAGGGTATGTCTGAGGGTAGAGGACAGAAGTCTGCCATGTCCTCCCTGCATGGGGGTTAATCTAGGGCATGGCTTTGGTGGGCTGTGGATTGGGGGCCTCTCTCCATTAACCTAGCCTGATGCCTCCTTCTTCCCACAGACATTCATCTTCACTGACAGCCCAGATGAACGCCTCCAGGAGAGACTAGGTAACTGCCTGAGTGGTGCTCCACTGTGGCAGGAAAAGCTGGGCTCCCGTTCAGTCTGCTGCCTCAGTTTCCCTGGGGAGGGATGAGCCCTCCAGGCTCTCTGGGGTCTAGCCTCATCTTATACATTCTATCTTCCGTGTGTGTGTGTGTGTGTGTGTGTGTGTGTGTGTGTGTTATGGGGGAGGGTCTGGTCAGGTCACCAGACTGCTTCTCATTTCCAGGCCCGCACCTCGTGGTCACCAACTGTTCTGCAGAGCACAGTCATCCTGCTCTGTCCTGCAAGATGGCTGCAGAGTTCGATGCCTTCTTGGTCAGTGGCCTCAGGTAAGTGTGGCTAGGTCCTGGGGACAGGAGTGACTTTTGCCTCAGGCTATCTCTTTACCCCTTCCTCTCTTCCCCCAAGGCAGGGTCTCATTATGTAGCTGTTAGTGTCCTGGTACTACTCAGTAGACCAGGCTGGCCTTGAACTCACAGAGATCTGCTTGTTTCTGTCTCTCACTTACTGAAACTAAAGGCACGAGCCACCAACACCTGACTTTTTTTTTTTTTAAATTACATTTTCGTGTGTGTCTGTATATACATGTGGGTATATGTGTGCCATGTACTGTGTGAAGGTCGGAGGACAACTTCTGGGAGTTATATCTTTCCATCGTATTTCATCTCCCTAGCCTCGGACCAGCTTTGGAATTGAGTGTTATGTCAAAAAAGTGGAGGGTATAAAAAGAAAAATTAAAACACACAAACAAACAAAAGTGTGTGTGTGTGTGTGTGTGTGTGTGTGTGTGTGTAGGGATATGGGCTGGAGAGATGGCTCAGCTGCTAAGAGCATTGGCTGCTCTTCCAGAGGACCCAGGTTCGATTCCCAGCACCCACATGGCAGCTCACAACTGTCTGTAACTCCAACATCTGATAGCCTCACACGGACATACATGTAGGCAAAACACCAATGCATGTAAGGGGGAAAAATAGATAAATCTAAAACAAAACAAACAAAGCAAAACCAACCAACCAACCACCAAAGTGGAGTGGTGAGGCTGGGGATATATGGATCAGTGGGTAAAGTCCTAGCTGTGCAGTGTAAGGATCTGAGTTCAATACCCAACACCGACTCCAAAAGCGTGTGCACATGATTCTAACCTTAGTGCTTGGAGGTAGAGATGGGCTGGTTCCTGGGGCTTGCTGCCTAGCCATCATGTCCTGGTCCCGGTGAGAGATCCTGTCTCCAAGAGCAAGGTGGATGGTAACAGGAGAAACACCACGGTTGCCTCCGGCTTTTGCCTGCAAGCATGTACATCTGTACCTAAACATACACTGACAACCCCCCCGGACCCCTCTCCGGACCCTCCCCCCATACACACAATGGAGGGACCTGGGCCAGTGAAGGGATCCTAGGGCCTTCTGGGCTGGACTCACCCTTCCCCACCTAGCAGGCAGAGAGGTGGGCCATCTGGAGTCAAGTCCTGTCACTCACTGGCTGTGTGGTCATAAAGTCTTTGTCTTCATCGGTTCTGTAGATAACTGTGAGGGTACATGGCATGCTGCCTGGCCCAAAACTCGGGGTTCAAAACAGTAGCTGCCAGCAGAGAGCACAGAGAGCTTAGAGCAGAGCTTCGTGACCCCTTTAAACAATCCTTTCACAGGGGTCACCTAAGACCATTGGGAAAACACAGCCATTTGCATTACGATTTGTAACAGTAGCAACATTACAGTGAGAAATTAGCAACAAAATAATTCTATGGGACGGGATCACATGAGGAGCTGTAAAAACCATGTGGAGTTAGGAAGGTTGAGAACAACAGCTTAGAATTAGCATGGGCGAAACCAGGATTGTCGGTCCCGTGGTCCTATTTTCTTCAATGGGAGGAATGAAAGACATCTTGTCACCTGGTCACCCGGTCGCCTGGGATGCCAGTGAAAGTGGTCAAACATGACTGCTGTTCTATTAGGAGCCAGCCTCCCCCTGAGTAGCCTCAGAATTGTGAAGGCCCTGATCCTGGGCCTCGTGTGTCTCAGTGAACAGAACTCAACCCTGTGTAAGAGGTCCCAGGTCCTGTGCATCCTCCACTCACAGAACCAATCCTTATGCTTATCGCAGATCCTTCCTCCAGGCCCTGGCCCTGGGCTCTGTTTATCAACCAATAGAATTCATTCTTATTGTAAAGCTTTTTTTTTTTTGGGTTTTCGAGACAGGGTTTCTCTGTGTAGCCCTGGCTGTCCTGGAACTCGCTCTGTAGACCAGGCTGGCCTTGAACTCAGAAATCTGCCTGCCTCTGCCTCCCAAGTGCTGGGATTAAAGGCGTGCCCCACCATGCCCGCCCCACCACGCCCGCCCGGCTATTGTAAAGCTTTCTTGCCTTGCTAGGGAGTTTCTATGTTGCTGTGCTTAAAGCTTTGTTGCAACAATTGTCACGTGGTAACCTTTCTCCAACATTTTACTGTGCTTAAATGTGTAAGAAGAATAAATCAGGAAGGCAGTCTCTGGAGTTTTGACCGAGTGCCTAAAAGATGGTACTGACTTGGAGTTTTATCTTCAGGTAGTGTGGGTGTCTTACCTCGGGCCCCAAGGTTTGCGGGGTCCCCAGCAGCTCCCTGACTCACAGCTATTAGCTGTTGACCTCGGGGACCCAGAAACAGAGGATTTTCACAAGTTCACTATGGCCCCATCCCCCACAGGTGGTTCTGCCACGTGGATGATGACAACTATGTGAACCCCAAGGCTCTGCTGCAGCTGTTGAAAACATTCCCGCAGGACCGTGATGTCTATGTGGGCAAGCCCAGCCTGAACCGGCCCATCCACGCCTCTGAGCTGCAGTCAAAAAACCGCACGGTCTGTCCCTTCCTCCTTTTACAGTTGGTTGTTGCTCTTGTGTGTGTGTGTGTGTGTGTGTGTGTGTGTGTGTGTACTGATACTAGGGGCAGAACCCAGAGGCAGAGCTTGGGTAAGGCCTGGGCCATCAGAGAGCCCTGTCTTGGCAAGGGGGTCTCTGACCACTGGGCTTTCCTCACTCCATGACCAAACTCCTAGCCACCTAGAATCACCATGGATTTGTACAGGATCTTAAAACACCACAGTCCTGGGCTGGGGCTGGAGCTCAGTTGGCAGAATGCTTGCCTAACATCACAAAGCCATAGGTTTGATTTCCAACACCTCGGAGCTCAAGCGTCCGTGGTGTAATGCAATAATGCCTGTAATCCTACCACTTCGGGAGGCTGAAGCAGCTGTTACTGGTTCCAAGCCAGCCTGGGTTACATGGTGGATTCCCAGGTCAGCCTGGGCTGTAGATGGATACTGTGTCTAAGCCAGAAAAATTCCCAAGTATTCCCAAGTTTAGATCGTGGTTGCTCAGAGCTGTAGACCAATCCTGACTTGTGGCTCTCTCCCTTGAACTTCACTGTCCAGCCAATGAAATGTGGACACCAGGGACTAGGAAGACCAGAGCCAGCTTCACTGCAGACCCAATAGACAGTTATAGGATAGCCAGGTTAGAAAAGAAGCAAAACCCAGGGGAGCTGGGGCGTGCCTCTACTAGACCAGATAAATAATGAGGTTTTGTCTGAGCCCCCAGATTGCATGATTCCCTGCCCTCAGTACCGCCTGGTTTCTGGAGCTTGGGTGGTAACGCCGGGGTAGGGGTAGGGGGGAAGACAGGGAGGAGGCCCCCGTGTCAGGAGACCCTGCTTGGAGCAGTAGTTGCTGCTTAAGACTCCCCCCTCCCTTCCCAGGCCACCATCTGCTGCTCTGGGGGAAACTGGAGCCTTAATTATCAGTAGCTCATCAGCCGCTGAGCCCTAATTAAATCCTCCCGGGCCTCAGGATGTGTGTACACACATGCCGCTCCAGGTGAGCCGAGGGGTATCCCCGTCCTCCACCCTGCCTTCCCACCCAGCTTGAGCCCCCCCCCCCCCCCCCCCCCCCCCCCCCCCGTCTCCAGGCCTGAGGATTTCAGGCTGGAGCATGTCCCCTGGGGTTCATAGGCCAGCCCTGTCACTCTTGCTGGGGGACCCTGACTGAAGCTGATCCACCTCTTTGGTTGTCAATGTCTCATCTGTGGGGCAGGTGATAACAGCTGCCTCTCAACAGGGTGATTGTGAGCATAAGAATCAGGTGCGGCCATCTGTCAGCATCCCTGGACTGGTGACTGCATGACTATTATGGGATTCATTTCTTAGCCATATCTTGCAGGGCCAGGTCAATGCCTGACTGGGTACATCCAGACCCCAGACCCCACTGGTCTGTCTAGGTTGCTTTTCTTTCCTTCTTTTTCTTTTTGGCTGTCATAAATAGCTTGGTCAAAATCAACTCTGGGAAGAAAGGGTTTATTTGAATTATGCACCCCAATCCCATTCCATCATTGAGGGGTGGCAAGGCAGGAATTCAGGCAGGAACAGAAGGCAGGAACCCACCGAGCTTGATGCTTACTGGCTTGCTCATCATGAACTGCTCAGCCTGCTTTCTTATACAACCCAGGACCACCAGCCTAGGGGTGGCTCCACCCATAGTGGCCTGGAGGCCAAGAGAGTGGGCTATGTGGCCTTCCCACCTTAATCATCAATCAAGAAAACGCCTCACACACTTGCTTGCAAGCCAGTCTGATAGAGACATCGTCTCAATTGAGGGTCTCTCTTCCCAGGTGTCTCTAATTTGTGTCAAGCTGACACAAACTAACCAACTCACCCCCACAACACTAGCAATGCTCTTCTTCATATGCACTGCCTAAGGGAACGTCTCTTACCCTCTGTTCTGTCTTGGAGTGTTCCAGAATTCCAGAGTGCCCAGGCCAGCCTAGAGCTCTGCATGGTAGGACAGCAAAGGCAAAAGATCTCTCTCTAGCTTGGCATCTGTTTCTGCTCTGTACTCTGAGGCGAGCGGCCTTAGTCTGGGCTCCGGTTGCTGTGCTTGCGGTAAGGCCTTTAGCACAGGGTCAGGCACAAGGCTGAGGCTCTTGGTGACGGTAACTGTAATTACGCAGGAGTGGGAAGCCACACACTTGTAAATTTTAATAAAGCACGCAATTATTGAGCACTTCCTGGATGCCAGGTCCTCAAGACACATTCACACTGCCTCTTCGATCCCCAAACTTTCTCTAAAGGACATTTGCGGAAGTAAATTAGAAAGGAAGGCCGTCAGATGATAGAACTGGGGCATCTTTGCTCCCAGGTTTAATTCTAGGCCCCAGAGGTGGATCCTTCGAGGGGATGGGGGTTGGGGGAGGAGGGTCCTTTGGGCCTCCCCATTGTCTGCCTGGGGTCTTTCTACAGCAGTTTCCTGGGAGAAATCTCAGCCCCACGCAAGATGCTTTTATTAAGCACCAATGTAGATGCACAGAAAGGAATTTGAGTATGTCTGATTATTGTCAGACTGAGAGATGAAACAGCAGAAGGGAAAAATTCTCCAAAAGGGTTGGAGAACTCACAGGTGGATTCAGGGTCCTTACAGGGGAGCCAGGAAGAGGCCTGGGCTAAGGTGAGGGTGGTGGAAGGTCAGAGAATGGCGGAAGGGGTGCTACTGGTTACTGGGATGGCCATGTCATCGGGCTGCCTGCCCACTGGGGCTCCCAAGATTGTCTCCTCTTTGGAGTCTCCTCAAGATTGTCAAGCTCTTCTGTAGAAAAGCTTTCTCGGCCTCAGGAATTGGGAGTGGAAAGCGAGCTGGAGGCTTGGTGCGAGCGTCAGCGTCAGGGAACAGCGTTCCTCGGGCGTTATAGAGGCAGCTCCTCTACGGTCTTCCTAGAGCACTCTGGGAAAGCCTCAGATTGGCTGGCCTAAGTCACGTGCCTATTTCTGGGTCGAGGGGCCCAGCCCTGGGCTTCACTCCAGAAGCGTGGGACCACCTCTGTGAGCTGGGGGATCAGGTGCCAGGACTTCCCTCAAAGGATGAGGGTAAAATGGCATCTGTCTCCTCCTCCTCTCCCTCCCACCCCATCCTCTCCCGTGGGGGCTACAGACTGGGATGCCTCAGACCAAGTGCCTTCTCCTCAAGGAAGTCAGACTCTGGCCGGGTTTGGGGGCTCCCCTGAGGCCTTGGGACTCATAATTAGCTGTGGGACACTGGGCCTCGGCTCCCTATCTGTAAAATGGGCATGCAAAGTCCAGGCTTCAGTGACGTGTGACGTACAGAGCTTCAGGGCATGATGGCTGGGGTAAGGGACGGTCTAGCTGGTGTGACTGGGGTAAGGGGTGGTCTGGCTGATGTGGCTGGTGCCCCTTAGTTCCCTAGGTTCATGCCACATCCCTGACATCCTCTTTCCAGAAGCTGGTGCGGTTCTGGTTTGCCACAGGGGGTGCTGGTTTCTGCATCAACCGCCAACTGGCTTTGAAGATGGTGCCATGGGCCAGGTAAGCAGAGGCCAGGGGTGGTGAACATGGGGGGCTGTGGTGGATGAGAGGGGCTATGGTTAACATGAGAGGCTAGGGTGAGCACAAGGTGCCTCTGAGGCAGGGAGGAACAAGAGGGTACCCAGGGGAAATTCCATCTTATTCAGTTGCATTAGGGCAATGCAGGTCTGTGGGAGACATTTCTGTTGACTTTTAACGAATGTGGTTCAGGACTCTCTGCCGTAGTTTCCCCGTCTGAAACAGAACTGGAGATATGGTGGCTAATGACATTGTAAGGGCTGAGTGGCAACATGTCTAGGTGGACACCTGCTGTGGGGCAGGGCTCCCTGGCAGCCCCATCCTCACCTTCTGAGAGTCGATGTCATGGAAGTCAAGCATAGGAGACCCCAGAGCTGGAGAGGGGCTATTGACTGGGGGCAGGAGGGAAAGCTTCCTGGAAGAGGTGGCATTTTTATCTGGGACATCCCTGTAGGCCCTCACAGGAGAGGGACCTGGGAGTGTGTATGGGTAGATACTGCCCTTCTGGAAGAAGCAGAGCCTGGCTTTTTCCCAGGCTGGCATCAGTGGCCATGAGCTTGTATGGATCATTGCCCCATCTTAGGCGCTGCTTCGCCAGGAGGACCAGAACAAGAGGGAAGGCAGGGCCATGCTTAGAACCCTCAGGAGAGGTTGACAAGCCTTAGGTTACCCAGGTTCAAGGTTGCACAGCTGCTCGGCCACTGTCCCTGTCTGCCCTTCCTTGCCCGAGGATGGGTTCAGAGTTTCAGAGGAGGTGCCGTCCCTAAGGCCAGCCCAGAGCAGGCACACACCGTGACCCAAGGTCGTCTCTGTGACTAGGGTGCCCCCTTGTGCTCTGCCCACCTCTGTGGTACTCATCCCCATCTAAATGTGCAGCTGAGAGGTACCCAGGCTGGATTTCTGTGCCCACCCCTGGCCAAGCACCCTGGGAAATGATGTTGATGGCTTTGGACAGATGTTCCCTGGGACACTGGTCGAGGCCATTGAAAGCCTGCTGTCACCTCTGGGAAGTCCATGTTTCTCCCCCTAGCCCCCCCACACCATGTGCTTCCCTTGATTTGGCCTCAGCCTCAATACCCCAATCTGTGGCAGGCAGGGAGTGCCTCTCTATCATGTTTGGGCCAGGCACAAGGGGCCAGGGGGCGTTAAGCTCAGCAGTGAATCTATGAGCAAATGAATGAGAGGAAACAGGGAGAAGAAGGGCTGTCTTTTCCCCCATTCCTCCACTCAATCCTTCCAAGACCCTGGAGAGGCAGGGCTGTTATCAGCCCATTTCTCAGGAGAGGAGACTGAGACCCCCTCCTCCCCCAGGTTGCAGACTTGTCCAGCACCCTAGTGCAGTGTGCTGGTCCAGCGCAGGCCCTGCTGGGAGGAGGGAGGGGGGGCGCGTGTGTGCAATCAGTGTCCGCCACCCAGCTCTGTCCTTCAGCGGCTCCCACTTTGTGGACACTTCTGCTCTCATCCGGCTCCCCGATGACTGCACTGTGGGCTACATCATCGAGTGCAAGCTGGGGGGTCGCCTGCAGCCCAGCCCCCTCTTCCACTCACACCTGGAAACCCTGCAGCTGCTGGGGGCCGCCCAGCTTCCGGAGCAGGTGAGCCAGCTACAGAGCAGAGGGCCAGGGGTGGGGAAAGAGCGTCTTCCCAGACGAAGGTTGGGGTACTTGGAATCCACCCGGAAATTAGGCTTACGGGGCTTGACTATCATGTACGGATGGGGAAACAGAGGCCCCGGGAGGCGGCACACCCGTTCCAGACAGTGGCTCAGGCCTCCTATCTCTCTGGTCTAGGAGGACTTTACAGTCATGGGTGCTTCTTGCAGGACCCCACCTCCACCCCCACCCCCACCCCCCTTCTCCCCAGTTTCTCTTTCCGCTCTGAATCTTACACCCCCATAGCCAGGTGGCCCTTCCAACTTCTGTCTGGAGTTCCCTTTAAGTCCTGCCTGGCTGGAAGACCTGGGACTTTTTTGCCTCCACAGAGTTAGATTTTTGAGGTACACATACGAGGAGCACATATAGAACTGAGTAACATGGATAGATAGGGCCTGGCGTTCAGAAGGGTCTATCTCCTGTCCCATCTATACTCTCTTCAGGGAACTCAGACCTTGGGAGGACAGGAGATAGATCCTCTGAGCTCCAGCTGACCCTCAGATCCTGGGGTCTGATGGCCTAGTTTGGGTAAGCACTTGGAATCAGTTGATTGGCTAGGCAGGGAACCAGGGTATGGGGCCCATCCATTAGAGAGCCAGGAAAGGTAGATAAATTTAGGATGGCCAGAAACAGAGTTGCTAACTGTCCTTGCTTTTTGACACACCTGGCAGCGTGAGGGGTTTTACCCTCTTCACTCTCTGTTTCTGCCAGTTGTCACGTGGTGCCCACGCAAGCCCCCATTGGTGTCTGCAGGGACTGCTTCCAAGACCTGGGGATCCCCAAACCCTCAGCTGCAGTCCCTTATGGGAAGGCCTCAGTGTTTGGCACTGCCCACCGCCCTCCTCCACACACCTTACATCAGCTCTGGGTTACTTTCCATTCCTAACAGGATAGAAAGACTCAGTAAAATGTCACGCTGTGGTGTTCAGGGAACAAACGAGAAGTGCACAGCACAGACCCATGTCACTGAGACCCATGTCATTTCCAACCATGGTTGGTTGAATTCACAGGTGTGGAGCTGCAGATACAGGGGGCCAACTACAGGGCCAGGATGTAGTCTAGTGGGTAGAGCGCTTACGTAGTGTGTATGAAGCCCTGACTCTGATTCCTAGATCTTCAGAAACCAGATCTGGTGGTGCAAACCTCTGACCCCTTGGAAGTAGAAGCAGGAGGCTCAGAAGTTCAAAACCCTGTCTGGAAAGAAAGAAAATCTCTGAAGGCTGACCACAGATATTATCCCATTCTATTAGATGGGAAAACTGAGGCCCAGAAAACTAAGTCAATTGTGACACATCTGCTGTATCCAGAATGGGGATTCTGAGCCCTGGTAGCCACCAAACCATCAATCTTTAGCCATGGCATGTGTCTGCTTCTTAGCTGATGGCTCTGTCCCATGTCTTCCTGACGTGGTATAGTCCAGGCACCAGGTGAAGGGACTAGCTGAGAGGCCTGCCCAGGCAGGACTGTGGAAACCTCCCAGCTAGCTCAGGCACTCAGCTGAGGGGAATGACTCCTTCTTAATATGCTTTGGGTCCCAGTCTTTAGGAAGAGGGAGTCACCAGCCTCCTGGGTAAGCATCGATGCTGGGGACAAATGGATTGAGGCAGGAGCATGCCTTCAGGCTGCAGTGCCTCTGGGAGGGGCTGGGCTTCACTGTACAGGAGGCTCAATTGCCAGGCCTCTCTAAAGGCCCAGGGTCTCCCTGGGGGACCTCCCTGGTGGAACATCCCCTAATACCCTTCATCTTCCCCAGGTCACCCTCAGCTACGGTGTCTTTGAGGGGAAACTGAATGTCATCAAGCTACCGGGCCCCTTCTCCCATGAAGAGGACCCCTCCAGGTGGGTGTGGGGTTGAGACTGTAGGATGAGGGCAGGGAATGAGGAGCTTTGAGGGAGCGGAGTGCCACGGGTCACTGTGGCTGAGCCAGAAGCTGGAAGCAGAGAAAATAGGCATAACTCCCTAATCCGCTACTTTCTGTGTGACCTTAGTTAAGTGTCTTGTCCTCTCTGGGCTTCAGATTCTCCATCTGTAGCACCAGGGCCCAGGGCTGTTCCAAGAGCCCTGGAGTCAGGGCTACGGTAGCCACAGCCCTGTTTCAAGGAGATTGAACTTGGCTCAGTGTAGGGAAGAAATGCAAAGTTCCCAGAGGAAAGGCATTGCCTTTCAATGGAGTGAGCCGCCCATCAGTGGGGACATGCCAGTCATAGCCTCACTGTTAGTTGATGCTAGATTTTTCATGAGCCTGCAGATTCTAGAACCCGGCCAGGGGGCTCTCGGTGTCTTCTCCGGCTTTCAAGGCGTCTGGAAGGAGAGGGTCTCAAATCAGGGGTTGTTTGCCAGTGCTCTGATTGCTCCATGCATCAGGTGCTTGCCACCGACCTGCCAGGCACAGGGTAGCCGACATGACACAGTTACCCAGGCTGAGCACTTACAGGGCCCATGGACCAGCGAGGTTGGGGTAACTGTCTCCCCTTGATGGTCTCTCTGCAGATTCCGCTCCCTCCATTGTCTCCTCTACCCAGACACACCCTGGTGTCCGCTGCTGGCAGCGCCCTGAGCTCTGAACTGCCGCAAAGGATGATGGATGCTACTGCCTGACCACTCCCTCACCTCCCAAGCAGTCCTGAGGGCTCTCAGTCCAGTGCACACTGGCAGATGGTCCCTGGCAGGGCCTCTGGGTGACAGGAAAGGCTACGATATGGACACTGCTTGGTGTTGAGGGTGTCTTGGGCTGGTCATACCACAGAGGCGGCAGGAACGCTTGAGTTGGTGTGTGGGAGGGGATAGGGGTCCTCACCCTCCTGAGGGTGACATGTGCCCTGCATGGAATCTAGCCTCTGGCTTTGGCCTCAGTCATTCCTTAGAGACTAGAGTCATTGGGAGAAGGCCAGGGTCTGTGACCTGCGGCTGTGGAACTGGTCTCAGCTGCTCCTGGCGCTGCTCAGCTGGCCAATGGACCTAGACTTTAGAAGCCCAGAAGGCTCAGGTGCCAATTGCAACCGACCTTTGGTCACTGTCCCAGCCTTCTCTGCTGTGAGGAGCTGCCATGTGACCCAGTGGAACTGAGCAAAGCCAATAGAAGGGTTTCTGGAATACATTCCCAGCCCAAGACCCCATCTTCCTACTATGAATGTGGGTGTGACGGCTGAATCTGGGGAAACTACTTTGGCACCATGAAGGAAAGGCCAAGACAATCTAAAGTTGTTCTCCCTAACACCTCATCTGTAAGAAATTAAACCTTTATTTAAGTCTCTCTCTGTCCAGCTTCCTGCTATGGGCGGCTATGAGTGTTTCTGTCTGGAGCAAGGTTTCTGAGCTGTGGTGATGGCCACATTTGGTGGTGGGATGTGGTGCGTTGCTCAGAGAGCCTGGTGTGGGGAGATGAAGAGAGAGAGAGGAAGAGAGAGAGAGAGAGAGAGAGAGAGAGAGAGAGAGAGAGAGAGAGAGTATGTGTGTGTGTGTTGCACTGTATGATTCGGATGTGGGGATGTATTTGTGGCTGGGACATGTACCTGTGTAATTATGTCAGTTGTAGTGTTGGGAGCCTTCCTTTCTCTGCCCTCAGGGCATGGACTGGGGGGGGGGCACCCTTGTATCTGGGAAGTCGGCCGGATGACCCTGAGCTAGGGATCTGCCTTGGGTGTCAGTTAAGGGTGACAAGATGGATTGAGCAGCCAAGGAAGAGGCCAAGTGACTACAGTGGCCTTTAACATCTCTGGCTGTTATCCAGGGAGGCTGGCTGTGTGAACAAACAGGACCAGGATGGCAGGGACCTTCAGAGAAGGGAGAGAGCACACGAGAGTGTAAGGGTGAGGGGCTGGAGTTCTGTTCTGTGTAGACCCTGGTGGCCAGGCCTGGGCTCTGAGAGAGAGGGCAAGAGGGAGAGGCCAGTGGCTGGAGCCCCTTGTGTGGCTAGAGTGGTACTGATTCAGGCTCCCAGGGCCTGCAATTCCTTTAGACATGTCCTTTGCTCTTGAAGGACCAGAATGCTCCTAGCTTGTCTGTATTTGGCATGTTGGGGACCACCAGATGCCTGGGTCTTGGTCTCTGAAAGGGCTTGCTGTATTCCTGGTGACCTGGTACTGACTCCAGCTGCAAGGGCCCCTCCAAAGCTGACGTCACATGAGGAAGAGGCTGGCAGAGGGAGGGAGGGCCCTGAGTCCGGAGCCAGGTGTGTTGAGAGGACAGTTCTGTCCACTGTCACTGGTCCCTCTTAGAAGCTGCAGCAGGCTTTCGGGTTATTCTCAGACCCTGAGGGTTTGGTGGAGAGAAGAAAGCTCCCACCATCTGCTGCCTCCATTGTCCCGGAATAGCTGGGGAGGGAGGGACGCCGAGTCAGCAGGGCCTGCGCTAGGATGGGGTGGGGAATGGGGCTTAGTCTCCTGGGATCTGTGGGGATGGTTTTCCAGCTCTTTGGCTCGCTCTTTGGCTGCAGAGGGATTCATTTGAACAGGAGTAGGCAAGGTGAGATACCCCACCTGTGGTAGCCTCATCCCCTCATCTACTGCCTGGACTGCTGAGCCGAGGCTGCACACTGTAGGGTGGTCATAGGTGGGCAGAGTTGAGTGCTATGAATGGGCAGCTGAGGTGGCCCATGACAAGGGGGGCAGAGGGGAGGCCGTGACCTGAGGCAGCTTGAGGGCTAATCTTGGTTGTTAACTTGGCATACTTGGAAAAGGGAACCTCAGTTGAGACTGGCCTGTGGGCACGTCTGTGGTACATCTTTCCTGATCGTGACTAATTGATAGAGGAGGACCTAGCTTACTCTGGGCAGTGCCATCCCTGGGCAGGTGGTCCTGGGCTGTATTAGGGAAGTAGCTGAGCCAGCTGGAGGAAGCAGGCCTGTCAGCGGTGGGGGTGGATGGGGGGGTCCTCCAGGGCCTCTGCTTCTGCTTCCACTTCCGTTCCTGTCTTGAATTCCTGTGCTCATGGCCCCCAGAATGTTTTGTGGCACTGTAAGCTGAAATAATCCCTCCCCTCCACATAGTGCTTTGATTTTGGTGTTTATCTCAGCAACAGAAAGCTAGTGAGGACAGACAGTGCTAGAAGGGGCCTGGGTTTCTCCAACCAGCCCCCATCCCTAGCCAGGAGTCAGCAAGGGGCCAAGTGAGCCAGCTCCCCTCCCACCCACACCATCCCTTCCATGAGTCAGCCCAGTGACATGGACAACATTTAGGGAGCTCGTGATGGAGTCTCCATGTGGACATAGAGGTCCCCAAGCCACACAGTAGAGGTCACTGGGAGGCCACTGTCCACTAGGCTCTGTGGTTTCCTCTTGTCTCATGTGTCACAGCCTGCAGCAAGCTCACTCTGCAGTTGAGGGTGGACTTGAACCTTCAGTCCCTCTGCTCTTGCTAGGATTTTAAGCATGCGTCAGTAAGCCCAGTTTATGTGAAGCTGGTGTGTGTGTAGGGGTGTCAAACCCAGGGCCTTGCACACACCAGGCAAGTGCTACCAACAGAACCACACCCCCAGTCCTGCTGCCCCAATTCTAAGTTTTTAACATGAGCCAACTTACTTCAAGTTTCTCTGTTTGATGCAGAGGAACCATTACTATTCGTATTAGGGCATTCTGAGGCATGGGGGCGTGGTTCAGCCTTGTTGGTGTCATAGCCCAAGTAAGAGGTAGCCTGGCCTGTGTCACTGCCTCTCACTATGGGATGGTTTTGAAGGGCGGAGGAGCCTCTGCAGGCCTGGGCTTCATTCTTTTGCCTTTCTTGGGCTCTGTGCATTGGGCAAGTGGCTTCCCTGGGTGTCATGGCTGTCCCTGTCACATGAGCTAAGTTGGGGACCCTGCACAGGAAGCTGCTTCATGGGCAGTTGCTCAGCAGGCATCTTCCCTATCCTCCCCCTCCCTACCCTCCTCCAGCTCATTTTCTCAGTAGTAAAGGTTGGGAGAGGACTGAGATGGCCATGGGTCCCTCCTCCCCATGGGTCCCTCCTCCCCATGGGTCCCTCCTCCCCATGAGTCCCTCCTCCCCATGGGTCCCTCCTCCCCATGAGTCCCTCCTCCCCATGGGTCCTACCTCCCCATGGGTCCCTCCTCCTCATGGGTCCCTTTTCTCCATGGGTCCAGGACTCAGCATCCCTGCCAATCCAAAGGCTCTGCCTGTTCTTATTGTTCCCTTCAGGGTTCTCTGCTCAGTCTCTCTCTCTCTCTCTCTCTCTCTCTCTCTCTCTCTCTCTCTCTCTGTGGTATATGTGCATTTTTGTGAGGTGTATGTATTTTTTATGTATCTGTGGTGTGTGTGTGTTTATGGTGTATGTGGGTGTAGTATGTGTGTGTGGTGTATATGTGTGTATGTAAGTAGGTGTGGTGTATGTGTGTGTGCATACGTGTATGTGTGTGTTGTATATGTGTGTATGTGTGTGTATATGTGTGTATGTATATGTATGTGTGTATGTGTGTGTATGTGTGTATGTATGTATGTATGTATGTATATGTGTGTATGTATGTGTGTGTATATGTGTGTGTATATGTATGTGTGTATGTGTGTGTATGTGTTTCAGGATGGCCTTCATTGTTTTTCTTCATATCCTTTTCACTTCTTGTATGTGTCTGTGTGACAGGTCCCTTACTGACCTGGAAATCACTGTTTGGCTAGACATGCTGGCCACTAAAGCCCCAGTGACCCTCCTGTTTCTGTCTTCCTGGTACCATCATGGAAAGTAAATGCTACCACCACTTTTTAAGAGGGAGCTGAGTTTGGTCTCAGGTCCTCATTCTTTTTTGTTTTTTTGTTTTTGTTTTTTGGTTTTTCGAGACAGGGTTTCTCTGTGTAGCCCTGGGTGTCCTGGAACTCACTTTGTAGACCAGGCTGTCCTCAAACTCAGAAATCTGCCTGTCTCTGCCTCCCAAGTGCTGGGATTAAAGGCATGCGCCACCACGCCCGGCTTTCAGATCCTCATTCTTGCAAGGCAAGCGTTTACTGGCTAAAATGTGTCCCCTGCCTCTTGTTTCCCACTGGCTCTGCCTCACTTGTGCTTTCACTGTCCTTTGACCTTAAGTGGCCCCAGCATTCAGGGGTCCTGTCAGCCCTGCTCCCTATAGCTTGATAGATCTGAGGGATGGATAGAAAAAGGAGGGGGGTGGGTTACTCCGGTCCCTTGAGGCTCTGATGGCCAGGACGTAGGATCTATGGAAGGGTCCGGTGCAGGCATGTGGTGGGGCAGAGCTTTAGAATGGACCCCACGGATTACCGCAGGCATCCTTTCACAGGTGAGCGGGTGGGAGGCCCAGGGATGCTCAGATGTCACTTTCCTTGGCAGCTGGCCCTCTGTCAGATTGGCCCGAGGCTGGTTCACAGGAACTGGGGGCAGTGCAGGGGGTCAAATGACATTCTAAGGTCTGATCCATCAAGTCCTCTGAGGGGACAGTTGTACAGGAGGGAGAACCTAGTGTCTTCAGCAAGGGAAACTGTAACCACCAGGGAAGAAGAAAGAGGCGAAAGCTCGGCCTTCAGAAGTGGTTTGATCTTGATTCAAATCAATGGTCCCTAAAAAAAGATGCTTTTCAGGAAAATGAGGAAATTTGAGCGGGGACCGCGATGCGTTAGATGGCATTAGTGTCTCTGTAAGAGACAGTGGTACTGAGGGGGCTTTTTGAGAAATGTTCTAATATGTGAGAGATACATTTTGAAATATTTATTGGTGGAATACGTCTGGAATTTTTGTTTCAAGGAGGCCTGAGGGGAGGCATAAAATAAGAACGGCAGAGTAGGGGGTGGGGGCTGGAACTGGATTGGCACGCCGGATTTGTTATGTCACTACTCCCCCCACCCCATTTTGTTCTCATTGGAAACTTTCTACAATAAAAGGAATACTAAATAATAAAAGAACATCTATGGGCATTCCATATCCCAGCTGAAGCTCTTTCCACATCTCCCCTTCCTCTCTGCCCTCCCTCCCCCCTCCCCTGCCCCACATTCAGGCCCAGAGAGCATCTGTTTTCCCTGGGCACAGCTGGCATGGCACCCACCGTTGGGGAGGCAGGCTTGCTGGAGCCAGCCTCTCTGGCTCTGCATTTGGCTTCTTGCCTGGTCTCCCCAAGGCTCACCCTGATTTCTTTGGGTTCTGGGTACTGGTCCCAGTTGCCTTGTTACCCAGTAGCATTTTCCCTGGGCATAGTCTGACCCCACTCCAATCTCCCTCCACCACTCTTCCACTAATGCAATTGTACTGCTCACCTCCTGGGGCGGGCAGATTCGGTCTGTGTTAGATCCCCACCCCCACCCCAGGGGAGCCAGGTGCAAAGCCCTGCTCTGAACAGGGAGCTCCAATCCCAGAGGGGACAACATGTGTTGGGGAGGACAAGGCATATAATCAAGTGGCAATAGAACATAGCTGTAGTGATGCGGAGGAGGGGTTGTGTGCACAGCAGGAACCCAGACCCTGATGTAGGATATGCTGTCGTATCTGGGTCTTGAGCCAAGAGGAGGTCTGAAGGAGTGGGGTGCACCATACAGACAGGGCTGCAGAGGCCCAGGGGAAGAGATGAGCATTAGCTGCGCCTAGTCATGTTAATTTTATCAAAGAGAAAGCAAATCTGGTGTGTCTGGTGCTTGTCCACACTCAGTAGATAGGCCCACCCGGTCCAGGTGCTGACTAACTCTGTGTATGTCTCTCAGCATCTCTCGGTGGCACAGTGCCAGGCTCAGAGCAGGTGTGAAAGACCAAGTGATTTTTGAAGCAGGTGTTCAAGTGTCAACCTCAGGTGCCTGGGCGTACCCCGTTGGTAGTGTGCTGACCCTGGGTGCACAAGGCCCTGGGTTTGATCCTCAACACTGTATACAAACAGGTGTGGCAGTCCACACCTGGGGTTCCAGGAAGTAGAGGCAGGATATCAGAAGTGCTAGGTCATCCTTGGTAGCACAGCAGATTCAAGGCAGTCTGGGCTACATGAGAGTGTGTCTCAAACAAACAAACAAACAAACAAGCAAACAAACAAACAACACAGTGGACTCTCAGGAGCCACATCTCCACAAGGTTCAGACCGGACTAGAGAACCGGTGAGAGAGGCTTCGCTGAGTTCAGAACTATGGACAGAGCCCAGCTCTGGCTGCCATCATAGGCTGTTTCCAGACTGGCTGTTTCCAGACTGGCTGTTTCCAGACTGGCTGGATCTGGGCAAGTCCATGTGTGTGAGATAGACACATTCATAGACCAGCCTAATGGGGCCAGGCTGTGCCTGTTGTCCTGGCCCCGCCATGTGACTCCACCGTTGTCTCTGCTTCAGAAGTGACCTTGAGAGAGGCTACCAGTCCTGCTATGGGGATGGCTCCAACTCCACACAGGAGGGGCCCTATTACAAGTGTCTTCCCTTGACACTTTTATAATTTGTATACAGCCCCATACAGGGAAAACAGTACATTGAGATTCCCCGAGTCTGTGTTAATGAGTTAATTCCCTCAGATAGACTTGAACACCGACTGTGGTCAATGATAGTGTTGGTTGCCAAGGGCCATGGAGGTGGGGGATGGGAGAGATTTAGATGGTGCCTGGAGGGAGCCAAAGCTTGGTTCATTCATTGCCAGAAAGGAGAGTGGCCTTGAAGATCTCCAGGCTGAGAGTTGACAAGTCTGTGCAGGAGGGGCGACCTGGGGAAGAGAAGACGCAGGGACTCTGCCGCAGGGACTCTGCCGCAGGGACTCTGAGACCGAGGATGAGAACCTTCCCTGATGGACCATGTGGCCTTGGACATGTGACTCAGCATCAATCCTCAGTCCCCTAATCTGAGAACTGGAGGTGACGACATCCCTCCCCCAGTCCCCACAGGGCACCTAAGGGGAAAGTGTCCACTCAGCCCAGAGCCTAGGACCCTGCCAGAGCCCTTTGCCCTCACCCACGAACCCTACATTTCCTGAAAGGCCATCCATGAATAAGGAAGGGTGAGTTTTACCCCAGATGTAAGGCAGACATGGCCTTTCCCTCTCTTTCTCCTGGCCTCCAGCAGGCCACTGACAGTCACAGGCCTGGCTCATCAGCTCCATCATGTCTTCATGCCCAGAGGATGGGGGGGTGGTGGTGGTGGGGTGGAGCTTGGAGGTGGGTGTGGCTCTCGCAGGGTCCTCAGAAGAGATTTGCTCACCAAACACCAATAGGCTGACTCTGAACTTCTGAACTACTGTGAGCACAGGAGGTTGTGCTAGTTTGAGCTGGCTCAGGAGGAACTTGGCATTTGATGTTGCCTGGACTGAAGGGACAGGTAACACAGAGCTGAGTTGAGCCGTGGTTTGGAGGGCAAGGGGCTGGGGAAGGAAGTGGATAGCAGGAGCGTCGTCGTGGTGGTGCAGGGGCTGGGGTGGACACACTGTGTGGCTTGTTTTTAGAGTCTTCAAAGCCTCACTAAGACATCCATAGCCAGGGCTGTGGTGGTGGCCTGGTAGTGAGTCCCCGTGCTTGCTGTGGAAGCGTGAGGACTCAAGCTTGATCTCTCAGACCCATGGCTCAGGAGCTGAGACTTCAGCATGCACCCGTAACCCCAGGCTAAGGGGAAACAGGGACGGGAGAATCCCTGGGGCTCGCTTGCCACCAGCCCAGCCAATCAGAGCTCCAGGTTCAGAGAGAGACCATGCAGGGGTTTTGTTTGTTTAAAGTTTTTTCATTTTATTTCTATTTCTTTTTATTTATATGAGTACCCTGTTGCTGTCTTCAGACACACCAGAAGAGGCATCGGATCGCATTACAGATGGCTGTGAGCCACCATGTGGTTGCTGGGAATTGAACTCAGGACCTCTGGAAGAGCAGTCAGTGCTCTTAACTGCTGAGCTGTGGGATGCCTGACTTGCCAGCAAGTTAGACACCATAACAGGATCCTTCTGCAACACATTTATTGGGAGAGCATGGACTGCGTAGGCGAAAGACCCAGAGCCCCAGAAATGGCGCTGCTTATATAGGCCTAGGAGTGACATGTCCATACTTGATTGGTTATGCTACCAGTACCTCATTAATATGCCTCGTGCCAGGTAGTGACTCAGCAAAAAACTCTATGGCACATGCGCACATTGGTTGTTTACCCATATTCATGGGCATTGGCTATTGCCACCAGCGCCATCTTGTAATGGCGTTTGTGGCTTCCCACACTGAGCTGTCCTGGAAACCCCCCACCCCCGGCCCCCATAGACCAGGCTGGCCTAGAACTCAGAGATCTGCCTGCATATATATATATATATATATATATATATATATATATATATATGTATATATATATTGGCTTTTCAAGACAGGGTTTCTCTATGTAGCTCTGGCTGTCCTGGAACTCACTCTGTAGACCAGGCTGGGCTCAAACTCAGAAATCTACCTGCCTCTGCCTCTGCCTCTGCCTCCCAAGTGCTGGGATTAAAGGCATGCTCCACCACTGCCTGGCCCATCTTTTGACTGTTATGGATAATGATGGATAATGATAGTATGAAGGTGAATAAGCAAATATCTGAGACCCCTTGTACTGGCTTGTTTTGTGTCAACTTGACACAGCTGGAGTTATCACAGAGAAAGGAGCTTCAGTTGAGGAAATGCCTCCATGAGATCCAGCTGTGGGGTATTTTCTCAATTAGTGATCAAGGGAGAAAGGCCCCTTGTGGGTGGGACCATCTCTGGGCTGGTAGTCTTGGTTCTATAAGAGAGCAGGCTGAGCAAGCCAGGGGAAGCAAGCCAGTAAAGAACATCCCTCCATGGCTTCTGCATCAACTTCTGCTTCCTGACCTGCTTGTGTTCCAGTCCTGACTTCCTTGGTGATAAGCAGCAATATGGAAGTGTAAGCTGAATAAACCCTTTCCTCCCCAACTTGTTTTTTGGTCATGATGTTTGTGCAGGAATAGAAACCTTGACTAAGACACCCCTCTTTCGGTTCCAAGAGTGGACCTGGGACCTCTCATAGTTTTGTGTTAAATTTCTAAAAATAACACTTTTTATGTGTGTGAGCACACCATGAAATGAATGCAGAGGTCAGGGGATAGCTTGCAGGGTAGGTCCTCTCCTTCCACCACGTAAGCCCTGGGAATTGAACCCAAGAAAATTTTAAAGAAACCATCATACTGTTATCCAAAACAGCCACACAATTTATACTATCACCAGCAACGCACGGTGGTTTCCATTTTTTGATGTTGTTTTTGAGCCAGAATCATCTATAGCTCAGGCTGCCCTGAGACTTGGTATGTAGCTGAGGCTGGCCTTGAACTCCAGATCTGCCTGCCTTTACCTTCAGGCACTATGATTACACCCATTCCTCCACCATCTCTTCCACTCCTTTACCTGTCTTGGGGCTAGGCCCCATTCTTTTACACACCACCATGGTGTCCCTATCATCGTTCCTGGTTCTCTGTAGCCAGTTCTCTTCTGAGGACAGTTGGGTTATTTCCAATTACGTGCCTCTCAAACCGTGCTCCCGTGAGTTTTCCCGCACTGTGGATTTCAGGTGAGCACACTAGTGGGTAAGGTTCAAAGAGCGAGACCGAGAACCAATGAGAAAGCGTATCTGTGTCTGTGGTTCGGTGGTCACAGTCCAGCCACCCGCGGGCACAAATGTGCTGATTTTGAATCCCACTGGTCATGTAAGAGCAAGGCCCAGCTTCAAAGCTAAGCACATATGTTCTCCACAGAGTGCCAAGGATTTTGTCTCCCTCAGGGGACACAGATCTGACATTTCCCAATACCAATCAGAACCGGACTATCATCATATCCTGTGAGGGGACTTTGCCACTCAATTACACTTGTTCATAAAGTATAATTGCTATCGAATACCTTGCTATGAACAGAACTTAGTTCTGATATGGTGCTGCGGCAAAACTATTTCTGTTTTAAAACCCCCTCAAAGCTTTAAAAAGAAAGGCAGACTCAGGCTGGAGAGATGGCTCCGTGGTTAAGCACATTTGCTGCTCTTCCAAGGGCCCCAAGTATGCACATCAGGTGGCTCACAAACTCCCTGTAATTTCAGTTCCAGGGGACCCAACTCCTTCTGATCACTAAGGACTCTTGCACACACGCCACATATGTATTCATGCACACACAGCTACACATAAATACATTTAACATAAAATAAATTCATTTTGTTCTCAGTTCTCTCCCGAGGTCCAGCCACAAGACTCCATGACTGGAGTGTCCCTTTCTCTTATCAAAAGTGACTGACTTGATAATAGATCAGCTCCCATGCTACCTGCTGTCCTGACTCACATGCTCTGTCCTCCCTGTGGCTTTAAAGATACAAGAGGAAGTCTTCCTCCCAACCCTGCACAAAACTACACACTCTTCCAACTTTAATCAAGGAAGGAAGAAAATGCTTATGAGTGAATCAGGACCACCCTTACGAGAGATGCACAGGTTATAATCACATTTAACTACATTACACTAATACATGTTTGTAATTAGCCTCTCCTGGAAGGTTTTTTTCTCTCTCTCCCCCCAGGGAGAAAAGTCTTGTGAATGAACTAACTTATAAATAAACTTAGGCTGGCAGGTCCTCTGTGCTCTGCACAGCAGCTGATGTAATATTTATATCTGCTGGTAATAAAGACATATGCCAGGGGCTGGAGAGATGGCTCAGTGGTTAAGAACATTGGCTGCTCTTTCAGAGGATCAGGTTTGATTCCCAGCACCCACATGCTGGCTCGCAACCATTTGTGACCCCATTTCTAGGAGAAAGAGCACCCTATTCTGGCCTTTACAAGCAATGCACACAGGTTACACAGACATAATACATTCAGGCAATACACCCATGCACATAAAATAAATTAATAACAAAAGACATATTCCAGCCAGGGATAAGGTGGGGCACATGCCTAGGGCCCCAGCACTTGAAAGGCTGAGACAGGAGGATAACTATGAGTTCAAGGCCAGCCATGATTTGTCACAGGAGCTGAATCAATGTCAGTTCATGTCCCCGATTCTGCGAGAGGCTTTAGAGTCTCTTGTCATCAAGGCTCCTCCAGTGACAGCAGCTTCATTGTTTTAAAACTGAAACCAGGGCTGTTCTAAATTGGGTATCTGTGTCCTCAGAGGTTCATGTGACACACGTCTGCAACCTTCTGGGAATCAAGGACACAGACTTTCCCAAGTGACTCTGTAGGTCAGTCAGCCATGGACCACTCTGCTCTGTAAAGACATCAATAGTCTTCTGCAGCACACCTTTATCCATTCCCTGTTCCTTTGTTCATTCATTCATTCATTCATTCACTGACAGCATTTATGGGATTTCTCTGGGTGTTGTGTGTGTGTGTGCTTGCTATATTATCACAATGACCCTTTGTACATAAAATCTGTACTTTTAAATGCCAGCGACGTGGTTGGCCAGATACGTATGTCTAATATAGTCATAGAACAAGATTACTGTTCTCCCAAGATCACACTGTACCTCCAAGGCCATCCATCCCACCTCTGGAAAACAGTGGCTTTCCCTCCACTTGCCCATCCTACACTCCTGGTCCCTCCAATGGTCCTCGCTCCGCAGTGATTGCTTACCTTTGTCTTTTTGCTTGAGCCTACCTGGCATCCACCAGCTAGCCAGGTGTCTGCCACCCATAGCCCATTGCCACACTCCTGGATGCTGAAGTAGCTGTCCCAACAGTCTTCATGACCTATTGAAGCCCCTTCTCAGGACTTCATGAGTCCCCTCACCCTTCCAGGAAGTCTCAGCCTTATGTATGGACGGCTGGTGGGATCCACACGCTGCTGGAGTCTCAGTGTGCAGTACAGAGTATCACCAGCAGGGGGCACTCGTGCCACAGGCCTGGCTTCTCATCTAGGGCTTAAGCAAGATGGGCCCGAGGTTTGGAGGGGCCTTATGGCTTAAATAGACATAACTGGCATTAGAGTGGGCCCCTTTTACTCAAATTCTAGAACGTCCTTTCCAGTCCAGGGAAGAGAATTACACTATGTGTCTCTACAAGGCTCAACAAGTATGACCAGCTAGGGACACAGCCATCAATTAGAAGTGACAACAGCTTCACTATCTTGAAAGGCAGTGAATTCTAGGAAGATTGAAAGCAAGTGCTTTTCTGTCACTTGGTGAAGGGTAACGATGACACGTGTGCCGTGGTTACAGCTGACTGTGAGCACGGATCAATACCGAACCTACCCCCAGCTTTTCAGCTTCTCTTTCAGGGAGAGGGAAAGGCCAGAACACAGGGTCACAGGCTAGTTCAAAAGATGTGTCTCCTTGGGGCCTGGAGATACCCTGATCCCGTTCCATCTCGAGGCCAGTCAGGGCAGACTGGGGGTTCTGCAAGCCACTTGTGACCATCCCCTAGCCTTGGGTGAGAGATGGGACTGAAACCTTGCCCACCTTGCCTGCCTCTGGAAGGGCGTGGAAGCAGGAGGTTAGACAAAAGTGGGGGTGGAGGGGAGCCAGAAGGAAGCTTGCCTGGCTCCTCCTACTTGAGTCTGGGTGCAGTTGTAGTCTTTGAGCGCCTGCCTGGGCCTTCCTGAAATTGGGACTGGTGTGTGTGTGTGTGTGTGTGTGGGGGGGGGGCAGGCTCTGCCTCCATCTGTGAGGGTGGAGGAGGGGGGCGCCAGAGTCCAGGGCTGGGAGGTTTGGAGTCAGACACCTACTGTGTGTGGTCCCCCTACTTGGGGCTGGGAGGCTGCAGGACAATGGCAGGCTGTCCTGATACCCCAAGTCCTTATGGTCCAGGCTTCAGGGCAGGGAATAGAATGAAGGGATGAGATTTGGTGGATATTTGTGGAAGGCAGCAAGAGTAGGAGGGGGCACGTGGCTGGATTCATCTCACGGAGGCAGAAAGCTGGGAGCCTCAGGATGGTGTGCATAGCTAGGGGCAAGAATAAGTGTGCAGTTCCCCTCCGGGATAGTTTCTATGTGTGTGCCTGTGTGCATCCTCCTTAGATGTCTCTGTGTCTCTCTGGGATTGCCTTGCCTTTGGGGACACAAATTGGTGTGCACCTGTGTCTGATACACCACTCTTTGTGCATCTGTGTACATGAGTGCATGTGTACACCTGTGTTCGGTGTGTGACCCTGGTAACAGCTGGCTCTGCTGGCTTTGGCTTTCAGCCACAATAGGGTTTCCTTGCTGAGCCTTTGGGAGCCTAGACTTGGGGACAGAGGTGGCTAGAGCAGCTGGAGGCATGAGCCTGGCTATAGCCTAGATAGAGGCTTAAGTCCCTAGTGCTGGTGGCCAAGGGATTACACCCCCGCCCACCGTGTGTGTGTGTGTGTGTGTGTGTGTGTGTGTGTGTGTGTGTGTGTCTGACTGCACACACAGCCCTTGGTGGCTTCAGATTCCCCAGTACCTGGAGAGGATACACACACACACACACACACACACACACACACACACACACACGCGCGCGCGCGCGCGCGCGCTCAAAGCTCTCCTTCCTTTGCTTGCCCTGGTTCCTCTCCAGTCTGACCTGGATACGTGCATGTACTGTAGGATGTTGTATGGCTGCCCCCCTCCCCAGGCTCTCTGGATTGGATGGAGGAATTTCTGCCAGGGTCAGAGGGGAGATATTATGGGATGCAAGGAGCTGCCTCACGCAGGCTTCAGGATGAGACAAATTGGTAGAATTCTTGACCCTGTGTTTGACATACAAATTGCTGATCACAAACACACATTTCCACCTCCAAAACTAAGCAATAGGAAGGCCTTGGGCTGCTCTCCTTGATGTCAGCAAGCCACGCACGGGTTAATCATTATGAGAGCAGCTGGAGAGGGCAGCTCGGAATGTTCCAGCACCCTGGAGAAAATTTGGTTTCCTCCAAGAAACACCATAACACACCACGAAGCAGCAAGAATGGCTGATACTCTACAACCCCTCATACACCTGGTTGCTGCCAGAGATGCTCCCAGAATCCCACCCTGCCCATGTGTGCCCATTTTACAGAATGGGAAGGTAGAGAGGTGCTGGCCCAAGGGTCCTGGGAAGGAAGAAAGGAGGAGAGGGAGGGCCACAGCAAAGAACTGTTCAGCTGTGCTGTCCAACAGTGGATGGCAGAGTCAGGTGTTGATAACATCGGAACTTGGAGTCCTGCAGCCTGGGTTCAAATCCTCCTGTTCCCACTTCCTGGTGGGGTAGTCTCAGCATGTTGGGTTGTCATTCATTTTGGGTTGTCCAGCCCTGGGCCTGACTGCCCAGCAACTGCCTGAAATATCCCATTCTGAGCTCTACCTACTACCCGGAGGCAGACCTCCAGTTCTGCCTCCCAGCCTGGTCTTGCTTGTTCTCACCACGAAGCAGCAAGGATGGCTGATATCTTACAACCCCTCATACACCTGGTTGCTGCCAGGGATGCTCCCAGAATCTCACCCTGCCCATGTGTACCCATTTTACAGAATGGGAAGGTAGAGAGGGGCTGGCCCAAGGGTCTAGGGAAGGAAGAAAGGAGGAGAGGGAGGAGATTTCACGGGGCTCAAGGAGACAGAATCTGTAGGACCCTGGGTCCACAGCGTTAAGAACTCAGGGCACGCTGGGCGCTGGTAGTGCCTGTCTTTAATTTCAGCCCTTGGGAAGCAGATCTCTGTGAGTGTTCAGCCTGGTCTACCTTGTGAGTTCCAGGACAGCCTGGGTTACACAGAGAAACTCTGCCTTGAAAAACCACAAAGTGCACCCCCCAAATAACAAACCCAAAATAAATCAAATCAAATCAAATCAAATCAAATCAAATCAAATCAAATCATATCAAAACAAAACAAATGTCCTCAGGACAGCAGTAACCATGCCTTTACCCAAGTATGGGGCCTCCAGACTAGGGACTGTGCAACTCTGCCCAGGGCACAGGGCACGTTTTTATGCAGCCCCAACCCAGTCTCAGGGCCCAGCTACTACCTATGTCTGTCTATAGTCCCTGTTCCACCTTTGCCCCATAGGCCTCCATCACTGTTCCCACACCTCCCCACTGCTCCATCCACCTTGCCTAGTGGCTGTCACTTCCTGCCCCGGTCACAGGCTGCTCCACCTGCTCCAGGTGCTGTCTGCAGTTAAGTTGCATGTCCTTTAAGTTATGGGTCTAATATCTTTGCCAGGAAGCTCGGAGTATGGGGGTGGAAGACGTCAGGAGGTCAGGGGTTGGGCTCCCCCGAGGGCTCTCAAGCCTGCTGTCCACCCACACTTTGGAGGTTTTGGATGGAAAGAGAAGCCTCGTTAGAATTCCACTCACCACGAGCTTGAGAATTTAGGATGCAATAGAAACCGTGATATTTGGCCTGGGATGTGTGGCTCAGCAGTGGAGCACTTGCTTAGCCTGCACGGGACCACACACCGCTCTCCCAAGGAGCGTCAGTTATACAGGAAGCCATGAGGCCACTTTAGTTGGTCAGGGCTGAGTCACAGCATCTGGACGAGAGGAACGGAACGCAGGTCTTTTGGGTGTCGCAGACATCTTGGAGGGAGGCTGACAGCGCTTGTGCAAAGAGAGGTGTGAAAGGCAGGGTGTGTGGTGAGGGGTTGCTGTCCAGGGTCAGTGACGGAGGCTGGGATACCAGTGGCTTAAGCCTAATGTAGACCACATTTCTCATGTAGAGCATGGTGGGAGGTAGGGACACCACAACCTGATGTCTCCCTTCTCCTTTTTTTCTTCCCTCTCCACTCTCTTTCCCTCTATGAGACAGGGTCTTCTTTTCTTTTCTTTTCTTTTCTTTTCTTTTCTTTTCTTTTCTTTTCTTTTCTTTTCTTTTCTTTTCTTCTCTTCTCTTCTCTTCTCTTCTCTTTTCTTTTCTCTTCTTTTCTTTTTTCCTTTCCTTTCCTTTCCTTTCCTTTCCTTTCCTTTTCTTTCTTTCTTTCTTTTTTTTTTTTTTTTTTAGAGGCTAAAGCTTCTAAGAATCTATTTTTGCTGGGCTTAGTGGAGTACACCTTTGATCCCAGCCCAGAGGATGCAGATTTCTGTGAGTTCAAGGCCAGCCCAGTTTACATGAAAAGTTCCACTGATGAGTTCCACAGCCGTTAGGGCTACTTTTATGAGACCCGGTCTCGAGACACACACCCCAAAAGTATGTTTTTTATTTTAATTAGTATTCTTTTGTGTATGCATATGTATAACCCATATGTTTGGGCACACTTGGGAGGTCAGGCTTTCTTGGAAAGCGTGTTTACTTGCCCAATCACCCCACTGGCTCAGTCTGCTTGGAGATAAACTGAATGAATTCCGGAGCATCCACACTAACTGCACTGGCAGGCCTGTTCTTTTTGTGCTAATTTCCTGGGAGTAGGATGGCTCGGTGGGAGAACAGGTGTACGTTTAGCTAGGTATCTGAGTCTGTTGCTGTTACTATAACAAAACACCAGAGGCTTGTAGCTGATGGGTAATAGAAATCTCTCTCACACAATTTTGGGGAGTGAGAAGCCCAAGATCCCAGGGCCTCAGACTGGTGAGCCTGTGAGCCTTCTTGCCTCGTCCTCCACAAGAGGCACAGACCTCTCTGGAGACTCTTTCATAGGCTATAATCCCATTGAGGAGGGTCCTACCTTTGTGATTTAATCACTCCTTTTTTTTTAAATTAGATATTTTCTTTATTTACATTTCAAATGTTTTCCCCTTTCCTAGTTTCTCCTCTAAAAATCCCCCTATCCCCTTCCCCTCCCCCTTCTCACCAACCCACCCACTCCTGCTTCCTGGCCCTGGTATTCCCCTATCCTGGGGCATAGAACCATCTCAGGACCAAAGGCTTTTCCATTGATGAGCGACTAGGCTATCCTCTGCTACATATACAGCTAGAGCCATGAGTCCCACCATGTGTTTTATTTGGTTGGTGGAGACTTAAACACTCATTGAGGACTCTGCTTCTTAATCCTGTCACACTTGTGGCAAGTTTCACTGTGAATTCGGAAGGGGACACAGACATTCAACCACAGCAGCAAGAAGAAGCAGGCAGATCCAGTGACAGCACCTCCCCATTTTTTGGAGATAAGATCTGGCTTCACAGGCCAACCTGGTCTCAAACTTCTATACATGTGGATGAATGCATGAACGTGTGTGTGTGTGTAAATGTGTGTGAGTATGTATGTGTGTGAATGTGCATGTGTGAGTATGTATGTGTGTGTATATGTGTGGGAGTGTATATATGTGAGCATGTGTATGTGTGTGAGTGTGCATGTATGTGTCTGTATGTGTGTGTGTGAATGTATGCAAGTGTGTGAGCATGTGTATGTGTGTATGTGTGAGTATGTATGTGTGTATGTGAGTGTATGTGAGAGTATGTATATGTGTGTGAGTGTGTGTATGTGAGTATGTGTGAGTGTATGTGTGTGAGTGTATGTGTATACATGTGTGTGAGTCTATGTGTGTATATGTATGTGTGTGAGTATGTATGAATGTATGTGTGTGAGTGTGTGTATGTGTGTGAATGTATGTGACTGTATGCCAGCGTGTGTATGTGAGTGTGTGAGTAAATGCATGTATGAGTATGTGTGTGTATGTATGTGTATGTGTGCGAGTGTGAGTGAGAGAGAGAGAGAGAGAGAGTGTGTGTGTGTGTGTGTGTGTGTGTGTGTGTGTGTGAGTGTGTGTATGTGCAGGTAAGAGGTCAAGACTGGGTGTCTTCCTTATCACCCCCACTTTATTTTTGAGACAGTGCACCTCACTGAACCTGAAACTCACCAACTTGGCTAGACACTGGCCAAAGGCCCTAGGAATCCTTGTGTCTCTCTGCCTTCCCGGTCATGGGTTACAGGTGCATCAATCATATCCTATTTGTTTCGCATGTGGGTGCTGGGGATTTGAACTCAGGTCCTTAAGCTTGTATAGCAAACAGTTTGCTGTCTAACCATCTTCCTAGCCCTAGGTGTTCTCTATGTGTAGTGATACCAGCCCTTGCCAGGTACATATATTTACTGAGATAGTCTTGGCATCCATTAATTGGCCTTTCTTTCTTTTTGGCTAATCCTATATTCTTTGTTTGAATTAAACCTAATGTATACTTTTTTCTTTCACTGCTAATGCTTTTGGTGTCCTGGTTAAAAAGGTTTTGCTTGCCATACTGGTCTGAGTAAATCCACCTGACCTCACCTTATCACCCCACCCAATTACCCTACCACCCCATTATCCATGATCCCATGACCCCATGATCCTGACACCCCATCACCCCACTGGCTGCATTCCCTGCCTTCTCTCCTGGATCCACCTGATCCTGTGTGTCCTGAGAAGGGGGCAGGATAGCAGTGAGAGCCTAAGGCTTAGATTAGCAGCCAGCCAGGACAGGGGACTGTCCCCCCAAACCCTTCTTTCCCCTGGAGGATTTGGGTTTATGCTGGGCTGTAAGATTAAAGCCAAAGAGATTAAAAGATTACCTCAGGCTGGGAAGGCAGAGTCTGCCCTTTTGCTCCTGGGGCAGTGGAGGTGAGGTGGGGGGTGGGCATGGAGCCCCACCCCCTTCAGGGCCTCCTCTCCCTAGCCTCATCCCCTCTCCCGAATCTCCCCATCTCCTCTCTCTCTCAGGTTTCCTCCGAGAAACCCTGCCCTGGGATGCTGCAGCCTGCACCACCCTCACCCTACATGGCCTTGGGCACAGCTTCCTATTCTGGGTTGAGAGTGGGTGGGGAGCTAAGCTGGCTCTGTGGGCACCGAGTGGGCTCTGGAGGCCCCGAGACTGTGGCCCCATTACCAGTATCTACCAGGGACTCTGAGGTTTGCTGGGGAAGGGGCAGCAACTTGGGTTTTAAAGGCCTTCTGGAGATTCTCATAGAGGCTGACTTGCAAGGACCTGTGCCTTTTGTGGTGGCGATGGTGGATACATATGTTCTAGAGTCTTCTTCCACTCAGCCTGATGCCCGCACTGCTTTGCTACATTGGCTTGGTTACCCTACTCTATATACCTGCTTGCTCAGGGTGACACAGCTGGGACTTGAGACTGAGTCACTGTCCATTGCTACTCCGGATGGCTTCCAAGTCCCCAGGCAGAATGTTCTGGTCCTCGTCAAAGGCTGTCAGCTGCTCCCAAGGTGTGGGCAGCTGCCTAAAGCCCAGGGATCTCAGACTTTCCCTTGTCACAAGCCCAGGACCCCGTGAAACTTTCAGTGGCCGTGAAGGGCACCTTCCCCTCTGCTGTTTCAGAGCATGGCTGGGAACTCCCTGAGCTGATGCAGGGAGCCTGGCCTGGGAGCTGGCTTGCTGCTGAGTGGCTCAGGGACAGGGGAGCCGTGGAGGAGTGTAGGGGACACACCCACATCTCAGCTCATTTCTCCCTCGATATTTAATGATTTCAGCCGGGAGCAGAGCCTGGCAGACAGCTGGGCGCAGAGGGGAGGAATGGAGGGAGAGGAAACCTGTCCATCAACTTAACTGTCCTCTCTGCCAACCCCTCCTGCCACCAGGGATGCCAAACCCCATCCCCTAAACACTGGAGAGTGATCAAAGGAGCGGCCAGGGCTGGGATGAGTATCTGATTTATGGGCCGAGCCCAGGAGCCAGCACAGCAGTGGGAGAAGTCATCCATCAGGACTCACTGGAGAGAGCAGGGAGGTGGCGCCAGTTTCTCTGCTTGCCCTGCCTGTGCCCCTGCCAGGGTACCACCCTGCCAGCTCCCTGCTCTCAGGGAGAGGGCTTTCTTCAGACTACCTGAAATTGCCTTCTCTTCTTCAGTGTCCTGGGCTTGTAGCCTCTTGGTACTACTGAGCAGGAGGAGAGAGGAGGGAAGAAGGAGAAGAGAGGAGGGAGGAGGGAGAAGGGAAGAGGGAGAAGAGAGGAGGGAGGAGGGAGAAGGGAAGAGAGAGAAGAGAGAAGAGAGGAGGGAGGAGGGAGAAGGGAGGATCCCTGGATTAGATCTTGAGCCAATTCCCTCTCTTGGCTTTTCTGAGTGATAGATACACACCTCGGCCCTGGCTGGGCCAGCTTCCCAGGGTGTTGTGAACACGGTTGGCTGTGAGTTAAGAGAGGAGTGTGAAGTTGGAATGGGGTCCCCTGTTCCTTACTATTGTGATCCTGGATGCACCAGGGCACTAGGAGGCTGCAGGCCTGTGTGTGTATTGTGTGTTGCGTATCATGCCTCTGTGATGAGCAAGTGCATCTAGCCTGTGCTACTGTCCAAGTCTGTAGTAGCCACCACCATTGCAAGCACCGTGAGCTCCTCAGCATATGGGCGGGCGGGTTGACTTGTGTTGAGAGCCCTTTGTGCTCCCTCCTCTCCCTCCAGCTGGGTGGGGGTGGGGCGTGGCTGGTTCTCATGCCCAGGCCCCATCCAGCTGGTTATTTATTGATTAATTCTGCTGCCAGCTGATGGATGCCGAGCCTGTGCCAGGCGCAGGCCCTGGGCTGATTTACATAATTAAAAACCATCAGTAACAGAGCCAGGCTTCACCCACCAACCGAGCGCTCTAGCACAATGACAGGCTGAGCCCCCACTCCCGCACCCCTCTCTCTGCACCCCCTAGGCTTCCTGGTCACACCAAGCCCTCAGCCTCCCTGATGGACAGAGCTGGCACTCCGGGCTCCTCTAGTCTCCCTGCATGGAGATCGTTAGTCTGTGATTCCAAGGTTCTCTGACAGAGAGACCCAGAGTATCAGATTCAGCAGTGATCCTCCTCCTCTCTGGATGTGATTTTTCAAGAGTCTATTACTCTGTGACAGAGAGGAGACATGTTTGCTCTCAGCTGCCGCTGGGCTCCGACAAGGCGGGGCTGCGATCCTTGGGCACAGCTCTCTGTAGCTACTGGGGACGCCAGCCACTGCCACACAGGGGAGATTTGTCTCTTGCAGGGCAGGGAGCAGACTGACTGTGGAACTCCCCAGAGATAACTGTGAGATTTGGAGGGACCTCGGATCCTGCGTCTGTGTGATGTCAGCTCCTCTCCCAGGTCTCCTTCAGTGACCTCAGGGAAGGGTCTGGGATTTAAAGACACAGCTAGGGGTCATGAGTGTAGTTTCTTTTGCTTCCCAGCTGTGTGTCCCCGAGGAAGCTGCTCACCCTCTCTGGGCTACACTTATCTCACCTTTAAAGGAGCAGGTGCTGTAATGATTTATTGCTAACCTTGGAAAGAGCTCTGTGTGCAGGAGTTCCTTGAGTCTCCCTAGTGAATAGTGGCTGCTAGTACATGGCAGTTAAGACTTTTAGGGGGGACCCCGTTTTTCCACTGTGCAGTAAGCCAATCATCAAAAGGACAGTTTTTGCAGGAGAGGGTTTACTCATGAGCTGACCATGCTGAAGGAGGTGAGAGGCACAAATCATCTTCCTGAGGGTCAAGTGTTGGGGTGCTTATAGTTTTTTTATGGTGGGAAGTATGGGGGAAGCAAGTGGAGTGGGGGAAAATGACACCACGGCTGGTCTGTGCCTGCGTTGTTAAACTTTCTGTCTCTCTTCCGAAGACAAGTGTTCAGAAAACGGTGGAGGTGTCTTGCTCTGAGGGTGGAGTCTTGGGTCTTCTGGCATTGAAGGGTCACCTGGGGGACACTTGGCTAGGGGAAGGCTCAGTGGCTTTTAGTTGGTTTCCTCCCTCCCAGGCCTGAAGCAACCTCGGCGCTGTTCCACCGGTGACCCACATGTCTGAGGTATTGTCCAGAGCCAGGTGACTTGACAAGTGCTAGGAGAAGCAAGGAAGGTGGGAGCTGGCCCCAGTACTCCCACACTTCTGCTCAGACACACAGAGACTCAAACACAAAAAAGCTGGACTTCCTGCTGCCTTGGGGGCTGCCCCTGACTTGGTGTACTGCATGAGATGTTTGTTGAATGAATGAATGAATGAATGATGTTTCTTTTTTTCTTTCAGAGCCAGACACTCAAGTAGGGGCCTAGAACTCATGATCTTCTGCTGATGGGTCCCCGCCATTGCTCTTTACCCCTCCCTTTGACTCCTCCCTTTTGGCCCCTCCCTTTGACCCCCTGACATCTTCTTCCTCTCTATTTCTACTGCCCTAACCATACCCCTGCCCCTCCCACCTGCTACACCCTCCCTAGTTTTCCGTGGTTCATAGCTAGCTTACCCCAAAGGCTTCAATGTGAACTCACATGGAGGGGACTTCAACAAACAGCACCGTTAGTCTGTCTTGGTGTAAAAGTTGCCCTGACCCTTCAGTGCTCACTCAAGTGTCCTAGAACCAGGATCCATGTTAGTGTGTCTGCAGCCTGTGACAGCTCCAGTTGCCTGGAGATGCAGGGAACCCTCATAAGCATCCAACCTTGGATTGAGTAGGAAGAGATTCGCATAGCAAAAAAATAAAGTAAAATAAATTGACATCATCCAGGGCCACACTTGCAGTCCTAGCTGGGAGATGGAGGCCAGAGGATCAGATGTTTAAAGCCTGTCTAAGCAACACAGAGAGTTCAAGACCAGCTTGGCACAAGAAGCCCTGTTTGTTCCAAACAAACAAACAAACCCCATAAAATTGAATGCTTAAAATGAGTCATAGACTATAAGATGTATGGATGCAGAGGAGACAGCTGGGTGTTCCTTAAGACAATGAGTGCTGGGCCTGCAGAGACCACTAAGCAGTTAGGAGCACTGGCTGCTCTTGCAGAGAGAGGACTCTGGTTCAGTTCCCAGAGCCACTGGTGACTCACAGCCATCTGTAACTCCAGATTCAGAGGGTGATCTGATGCCCTCTCTGACCTCTGCAGGCACTATGTGAGCACATGGTGCACACACACATATATATATAGATGCAAGCAATACACATACACACAGAAAGAAAAAGAGAAATTAGGAAATAAAAAGAAGCTGAATGTAGAGGGCTGTGGAGATGGCTCAGTGGGTAAAGGCGCTTGCTGCCAAGCCTGAAGACCCGGGTTTGTTCCCCAGGACTTACATGGTGGAAGAAGAGAACTGACTCCTACAAATTATCTTCTGATTGCTACATACAGTCAGAATATATACACTATGGCATATATATTCACACATGTGCACATATGCATGCACGCACACACACACACACACACACACACACACACACACTAAATAAATGTAACCAAATAAATCAAACCTTAGAAGTTGAAGGGAGAGTCAGCGGCTGCAACCAGCTCTTCCAGTCCTTGGGCCGTACTTGGGGAGCTGAGAGGACTCAGAGGTCTACCTATTCCTGTCTCATTCATGACAACCGCCAAACCCAGGAGGGTAGCTGGGTGGCCATCGGCCTCGACATGTGCAGCCCTAGCGAACCTTAAACACACCAAATGAATGAGAGGAGCCACAGGAGGGACAAATGTGTATTTCTACTCACAGAAGGTCCCCGGGAAGGTCAAATTCACAGATGGAGAGGGTTGTGGCTGGGGCCTGCAAGGCAGAGCCTGGGAGTTCTCAAATTATAGGCCCAGGGTTTACATTGGGGCTGAGGCAAAGCAGTGGAGATGCGAGCCAGCTTCCTGACGCCGAGCTGATCACTTAGAGATGATGATAGCAGTGGATTCCTCTTGTTTACACTGAACCACATTTTCACATATAGCTCTACAGGGGCTAGGGAACGGTGCTACAGTAAGGGCCTAGACACACAAGCAGGAAGACCCAAGCTCAGATCCTTGGCACTGATGTTGCTTGGCATGTCTGTCACCCAGCCCTGAGAGGTGGAGACAGAGGTGGCCTCCCTGTCCTGACAGTTTAGCTGAGGTAGGGAGCTCCGCCTTCAGCAAGAGATCTTACCTGGAAAACTAAGATGGAGAGAGATCATAGAAGATTCTTTATGTTGTCCTACGCACACACGTGCACACAGATGTGCACATACACACAACCACATACAACATAGTTTTGTAGGACTCATAGGGATGATTCGTTTTATGTGTGTGCATGTGTGTATGTGTACATGTGTGCATGTGTGTATGTGTGTGTGCATATGTATGCATGTATGTATGTGTATGTATATGTATGTATGTATGTATGTATGTATGTATGTGCATGTGTGTGTTTGTGTATGTGTGTATGTGTGGTGCCTGCATTCATATTGATACACTTGTTCATGGATGCACATGTGTGTGCAGGCCAGAGGATGTCCTTAGCTGCTGTTCCTTTTTGTTGTTTTTAAAGCAGGGTCTCTCATTGGCCTGGAACTCACCAAATAGGCCAGGCTGGCTGGTCATGGAGCCCCAGATCTTTCTGTCTGCATCTTCCCAGGGCTGGGACTATAAGTGAGTTGCACCACACCTAGCTTTCTTTGTCAGAGTGTTGAGGATTGCGCTCAGGTTCTCAGGCTTGCCCCTCACCACCTGCACCATGTGCCCAGCCCTGAAAGGGGCGGATCCACTTCTAATCTTCCTGTTTTTTGTCTGTTGCCCATGGTTCCTCCTGGAGCCAGTGGGAGGCCCTCTTTCCTCTGCAGGACGCTCTACAGGATTATCAGTACTGAGATCTGAGCATGGCAGCTTTCTTCTTTTACCTCTTAAAAGACTGAAACAAAACTCGTATTAATTTAACTTAATTTTGGGTATTTGAGTGTTTGCCTGCATGTGTGTATCTGTAGCATCCATGTGCCTGGGGGCTGTGGAGGTCAGAGGAGGAACTGAATCCCTGGGAAGTGGAATTTTGGGTGGTTGTGGGGATGTAGGCTCTGGCAATCAAACTCAGGTCCTTTGGAAGAGCAGCCATGGCTGAAGCATCTCTCCAGTCCCCTTCCTTCACCTCTACCAAGACAAGGGACTGCAGACTGGGCTAACAAGGCTGGGCGCCTGCAAGTGCTTGGTAGAGATTGGCATCCTGGGCTTTGGGGACTGGACACAGCTCCTGGGATGACACAGAAGGGATTTCTCAGGGTGTCCTCCTTCATCGTGTGCCGTGCCCTGAGGAGCTGGCACGTGGCAGGCCACTGGGACGCCTCACTTCGGATGCATTTCACAGTGGAGAGGATGCCTGCCTGTTGGCTGTGGCTGGCACTCAGCTGTGGTTTTTAATATGCTTGTCACCGTGTCATCGATTTCTCCCTCTAAGCAGCAGAGAGAAACATCAAGGACTGGTTCAGAGTGGGCCTCGTGGGGATCAAGAAGTTCGCCCCGTGGTCTGATTTCGCCACATCTTGGTATCTTTTTATGGAATGTGAGGATTATATCCTGGATCCAAGGAGACAAACAGATTGTTCAAGGTGCTGAGAGATCGGTGTGCTGAGGCACACTGTTCCAAATCAAAGTGGCTTTCCATAGCATTACTGTGTCACAGAGAAGGGCTTTTAAAGCTGTTTCTCCCTCATCTCCAAAGGCGCCATCATCCAGCGGTTCTGTGGCGGCTCAGTTTATTAGGAAGCACCCCCAAAGGCTCAGTTCTGGGCGCAGCACTGTTCTAAGGTGGACCTTTGGGGAGAACTGCCTGTCCTAAAGGGTCTGACCTTATCTCCGGGTGTTCACTAATGTCTTCGTGATTTGACAGCATTATTGGGCATAGGAGGCGGGGCCTAGTTGGAGGAAGTAGGTCACTGGGGCGTGTCTTTGAACGATGCATCTTGGCTCCGCCCCTTCCTCGCGCTCTCTCTTTTTTTTTCCTTCTGCTCTTTGGCTACCACAAGGCAAGGTGGCTTCTCCTCTACATGCTCGTCTGTTGCCCAGGATGCAGGGTCAGTGGAACTAGAAGCAGAGTGGGGCAAGGTGGCTGTGCCGCTGGCTTCAGCACTTGGCCAGAGGGGACCACCATGACATGATGTGGGGGAAATGTGGTTTCACCCATGAGGACTTCTGACTTAGAAAAAAGGAAAGGCTGGGGCTGGGGAGATGCCTCTGTGGTAAGAGTACTGTGTTGTGCAAGCTAGAGGACCTAAGTTCCACTGCCCAGCACCCGGGTAAAAAGCTATTATGGTGGTGAACACCTGTCACTGTGGTGGGGAGTGGGGGTGGAGACAGGAGGATTGCTGGGTTGGCTGTCAGTGTAGCTCCACATTCAATGAAAGACTGTCTCAAGGGGATAAGGAAAGAGTGGAAGAGCTGGACAGCTGATTCCTTTGTCACACATGTGCACCTGTGAGCAGGACACTGATGTCCTTTTGTCACACAAGCACACATGCATGTAGGGACACACACACACTCACTCACACACAGATAATTTTGCCACTTACTGTTTAACTGGCTTCCTAAGTGTCCTTGCAGTAGATTTCTGTGTCTGGCTTTTCTACTCTGCCGGCCACTTTGGACGCACACCTCTAGTTATGGTTTCTTTTCTGCCATCAGTCATAGGGGTCACCAGTTTTACACCTGATGCCTTCATTCTATACTCGTTGTAGAAGTCTCCTGTGCTCCCCTCCCCCAAGGGACATATTTTTTTTCCCTCCCTATAGGAAAAAAGACAAAAATTGACAGGCTTGAAGTGACCACTAGTCCAGTGCCAGGCAAACCCAGACAGGCTCGCAGGACAGGGAGGAAGCTGGAGACCCAGGCAGGAGTAACCCCAAGACAGATGAGCATTGAAAAGGGCCACTTGGGTGAGTAGGCTGGGCAAGGAGCTAGCCCAAGATGACAACTAGACCAGCACTATGGGGCCTGGACCGGGAGCTAGTCCCAGAGGACCACCAGACCATGCCATTGGGTCCGGACAGGGAAGTGTCTGGTGCCACACTGGCCTGGGGGGTGTGGCGGACCATGCCCAAGATGACCCCTGCCTGGCACCATAATGCATGAGTGGCACAGAGCACTCACAAGGCTACTCCTGAGATGACCCCAGACACTCCGAGACCCCGGGTACCACTAAGAGGAGTGAGTAAGTGGTGAAGGAATGGAAGAGAATGAGAAACAGAAGGATGTGGGCACAATGAAGAGAGGCAGAACTGCAGACTTATGGGTAGTGAGGAGGCCCAGATCCAGAACTTTGAATTGATCCAACATCTACCCCATTGATGAACTGCTGAGCACACAATGGTGCCCGTTCTGCGGATCCAAAGCTGCAGGACCTCCATGACACAGGGCAGCAGCAGGATGTCCGAGAGGAGTCCCCATGAGATTCCAGTATTGATGGCATAGCAGAAGCCAGAGGCCTCATACCAGACCAACCAGTCATTAAGAGTGGACAAAAGGGTATACTGCGAGACACTCTGTGAAACACAACAGCTTCCACAACCATATTTTTTTTCTCTGATGGGGGAGGTTACAAGGGTGGAGGGCAGGTACGAGAGGATGGGGAGATGAATAGGATTGGAGTGCATGATGGGAAATTCACAAAGAACCAATTTTTTGTTATTGTTGTTATTGTTGTTTTTAAATCTAGTCTTCCAGACACAGGGCATGGGGGCTTGAACCAGCCACATACATCTTGGCTCTTTTCTCAGTGGCTTATAACTGCATTCTACTTTGTGTTTTCTCTTTGCCCATGTAAAATTAGACTTGTATGGAAAAAGCCATGCTTGGGACATGCCTGAGAGTCTTGTGCTCTACCCCTGGGCCGCATGCCTAGTCCCAATCCCCCAATTTTAAAGATAAAGTTCCAATCTGGGAATGAGGACTCTGTCCCGTCCCTTGGCTTCTGTCTAGATAGCCAGGAAGAAGCAGAGGAAGTTTCAGGCATGGTGGTTTGTTTACACCTGTCAGGCAAGATGCAGGGGTCTGAGGCAGGAGAATCGCCCTAAGTTAGAGGCTAGGCTGAGTACTTGTCCCAACAAAACAACCACGAGTGTAGCAGAAGTGTCTTCTGATCTCTAAAGCCATGCTTCTTGGCCAGCTCTCTGGGGGGTGCTTGCCCAGGGAAGCCCCTCCCTGCCTTGTGCAAACCCCATTTCTCTCTCTGCCATCCTGTGGGTAGAAAAAGTTGCCAGCTTTGGCAAACCCACTGGTCAGCAGCAGTGGGCACCTAGTGCTACTGTGTGGCTCAGCCTTCTTGGATGCCCAACCCAGCTGACCTATCAGATGGTGGCAAGTCCAGAAGACAGTGTGGGGCCACATGACACACAAGAGCATCACCAAGCTAAGCTTTCCAGAAGTCTGGAGGCCCAATGGGGGTGGTACTTATCAAGTGGTTGGCTCTGCTTATCATCTAACTATATACCTACCTACTATTAATCATCACTGTTATCTATCTACCTCCTTATCTACCATCAATTAGCTATTATCTATCTATCTATCTATCTATCTATCTATCTATCTGTCTGTCTGTCTGTCTGTCTGTCTATCTATCTATCTATCTATCTATCTATCTATCTATCTATCTGTCAGTCATCTACCCATCCATTTATTATCTATCTATCTATCTGTCTGTCTGTCTGTCTGTCTGTCTTGTCTATCTATCTATCTGTCTGTCAGTCATCTACCCATCCATTTATTATCTATCTATCTATCTATCTATCTATCTATCTATCTATCTATCTATCTATTTGTCAGTCATCTACCCATCCATTCATTATCTATCTATCTATCTATCTATCTATCTATCTATCTATCTATCTATCTATCTATCTAATCTACCTACTTACCTAGCTACCTATCAATCATCTATCATCCATTTATCATTTATCGATCCATCTATTGTCCGTCTATCCATTTCTAAGCACTAGAGTCTCATGGCGAATATGGAAGGTGAGAACTCTCTGAGTTTCCGTTTATTAGAGAGATGAGGCTACCTGCACACGCTTACACAGAGTCCAGGAGGGATGACGGGCACCTACATTCCACCTCTGGGAATGATAAGGGGGAGGAAGGCTAATGCACAAGACATTTACCCACTGCACCCTGCAAAGGGAAGCCGGCTCCCTCTGCAGCCCACAATCCACTTTTAGGGAACCAGTGTGGAAAACCTCAACTCTTATAGTTCAACATGCTGGTGAGGTAGCACATGCCTGCAGTTCAGAACTCTGGAGGTGGAGGCAGGAGGATTTGGAATTTAAGCTCATCCCTGTTTACAAGGTGATTTTGAGGCCAACCTGGGTTACATGAAGACCTGTTTCAAAAAAGCCAAAAGATAAAGAATATTACAAATAAATGGCTAAGTAAATAGATGTAAATTTGAAGGGTTCCAGATTATGTGTGGCTCCACAGAAGGCCTCCTGCCCACCAGACCTGAGCCCTGGAGGTTCCGTTTCCTAACACATGCACACACGCACACACATGCACGCACACAGAAAAAAAAAAGAAAAAAAAAAGAAAAAAGAAAAAAATAGAACCCTTCCCCCCACTGGCTCTAATTTTGCATTTTATGTTTGAAAAAAAGAAAATACCAGTGAATGAAATTCTAAGGAGGTTTCTTTCATCTAAAACCTCCAAACTGTGGGCGGACAGCAGGCTTGAGAGCCCTCGGGGGAGCCTGACCCCTGACATCTTGAGCCTCTGTACTCAGAGCTTCTGGGCAAAGATATTAGAGCCATAAACTTAAAGGACTTGCGGCTTAACTGCAGGCGGCACCTGGAGATGCTCTCTTGCCGCCTGCCACCCGGGGCAGGATGGAGAGCAGCCACATGAAAGTGGCAGCCACTGGGGGTGGCTGGAGCAGCCTGGCAGGCCTGGATGTGGTGGTGGAGGCCAGTGGGGTGGGAATGAGGCTGAGGAGAGCATCAGATCATAGGAGTGGGTGTGCCCTAAGGCTGGGTGAGGAGGTATAGAGAAGCCCTGTGCCCTGCGCAGAGTCGTGCAGACCCCAGCCTGAAGACTCCACACTTGGGTGAGTACTTGGCTGCTGCTGTCCTAAGTTCTTAATGCTGTGGACACAGGATCTGGCTTTGGTCTCACTTGGCCTCAGAGTCTATAGGGGTACAGATGATACTGGCTGTAGGGGGTACTATAGGGGTGTGAGGTGGCACTGGCTCAGAATGGAGTATTTCAGGTGGGTGTACAGTGTCCAAATCCGAACCTGGAGAACCTGCAACGAGTTTTGGGGACTAGAATAATGAAGACCACTGTGTTAGGAAACAGGAGCCTGGGGATTTGACCCCAGGCTGTGGCACCCAGCAGCATGAGCTCTTCCACACTGGACTCTTTTGTGTCCTTGTGGGACCTCATGGCCCCTGCTCTGTGTCCAGCTCAGGCCCTCACTCTACTCCAGTCTTCATCCTGAGCCCTCCTCTCCTAGTGAAGCTTGGCAATGTCCTCTATGGCTTCCTAGTCCCCGGGGTCAAATCTCACTGGGTCTTGCCCTCTGAGTTTGGGCTCGGTCTTCATGGACACTCTGTGGCACAGCTCGTGTCACCTCCTGTTCCTAGATTTTCTCCATCTAAAACTTAATGGACTGTGACATGATGGGGCCAGAATGGCCCCTCCCCTTCCCCTAGAGCCAATAACTTACCCCTCTCTACACCCCAATTTCCCCGTTAAAAAAGCTCCCACAGAACTGACCAGGCTGTCAAGGTTGACGCCAGTGAGGAACACTCTTCACCCCCAGACCTGCACTGTGGGGCCACCATGACCCTCCAGCTCGACTCTCCCCTGCAGTCCAGGCCAATGACATGGAGGATGGACAAACTCAGATGGAAGGACATTCCACACAGGACCTGGCCACTCCCTCACAACTTCAAGGCCATACAAAATAAGGCTAGGACAAGAAACTGTCACAGGCCCCAGGAAACAGGGTGACAAAACACAGTGTGGTGTCCTGGGTCAGACCTGGATCAGAAAACAAGCGCTGGGAGAGAAACAGGTGGAACAGAACAAGTGGGGAGTGTGGCTAACGGTGACGTGTGCCGGGAAGAGTAGCAGGTAGACCAGAACGACTGGGGAGTGTGGCTAATGGTGGTGTATGAGTAGAAATTTTAAATGATGGCAGGGACAGGAGCCCAGGGGACATCCATCTGGACACTGGGTTTGGAGCTGGAGTAACTTGGGGACAGCCACAAAAGGCTCATCTTAACTTGGTGGGAGGAAGCTTAGCTACTCTCCCACCCGCAGGGACACTCATTTGAGATGGTGACAATGTTGGACAGGCGAGGCCCTGGGAAACGACTTAGTGTGAGTAGGGCTAGCAATGACACGCTGGTGAAACATGGGCCAGAGCTCTACTCTGACTGCCAGCAAACCCAACCCAAACCAAATCAAACCAAAACACGAAAACTGTGGATCACGCTGATCCTTCCCTGTGCGGCCCTGGTGGGATTGCTTAGCATCTCTGCCTCAGAGACTTTAATTCTTGTTGAGCGCTTGGCCCAGAGTTTAAAAAATAGAAAATGCCTCAATCACCAGCTAGTGCCCCTGGCTGCAGTGGAGTGCGGCCCAGGCTCTCGGAGGCTCCTGGGATCAAAGTAAGGACTGGGTGCTTTATTGTAAAGATTCACTAAGGGCCTGGAAGGGTGTTTAAAAATTATTTATTTAAATGTTTACATTTTATTTAGTTTGTGTGTGTGTGTGTGTGTGTGTGTGTGTATGTGTGTGTCCCAGTGTGTGCAATGTGGAGATCAGAGGTCAAACATGGGAGTCCTTTGTTCCCTCTGTCTACCACCTGGGTCCTGAGCCTTGAACTCTGGTCATCAGGCTTGGCTGCAAGCGCTCTTACCTGCTGAGCCATCTTGTCAGCCCCTGGGCTGGGTACTTTTCAGCTGAGAAAGAACATGAAGAACTCAGCCACTCAGCAGCTTTCTGATCCCTGTAGCACCTGGAGCCGGAGGCAGCAGGTCAGTGGTCACAAGCCTGGCTGCAAAGCCAGTGACCTCCAGTTCCCAGGAGACCACGGCTGCCCCAGTTCTGGACCAGAGAGAAAAGGGGGAGAGCCACTCCACCCTCCAGCTTCCCTCCAGGCAGTTAGATAGATGGCCCTAATAATGCAGGCTGGCTGGACCTGTGACCTGGCTCACTGTGCCTCCTTCAATGGATGGAGTTCCTGTGGGACCCAGGGCAGCAGTGTTGTAGAGCTCTGTGCACAGGTCTCAGGCATGGGAGAAATCTCTGACATCAGAGCTGGGCAGCTTTGGCTCTCAGGTAGCACACCTCAGAGCACTTCAGGACCAAGCTTCCAGTTCCCCTCAGACAGCTCTTTGGGGGCTCTCAGTACCCTGAAGATGCCCTTCTGTGGGAGTGTTCAGAGGAGGGCTGGTGGATACAACCACCATGTCATACAGTCTGACATGTGCACCCTCAGGTGGCCGCTCGTGAGGGCCCTCTTTCCCTCAGCGCCTCCTCTGTGCCTGCCTAGGGTACTGCCCTCAGTCACATGGGCTCTCTTGCACTCCATATTACTGTCAGGTTCATTCATATTGCTGCCTGTGCTCTCCCTGTCCTGGGGACATAGAGTAACATTGTCCCTAATCCGGGCAAGCAGGGTCCATCTGTACTGTTGGGGCTCTCTCTGTAACAGGCTTTTGGGGTCAGATGGCCCACTCCAGGACATATACAAATGTGGCATTGGCGCCTGCCTTTGTAGGCACTTCTCGCTGGGGCCATATAGCTTTAGAAGGAACTTCGTGATCATTCCTACTTCCCCATCAGCACCACAGCTGCTCTTGAGCCATGGAGACCACAGATTCCCAGAATCTACCTCTTCTATGATGGAAAGTAAATGGTGATTTGGCATCATTACCCTCCCCCACCCTCCCCCGCTGTCTTCATCTTGTCTGCCTGGACACAGAACTTAGAACTTCCCCAGGTTCCTCTGGGATCTGCTATCGGATCCCACAGATCTTGGGACAGCCCGATGGGACCTTCTTCCTAGACCTCGCGTAGACCCAGTGTGGCCCTGACCTTGGTGTCATATGAATGAGGACAGATAATGAGAGCCATTCTGGTTTCTGGCTTCTGCCTTTGGCCAGATGCAGGGGAAATTGTCATTGTGTCATGAGGGTATATAGGTGGCCCTATAGGGACAGGGTATCATGAGGGTGTATAGATGGTCCTGTAGGGACAAGGGCTGAACCCCCAGCTCCTCAGCCTACACCCGCTTGTCATTCATCATGAAGCAGGTGAGGCCAGGGACGGTCTTATAAGAACACACCCCTCCCTCCCATTCTGGACCCCAGAACCTGAGCAGCAAGCTTGTTTTCGGTTTTGCTGATTTTAGCTACCGAGTTGAGGGGTAATCCATCACACAACAGGTGACAGATGTGGCAACAGAGGCAGGGTTTCCTGAAGGAAGGGAGGGCATAGAAAGTAGGGGAGGTGGTCTTAGCCTCCAGTGGGAGGCTTCCATCTCCATCCTCTTCCTCCTGACAGTTCCTCACTTGTCCTCCTAGTGACTCTCTTCAGCCCACCTTCAAGGTCTCTCATCCTTCTTAGGACCCAGAAGTATTTGACCTCAGATCAAGGCAGAAGGCCCAGAGAAGGCAGAGGAACCTGGCTTTCAGCCTTGCTTCCTGGACCTACTGTAGTGTCCAGGAAAACAAGAAGGCTGCCACCTGAGGACCCCTTGCTGAGAAGGCATTTCTGTCCCCTGTCCTTACCTCCTCCTGTTCCATGCCTCTTGGGATATCCATTTTGGGCACAGGACAGGGTATTCTCCTAAACTCACGTGTGCCCTCTGGACTGCCTCTCATTTTGTCTCTCCCCTGCAGTGGGTCAAGCAGTCTGTCCCAGCCCCAGAGGCCCAACAGGAGTGTGGCTCCTTATAGCTCTGTGCATGTATCTGTGATTTGAGAATTGCTTAGCCTAATTTCCTAGCGCCAACCCAAAATGTCACACAGATCGAATGAAAGAAAATCAACATGTATGTGAAGGATGCATCTGGTGGCTACTCAGCTGAGTGTGTGCCCGGCACCCCCATACATCTCTCTACGCTGCTCTCCAAGCTCCAGACAGAAGACCTTCTGGGGAGAAACATCCTGATGATATGGGGTCATTGGCGTGTGAGTCACATTTGTTCAACTCAGGAACAGAGGTCACTTTGTTGGTGGGCTGTGGGGACCACTCATCAGTGCTGTGAGAAGACCCCAAGGTGGGTGAAGGTCTGGAGTGTAATACAGGGCTCCAGGCAGTTGGAAGTGCCCGCCATGTTACCTTGGACATTGGGATTCTGGGACGGTTCCTATACAGCTGTTCCTTTGGCCCACACATCAGTCCACCTGTGAGCTGTTAGCTCAGCTTCAGGGAGGGGCACTTTGATTCAGTGCGGAGAGAAGAAATTGGGTGTTATGGAAAGAGGGAGAGAGAGACAAACGTCCCCAGATGATCCTGTGAGTGCTTCAGGCAGCTGATGCCAGTCACTTGGCATCTTTCTAAGACCACATCTGCATCCTTGCCCGGGCTGCAGGCCACCTCTGGAGGGCTTAAACAGATGAGAGAGAAAGAGGAGTCTGTTACAGGGGACCAGGTGACAAATGGAAAGGCCTGGCCTGTACCTGGGATGTGCTCATGCCCACTTCTGCCTCACCCCACACCCCTGGCCTGGGTCTTGAGGTTGAACTATTCCCAGTTTTCTGAGAAATTTCCAAAGTGGTTGTACAAGTTTACTCTCCAGCCAGCAATGGAGGAGGGTCCCCCCCCTGTTCCACATTATCGACAACATGTGCTATCCCTTGAGTTTTTGATCTTAGCGGTTCTGACGGGTGTAAGATGGAATCTCGGAGTCGTTTTTATTTGAATTTCCCTGATGACTAAGGAGTTTGAACATTTCCTTTTTGCTTCTCTGGCATTTGAGATTCCTCTGCTGCGAATTCTCTGTTTAGCACTGTACCCCATTTTTAAATAGGGTTATTTGTGTTGTTGGTGTCTACCTTCTTGAGTTCTTTATAAATTTTGGATATTAGCTCTTTGTAGGGCTAGATGTAGGGTTGGTGAAGATCCTTTCCCAGTCTGCAGGCTGCCGTTTTGTCCTTTGCCTTACAGAAGCTTTTCAGTTTCATGAGGTCCCATGTATCAATTGTTGATCTGAGAGCCCGAGCCACTAGTGTTCTGTTCAGGAAGTTGTCTCCTGTACCAGTGAGTTCAAGGCTCTTCCCCACTTTCTTCTCTATTAGATTTACTGTGTCTGGTTTTATGTTGAGGTTCTTGATCCACTGGGACCTGTGTTTTGTTCAGGGTGATAGATAAGGATCTATTTGCAGTATTCTGCATGCAGACATCAGGTAGACCAGCACCATTTGTTGAAGACACTTTCTTTCTTTTCTTTTTTTTTTTTCTGTTGTATAGTCTTGCTATCTTTGTGGAAAAAAATCAAGTATCCAGAGGTGTGTGGATTTCTAATTAGCCTGTGTTCCCATACTGACACCATGCAGTTTTTATGACTACTGCTCTGTAGTCCAGCTGGAGGTCAGGGATGGTGCTACCTCCAGGAGTTCTTTTATTGTTCTCGGTTGTTTTTAGCTATCCTGGGTTTTTAGTTTTTCCACATGAAGTTGAGAATTTGCTCTGACAAGGTCTGTTAAGAAATGTGTTGGAATTGTTATGGAAATTGCATTGAATCTGTCAAGTCCCGGTGTTCACACTCATACCAAGCTCTTTCTCTGGGTCTTTTTGACCAGGAGGCTGCTATGTACCCAAGTTTTTTGCTAACACGGTAGCCACAAGCCATACGTGGCCACTTAAGTCTAAATCAATCAAAATAAAAAAGATAAGTGCACCCGGCAGTTGTAGAAGCCACGGTTTTAACCACACAATAGCCACAAGAGGTTAGTGACTCCTTAAATCATTTCCGCTGTGGTGGAAAGTTACATTGGACAGTGCTTGTGTAGAGAAGGCCCAATCAAGGAACCAGATGGTGTAGTCAACAATGACACCACCTCAGCCCCGGCCAATGTCATCATCTGTGTGGTGCAACAACGGAGCTCAGAGAGGGAAACTGGCAACAGCTTATCTCTACCCTGCAAGGGCCAGCCTTCAAAGCTGGAATGTGGGAACCATGGAAGCTCAAAACTACCGCTGAGTGAGTCTAGCCAGCTTTGCAGGCCCCAGGAGAAAAGAGAAGGCACCAGTAAGGAAGTGCGACCTTAACCATTTCTTACAGGCGGGAAACTGAGGCTGGGGGTGGGGGTGGGGCAAGGTGTGACTCTCACTCTGGCTGATGACCGGGACACTCATACAGATGAATCAGAGATGTTACTTTGCAATTCTATGCCTGGTGCTTCCCAGAGTCAGTGCTCAATGTCTTGGACCAGGGCTGGATTTAGTAGGCCTCTGCCAGCGCCCACCTCAGCACACGCGAGCCACAGGGAGTTTTCTGCAGTCGCGCATTTGATCCGCTAGAGGGCGCAGGGGCAGCCGTCTCTTCAACAGAAGCGAGCTTGGCGGAGGTGGGATCGGGAGATGGTGGGGTGGGGGATGGTAGGGGCGGGGGTGGGGTGTGTGCTACTGGAGCTGGACCCACCTCGGTGCCTAGCCTCGGTTAGGGAACCCTGAGTTCTTATGGTCCCTCTTCGGGGAAGGGGATTAGGTTAGTAGACAGAGGCAGCATAAGGTTTCATTGGGTCTGCAAAGAAGATCTGAAGGATGGGTAGGAAGAAATGCGCCTGCCACTCAAAAAGGTACAGGTCGGGAGGCTTAGAGGTGAGACACCCCACAGTCTCTCTAAATTGTGACATAACAGGTGGCCTGGGTCTCAGCGCTTATCTACCCTTCTGGTCCTATCCTGGGCTACTTTCCTGTCCTCGGATGACAAGAGCGAGGCGATTTTGTACAGCATTTCTTTCTGCTCTAGTGCTACCCAACTCCACGGGTCCCTCTGTACTAAGTACACCAGGATGCTTTCCGCCTCTGTGACTTTGCACATGTCGTTCCCGCAGTCTGGGATACCCTTCTCCACTTCCTTCAGCTGAGCAACTCCTACCCATCAGCTCCCATTCATCTGTCCAGACTCAGCCCAGGCCTGTTAGGAGTTCCAGCAGCCGGGCTGAGTCGCTGTGCACCACCTGAGGACAGGCTCTGGTGAATGCGGCCCGGAAAAGTGATTGCGAAGCACAAAGTCTGGCGGCGGCAGAGCTCAACTGTCTGGGTTGGCGGGTCACAACGGCTGGAGGAGACTCCTGACATCAGCCCAGACTCCCACCAGCTGCTTGTGTGCCCAGCTTCGGGTGCAGAGCCTCAACTACCGCTGCCTTGCAGGGAGACTCCCTTGCAGGTGGTGGTGGTGGTGGTGATGGTGGTGGTGTCTGTGTTTGAAGCGGAGCTTAAGCTGTGGCCAGGAAGGCCTTAGGAAGTTTCTCTTTGTGGCCACAGAGCCCAATATGCTCCCGGGGATGGGGTAAGGCAGCGAGGGGTAGCCAAATGCCTTGGTTTGGAGGCAGGGAGAATTGGGAGACTCCACGGACTCGGACTCGCTGTATAAACTTTGGGCAAGCACTCTGCTCACCCGCCTCAGCTGTCCCGCCTGCAAAATGGGAACGCAGCAGCTCCACCGCAGTGCTCTCCAGTGGTTACACGCGGAACACCGGGTCAGGGCGCAGGCGGAAAGGGGTGCTCGGGCATGGGAAGGGGGGAAGCGGGGTTGGGGATGAGATTGTCCTCGAGCAGGGCGCTGCACCCGGGGCAACTTTGCCTCCAGCTGTTGAATGAGCTGGAGGAGGCGGTGGTGGGGTGAACTGAGACATAGCCCGGAGAGAGGTGGCCGAGGTGGGGCGGGGCCGGGGGGCGCGCTCGGCGGGTGCCCGGGGCTTGGCGGTCCGCGGTGCAGCCACCTCACAGGGCGCTGCAGCTGCAGTAGCGCCAGAGCCCAGCGCGGCCCCCGCCCCGTGGCGTGTGTCTGGGAGCGCGCTTGTGGCCGTGGAAGCAGACGGCGGAGGGGCGGGAGGGTCTGCAGCGGAGAGAGGCCTGTGAAGGGATCTGGCTACAGAGCCGGACGGACCGACAGACGCAGTGATCGCCAGCCCCTGAGGTCCTCCGCCCAGCACCCGGGCCCTCTGCGGGCAGCAGCCCTACGCGGCGGGAGGCGGGGGTGGCAGTGTCTGCGCGCACACGCACGCTCACAGACACACACGCCCGGGCCACGCCACAGACACACGACACGCACAGAGCCACGGCCGGCCGCCGCGCACACTCGCACCCGCGCTCACGCTCGCTCTCCGGCGCAGGCCCCGCAGCAGCCGCTGCCGGGAGGTGGTGGCATCCCGCTCGGATCCCAGTCAGGACTGGAGGTGAGTGGATTCCTCCGGATCCGAGTGCTGCAGGCGGCTGGCGGGGACCCCGGGAATCCAGGCTGAGCTGAGGGCTCCCTGGCCGCCAGCGGGGGTGGGGCTTGGAAAGGGACCTGGGAGGGGAGGATGAGGCAGGGAGAGCCACTCTTCTTGGTTCTTCTTGGTCTGGGGATCCCCCATAAGACCCCCAAGGGACCACCCTGCGCAAGGTGGTGGGGGAGAGGCTGGGCGGAGGCGTGGTGGGAGGGCAGGGAGGACGAGCGTCGAGGTGAACATTTTCGCGGTGGTGATGCAGAAGCTTGAGCAGGGTTTTGCTAGCCAGTACCACGCCGCACCTCTCTGGCCCCCATTTTGGCGAACCAGAGCTCCGGCCCGCTTTTCACTGAGTCGTGGCGGGTCAAGGAATTCATCTCACTGGTAAGGGGGGCTTCACAGGGTGGCTAGATCTCTAGCCCAGGGGGAAGGGACCGGCTTTCGACTTGCCCCCTATCTCTCAGGGGCACTGTGAATGTAGTAGGGGGACCAGAGTTAGGGTATGCTGGGACCCTTGCAAGGACTTGGATTTTTTTCCCCTCGGCAGGGCTGGTGTGGGACAGAAGCACCAGCATAAACGGACAGACTGCAGCTCTGACTGAGCCCCACCATTGCCTAGTGGTGTGTGTGTGTGTGTGTGTGTGTGTGTGTACTGCTACTGGCTAGGAGGGGGTAGAGGGTGGGTGTGTTGGCTGGTGGGGTGGTATATGCATGTGGAAAGGATGTGTATTGACTCAGGATAGACCCCCATTGCCACACAGACACACACACAATCTGTGGCTCAGCAGGGCTTCCTTGGAATATTTGGAGGGGAGAGAGCTTGTATGTGTCTGTGTGTCTGTATGTGCCTGTGTGCGTCTCTCTCTCTCTCTCTCTCTCTCTCTCTCTCTCTCCCTCTCTCTCTCTCTCTCTCTCTCTCTGAATCTGCGTACTTGGGGAGATTGTGTGGAGGAGGATAGAGGCTGCCAGGCCTCGGTGTGTCAGGCATGACCAAGGAGAATGAGCCGGGGACACTGCTCAGAATCTCAGCCAGATCTGGATACATGTGGTACTTAAGGGTACTTCCCAGGGCTCTGGACTCTTCTTACCCTGCAGCTGGCTCCTTGTTGAGAGATACAGGTGTTGAACTGGGGTGTGTGTGTGCGCCTGTGTGTGCTGAGTGCGCGTGCATGTGTGTGCGCGCGTGCTCCTGTGTCCGGCTGCGGATGTCACTGTCAGCAGGCCAGGCTGTGGGAGGAGAAGCTGGGGGAAGGGGCAGCTGCTCGGCAGTACCTGGAGGAATGTAGTAGAAGCTGCAGCCCTGGCTGTTGGCTTCGCTGACGGAGGAGGGGCATCTCAACACCCGGAGCTGCATCACGAGGGCTAGGCATGTTTGCCTCTGTGTGTGTGTGTGTGTGTGTGTGTGTGTGTGTGTGTGTGCTTGGCTCTAACTGTTTCTGTACCCTGTGGACACCTGTGGGACATGTTATGTCTAGATCAACAGTGGGCTTGCACATGCGTGTCAATGTTGTCTGGTATGTGGATGAACGCACATTGCTGCTGTCTTAGCTATCTGTGGACCCTCTTGTCATGCATGGTGGACAGGGGGACCTCTGGGCCACCAGCCTTCAGGCAGGAAAAGAAGAGTAAGACACCGGGAGAAAGAAGTGTGTGTGTGTGTGTGTGTGTGTGTGTGTGTGTGTGTGTGTGTGTGTGTGTGTGTGATGTCAGTGAGAACCTTGGGGTGTGACATCAGCTTCAGGCTATTGGTGACGTCACAGGGACAGCAATGTGAGGGCCACCCTTATGGGCCGGGGCATGTGATATCACTGTGCATGTGTGGGGTTGAGTGTGTTTATGCCCCTTGGGAGGAGGAAGAAGAGGAGCAGGGGATGGAGCAAGAGCAAGAGGTCTCTTGCAAGGGGTCCGCGTTTCCTGGTGGTCTGAGGAGGTGTGGTCGTTCATTTTTTAAGGAGGTTGCTCCCCAAGGATGCACCTCATCCTCTCACTCATGATATCCCCTGGCCTCTGAGTCTCTCCCGTCTGTGCTGGCAGCTCGAAGACCTTGGGCACATACCTTGTTTGCATACATTTATGTGGACGCCTGGGCACACTTCGAGGGAGCATGGCGCCTCAGATTCTAATCTCAATTTGCCGTTTTCTGAGTTTTGCGTTTTTGAGTTTTGCTACTTTCCTGCCTGGACCTTCATCTGTCACTTGTGGAGGAGGCTAGAAGTGAAGAATGGGGGTCCCAGGAACCACAGCGGGCCTTTTGGTGTCTGGCACCTGGGGTGGAGCTCAGTCTGTGCCAGATCTCTCTTTCTGTTCCTTAGAACACCCCTCCCCTCCAGCACCCCCTGCTGTTTTGGTTTGAGTCGAACTCTGCAAAGATGTTGCTTCCCTTCTTTTCTGGGGTCCTCGAAGTAGTCCTTTAGGTGGGTGGGCTGGCTGCTGTCACATCCCTCAGGGAAACTGAGGTCAATGCATTTTTCCCCCCTCCACAGTGTGGCTGCAAGGAAAACATCAGGTCACCAGGGAAAGGGACCGTATGTGACACACAGGGTGGGTTGAATCAGGTTGGCAGGTGGCTTCAAAGGTTACTGGCTGCCGCTCTCACAGATTTGTATGGAGATGGGCACACTCATCTGTCACAGATTCTCTTCAGGGGCTCTGAATCCTCATGCTCTCTCTTCAGGATGGCCCTCTTCTCATCCCATGGCTGTCAGGAGTGTTAGGGCCACCTCTGTTGCTCCCAGTTGTGTGTGACATAGGCTCTGTAGGTAGGAGGAGTTTGAGACTCCGTACCTCCTGTCAGACTGCTTGTGTGAGAACAGTCTATAGAAGGCTAACTCACACATCTGCCTCCAGCTGTCCCAGGCGATCCCTGATCAAATTAACCTCCTCCTGGCTCAGTGACTACCCAGGGCAGAGGTTCTGACACTGCGGCTGGGGATACTGTCTGTGGGCTCAGGATAGTAGAGTGCCCTTGCCTTCAGCTCAGCCCTGCACACAGCTGCTGGGGAGGCCCTCGGGAGGTCTTGAGGACTGCAGGGACACCTGGGCAAGCCACAGGAAGGGGTTGGCTTTGGAGAGCAGTGGCCAATACAGTTGCAACACTGAGAACATTAGGGAGAGGTCCCTTCAGCCCCTGCCTTAAGGCCTGGTTTGGGGTACAATCTATAACTTGTCTTTGGCTCTTGCTTAGTCCCACAGAATCCTTGCATAGTGAGAGCAATAGGAATACTTCATCCCACAGACAAGGCACAGAGAGGTTGTAGACCAGCCCAGGGCTGCACAGATGGGCAATTAGGACTGGAACTTCAAAGGCAGACTCTAAGACAAGCTCCATTCTTTTCTAAACTCCTTGCCAACTGGGCCTGGGTCCTTTTATCTTTGGGTGTCCTGTCTGTCACTAGGGTCCTCTCAAGGTGTGTGCCACTCATTTGTAAATGAGGAGAGGGACCTGGCCATATGGGGAACAGTAGGTGGGGGTGACTTGTGTGATGGTTGCAAGGATAGACCTGCAGGAGGAGACACTGGGGGAGCCCCCTGGTCTTGCTCCCCTGTCCTACTTTCTTTTCCTGAAGAAAGTTCTCTGATTCTGACCTTCCATGGTGCCTCCGATATTGTGTTTGTGGGTATTTGGCTGTGTGTGTGTGTGTGTGTGTGTGTTTGTGTGTGTACGCACGCATGTTAGCCCATACTTTCTGCTCTTTTCAGCCTGAACGTCTCATCTTCTGAATTGTGTGGGAGCCGGTTCGTTAAGTGAAGAGGGTCCAGGAGTTACAGTCTACCCACTGGGTTTGGGTTATGTCTTGCGCACAGAGAGGACAAGGCCCATCCTTCCTGTCACCCCCTCTCTTTAGAGGACTATGGGAAGCGACTCCCAAGAGCTGGTGATCTGTCTGCTCTGAGACAGCCCCAAGCCTCAGACTTGACTCAGTTTCCTGAGTAACATCTTTCCCCCACTACCGTCCTTCTGGGGTCTTGGACAGAGAGAGACTAGGACCTGCTTGCCTCTCTTCCCTGCCCTTCTCATGCCCTGGGCAGGCGGAGGGGTGTGTTTCACAGATCTGCTTGCTCGCTGAGCTGTTTCTGGTTTGTCTCTCCCAACTGCCTGCCAAACCCCATGGTCCTCAGCAACTGCTCATCAAACACATCTTCCATCTACCCGACGCTGGTTGATGCTGCTCCCGTTCACATGGTGCTCACAGATGTATGCTGTTCACCCAGGGAGAACAGCAGGCCCGGGGCTCAGACAAGTGCCTCTGGAGAGGAGTCCTAAACCTCTGGCACACAGTAGGGCTTTCGTGACAGCTGGTCTTCATTAGTGAGTGCTCTGACTAGGAAGGGCTGGTGCTGGAGGCTGGAGGCAGGTGCTGTGGAGCCCCAGGCTGGCTGGTGGAGGCTGGGCTGCCTTCTGTTCTGGGCAATCTAGAGCTCCCTTGAGCCGGCACCTGCTCTGTGCCAGAGAAGCATGAGAGAGTCTTTTCTTTTTTTCCTTGTTTAATTTTGGCTAGAGGATTTTGACTGCCAGCCTCTGAGGGTGGGAGTGGGAGCCCGACCAGGTGGAGAAAGCATGTGTGGGCCAGGGCCACGGAGGTAGGGAAGCACGGAGCGGATTTTTGAGAAGACAAGTCTAGACTTGTGGTTTGGGGGGTCGACCATACAGGCCGGGTTGAGAAAGCATGCACCGAGTATGCTGATCTCTAGTGTTTGCTAAAATGCAGGCTCTTAGGTCCTGCTTGACATGACTTTGGTTTCACAGGACCCTGAGAGGGTCTAGGGACCCCACTCTGATGCTTTCCTTAACAATCAACTCATTCATGTTTGCAGTGGGATGACAGTGTTGCGGGGATCTGGGGGGGGGGGACTGTTACATGTTCCTTCGGGTTTCTAGGACTCTTTCCAGGCTATGGGTAAGCAGCAAGGCCGTCCTGGTTCTCCCGAGGGGCCTGAACTCAGGGCAGAGCCCTGCCTCGGGTGATACAGGTGGATACAGACTGACAATCTTTAGCTTGCCCCGGCTGCTGTTCTGCACGGATTCTGTGAGCCCCTCACATAGTCCCTAGACGCCCTTTGGTGGCATCACTCTTGTGCAGATGATTAAGAGGATGCTGTCTGCCGTCCTGGATTTGAGGTAGCACAGCCAGTAAAGCCAGGCCTTGGAGGCAGAGCTGGAGAGGGACTGCCCCAGCACCTTGGACAGAGCATCAGCTCCTAGACCAAGCTGGGCCTGAGACTGCGCAAAGGGGTTCAGAGCCAGGAAGGCGTCCCAGAGGAGGTGTGTATCCGGTCGGCCCGAGCTGGTCCCGCGGGGCCCCGCCGCCTCAGTCTCATCGTGCGGCTGCGGGTCCCCGCCCGGCGTCGCCCGCCCCCGGCTCGGCCGCCGCTTTCCGCCTTACTTCCCTGTGCTTAGAATTTGCAGCCGCAGCCGCTGACGCTCTCGCAGCCAATTTCACGGGCTCTGGGCTCGGCTCGGTGCGCAGGATGAAGAGCCGCCGGCGGAGGCGGGTCCGGGTGGGGGTGGGGGTGAGGATAAGGATGGGGGTAGGAACGCAGCGAGGCCGGCGCGTTGGTGGGGCAGGAGCGTGCCCTGCTCAGACGGAGATCTAGCGTGCACCCCCTGGGGTATACTGCAGAGGGTGCAGGCATGATCCAGTGTCCTGGGGTAGTGTGGCAGGTGTGCATTGGTCCCCATGCCTGGGAGGGGTTCCCTGTGTGGGCAGGCTTGGGGACATGTATGTGTTGGCGTGTGAAACTCTGTAGGGTGTCCTGTGCACGGGGGCGTGTTTGTCTGGGTGCCTTTGGCAAGTCTGAATGTGTGAGCAGCCCGCAGTAGGGGGCTAGTGTGTGTCTGTGGGTGTGCTGATGTGTGTCTCTGCAGAGTCCCCAGGCGTGTTGACACAGCTGTGGGGCTGTGTGTTGGGACGTATGCCTATGTAGGGGCTCTCCCCCTGTCCAGGCTCTGTGGGCGTGTTGGTTCTGTCTGGGTGCACCGTGTGGGTGTGTGTCTAGAGTGTGCCGCATGGGAGGGTTGCAGCCCTCGCTGGCCAAGGGTCTCAGTGGGCCTCCGCTAGGGTTGAGAGTCATTCTCTCAGTTTCCACCCTTGTTCACCCTTTCTGCCTCTGTGTGGGGATGAGGGAACCCAGGCAGGCAGGGCTTCAGTGTTTATGTTCTGAGTGCGAAGGCTGCCAGTTCTGGGTAGGTCTACATATGTTTGTGAATGGCACTGGTGAGGGGGTGAGGTGTGAGCCCCTGCCTGCGTGGGAGGTCTGGGAGTGCCATCTGGGCTGATGGAGGATGTGGGAGCAGACAGGCAACGGGGGCCCTGTGAGTGTGCACAACACGTGTGTATACATTCGGAGGCAGAGCTTGGACCCCGCTATCCCTGTCCCCATTGTGCCTGTGCAGGTAGAGAGCAGACAGGTGTAAGTAAGCCCATGGTGGGAGACTGACAGGGCAGGGCAGGACTGGGCAAGGGGTGTGTGTCTGTCATGTGGAATTCTGAATGAGAGGGGGCTCACAGGGTCAGGGCTCATCCTTCCTGGCTGTGGACAGGGTGTGGCTCCAGTTGATGAGAGGGACTGGGCGTTGCTGGTGATTTGGAGGACCGGCAGGAGGGTGGCACAGGTGGGCACTCAGGTGAGGTGAACGCTATATGTGTGGGTCCTGAGCATTACTGTGGGTGTGTAACTGTGTGGCAGTGCCTGTGAGTGAGGGGACTTGGGAGAGTCAGGGACCCTGTGGCTGAGCTGGAGTCCCTCTGTTCCCAGAAGATCTACCCATCTATTGATCAACGTTGATCATCCATTAATCACTTCTGCCCTCTGACTTCAAAGATGTCTGATGGCCCCTGGCCTCCCGCTCTGCCCCTAAACTCTATGCTATACCTTGGAGAGTTCCCAGTCTGCCTATCTGTCCTGAGGCCCTAACCCTCCCGGGCTCCTCCCCCACTGGCAGGCTCTCTTCTGTCTCTCACCAGTTTGCCATATTGCTCCATCCTTCACCCCACTTATCCCTACTCCTTCTTTCCCGTCTTCCTCTCTATCTCTCACAGTATCTCTGTGCCTCTTCATCTCTCTCCCCACCTCTCTATCTTGGTCTCTCTCCATCTCCTCCCACACTTCTCTGCCTCCATCTCTCCGGCTATCTCTCTCTCTCCATCTATCTCTCCTTTCATCTCTCTGACTTCTCTTCATCTCAGTCCATCTCTTTCCATCTCCCTCCATCTCTCTTTCTCCTGTCTTCATCCTCTTCAGTCTCTCTCCATCTCTCCCCTCATCTTTCTGTCTCTCTCTCCATATCTCTTTATCTCGGTCTCTCCCCCCAGACCTCCCCACAAGGCCCCTGCCATCTCCCAGCTGCCACGGCCCTCCAGCTCTGTCTCTAGATCTGCCTCCATCTCTCTCCCTTTCCCTCCACCCCTCCCTTCCCTCAGCCTCTTCTCTCTCACACTGATATCATTTGTGGTATATGCTGTTGCCATGGGAAACCTAAGAAAGAAGTGAGTGTACCCTTCAAGACTTCAGCATTTTCCCTCCTCCCTCCTCCTGCTGCCCCCTCCCTCTCTTCCTCTCCTCCCTCCCTCTCTCCCCCTTGCCTCCTGGCAGAGCGGAGGACTGAGGAGGACTGCTGTGCTGGGCCAGGACCCAAGACCTTATTGCCACCGCTGCTTCCGGGGCTGCCTAAGCCCTTCTTTGAGACCGGGGTCAGGGACAGAGCCTCACTGGCTTCAGGGGCCCCCTTTGCCGGCAGACATCTGGTAAGGACAGGGTCCTTATGACTGTGAGTGTGTGGCTGTGTGTGAGCACAGCTCACATGACCTGGCCTTGCAAACCCGTGATCTAACCCAGCTTCAGCCTGCCGTGGGTCCCTTCCCCAGACCCTGCCCCCAGCCATGGGCACCCTAACTTGGCCTCTTCCTGGCTCCCTCTCCCCAAGGCCTCAGAGGCTGTTGTCAAAGTGGCAGGCTATTGGGGGCTGGGACAGTCTTCACAGAGGGTGAGCAGAAACCCCCCACTTCCAACCCCTGGTAGCTTAGAGGCCGACTACTGCTGGCCTGTGCAGAGGATACCTGTATCTGCTGGGAGTCTGGTCAACCTCTGGGAAAGCCTCTTTTCTCTCCAGTGGGAGCTTTTCACTAGAGTGCAGGCTGAGGAAGGGTCAAGGTGAGAGGCGAGATGCTGGTTATGCATGAGTGTGGGGTCTGATCCTCTCATTGAATTCTAGAGGTGGCAGGGAGAACAGTGTGACACTCTAGGAGGCCGCAGGCAGGCAGGCAGGCAGGCGGCACCAGTCCAGCCTAACTGTGCTTGGTGGCTGCCCTGGAGAGGAGAGGGCTGTCAATGTCAGCAAGGCTGTGTTGGTGGTGGCCACGTGGAGGGAGCTGTTGTCCAGGCAAGTGGGGCGGGCGCTGAGTGACGGCAGTTGCTGTGGCATTGTGGTCTCCATGGAGAGAGGAGGAGACAGGGAGGAGGCTGGCTCACTGGGCTGTGTTGGTGGTTGCTAAGCAGAGAAAGATGCTGTCTCTAAGGTGTGGTGGTCTCCACGTGGAGGGCTGAGGCACACTGAGGTGTGCAGGTCTCAGAAGGGGCTTCTGTGGGGGAGAAAGTGTGGTGGAGGAGTAGCAAAGAGGGGGAAGTGCTCTTCCATGGGTGGGCCTGGGTGTCTGGGGGGGGGAGTACTCTTCCATGGGTGGGCCTGGGTGTCTGGGGGGGGAGTACTCTTCCATGGGTGGGCCTGGGTGTTTGGGGGGGAAGTGCTCTTCCATGGGTGGGCCTGGGTGTTTGGGGGGGAAGTGCTCTTCCATGAGTGGGCCTAGGTGTTTGGGGGGGGAGTCCTTTTCCATGGGTGGGCCTGGGTGTCTGGGGGGGGGAGTACTCTTCCATGGGGTGGGCCTGGGTGTTTGGGGGGGGAGTGCTCTTCCATGGGTGGGCCTGGGTGTTTGGGGGGGAGTACTCTTCCATGGATGGGCCTGAGCTTCCTATCCCTCTGTCCTTTCAAAGTTTCCGTTTGTTCTCTGAGGGGACGGTGCCTTTCCTGGACCTCTCATAGTCCCTCTTTCCTCAGAGCCTTTGATCATCCAAATCCCCACCTGGACACACGTTTCTGTCTTGCTCCTGTATGTGTTGCAGACCTGCCATCCCAGGTGCTGAGTTGTGGGGAATGTGACAATGATTTCTGCCTTTGAGGTCCCAGTTTTACAAGTTCATTATGAGAGGTCCCTAAGGGGCTGAGGAACCTGGGGGTCATACACCCAGCTTTCAGGCCCTCTTCCTTCCCCAGAGGACCTGTCTCTGCCTCTCCCACTGCCCAGGAATTCCCTGGAAGCAACATTTCCTTGAAATAATAACAGGAAGGAGCTGCGGAGAATGCTGGACTCGTGGGTCTGACCCACATGCTGTGACCCTGTACTTTGGTTTTCCCCTCTGTACAAAGGTGGGGGGGGGCATCTGTGAAAGAGACGCCTGTCTCACAGGATGGCTGTGTGGGGGACATGCATGGGCACCAAGCACACCCAGCATGTTTCTGGGTCATAGCTGACTCACAGCAGGTGACACCGTTACTGTCCTCCTAAAGGTGACTTCAATGTGATTTTCTGCTATTTATGGAAGCCCAGTGGTCTTGTCCACAGAGATCTGCCTTCGTGTGTCCCTGTCCCTAGTTCTCTAGGAATGGGAGCAGGGTCCATTGGGGACAAGTAGCATGGAACCCTGAGTACTTGGAGACTCCCCTGTTGGGTCCTCTCCTGCCTGCTTTGTGTGCACTCCTACCAAAGGGTCCTACTCACAGGTATTGCCTGAGTCCCTGTTTTCTGCCTTCCTTCTTGGGCTTCTGTGTTTTAAGCTTTCTCAAACAGCCCTGGCCTGGGGCACTGCCCACCCAGATGACCTAGGAAATGGTCAGTATGTCTACTTTCTTAGCACCACAGGGTCGATAAGATAAAGGATGGAGAAGGTGCCTACAGGGGATGCTGAAGTCTTGAGTAACAGTCAAGATGACTATCTTTCAAGTGGCAAGGATCTTGGTTCAGGTTCTGATCTGAGATACCTGACTTCAGCACACCAGTAGCAAGCTCCTTGCCCCTCCCACCTCCCACCTTGCCAGCCTTTTTTGAGTTTCAGGTTGGCCTAGGGATGGGAGAGGGGGTTGTTCTGGGTGACCCCAGATGGTGTTAAGAGGGACCAGTCATCCCTGGACTTTAGTTGGGTACTATACCAGAGTTAACTCGGGGTTAAGCTGAGGTGACCCAGGCAGACAATGGACAGGAGCCCAGAGCTGGGGACTACCAGGCTTAGGTGGTCTCCCAAGGTATCATTTATGGCCTGTGGGATCTTGGGAGCTGCAGTTTCCTTACCTGTAACAGTGAGACATGTAATGAGGATGACTTGAGATGCACTGAGGTATGAGGAAGACATCTCAAATTCACGGGACAACTGCCCAGAGGCAGGCGACTTAGCTGCTGGCCGTTGAGTACCTAGTGTCCCCAGCTGTGTCTCTGGGTTTCGGGTCTCACCTGACTCACTGGGCTTTGCAGTGACTGGCTTGTCTGTCCTTGCTGCTTCCTGGTTGGCCATTCCAGTGATCACTTCTTTGGGAAAGCTCTCCCCACGAGCCAGTGTGGTCTCTCTGGGCCTCCTCTCTCTCCCTCCATATTGCCTACAACACTGCCAACAGTGTTTTTAGTTTATTTTTCAAAGTTGCTATTTTTCATGTCTGGGTGTTTTGCCTGAATGCATGTATGTGCACCACATGTGTGCCTGATGCCTGAGAGGGTCAGAAGAGGATGTTGGATCATCTGCAATTGGAGTCATAGATGGTTGTGAGCCACCATGTGGATGCTGAGAATTGAACCCTGGTCCTCTAGAATAACTGCTGTTTATAACTGCTGAGCTATCTCTTTAGAACCTATTAGTTTTGTGTGTGTGTGTGTGTGTGTGTGTGTGAATGTGCCTCTGTGTGTGTGTGTCTGTGTATATGTCTCTGTGTGTGTGCGTGTATGTGTCTGTGTGTTTGTCTGTGTGTGTGTCTGTGTGTTTGTGTGTACATGTGTGTTCTGGTGTTTCCATATCTGTAGAGAGCAGAGGATATCGTTGTTTGTTGTTTCTCAGACACTGTTCAATTTCATTTCCTTCCTCCCTGCCTTCCTCCCTCCCTCCCTCCCTTCTCTCCGTCTCTTCCTCCTTCCCTTCTTTCCTCCCTTCTCCCTTCTTCCATCCCTCCCTTCCTCCCTCCCCTCCTTTAAGACAGGGGTCCCTCACTGGCCTAGAGCTCACCATGTAGGCTAAAACTGCCTGGCCAGTGAACCCCAGGCATTCCCTTGTTTTTACTTAGTAGTAGCAAGATCACAAGCAAGTACCACACCTTACTTTTTTTTTTTTAATGTATGTCCCAGGGCACAGACTCAGGTCTTCCTGTTTGAAGGCAGATACTTCCCTGAGAGTTATCTTTCCAGCCTAAGACACCATTTGTTTGAGACAGGGTCTCACGTAGCCCAGGCTCACAGTGTACGTGAGGATGACCTTGAACTCCAGATGCCCTGATGCAATCCCCTGGGTCCTGGCATCACAGCTTGGCATCTTGCCCCTGCTCTGATCCACAGTCTGTGTGGGGTCTGGCATACAGGAAATCTCGATGTGATGAGTGTTTGGGAGGGTGACCCTGCCTGGCAACCAGGCAAGTCAGTCCTTTCTACTTAATTCTACATGGGGGCTGGGGTGGGGGTTGGGATGGACTCAGGCAAGCTGGGTCTAGGGGATTGCTGGGAACAAGTGCCACGAAGTAGGTGACAGGCCCTGAGTTTGAGCCTTGAACTGACCAACTCCCAATCTGGGGCTTCTGTCTGTTGTGCTGCCCAGTCTTTCTGGGAGCCTCATGTCCTAGGCTGGAGGGTTAGCCCTTGACCCGGGCTTCAAAGGCAAGGTCACAGAAGGCTTTTGGATGAGGAAGGCTAAGGGAAGACTATGTGGTAACAATCAGAGCTGTCAAAAGCAAGTCGGGAACCATTCTGTGTCCTCAATTTATGTGACTGTAAAATGGGGATCCTGGATCAAAGTCCTCAGGACAGATCAACTTTTGGCTTTGATGTACAGGTTTGGCTTTGAGACCCCCTCCCCCAGAGTGGGAGGTGGGAGGGTAATAAGTTCAAGAGCCACCTAGTCTAGGCTCATAGTTGCCCTACATGGAATTGTGTGTGTGTGTGTGTGTGTGTGTGTGTGTGTGTGTGTGTATGCTAGAGGCCAATATCACGTGTCATTCCTCAGATGCCACCCATCTACCTTGATTCCTAGGTGGCTTCACTCACTCTTATCTGTCGTTCACTGACTTGGCTAGGTTGGTCAGGAAGGAGCGCCAGGGATCTGCCTGTCTCCTCCTTCCCTACCCTGGGATCACAAGTGGGCACCTACAAGCTGGGCTTTTTATAAGGGCTCTGGGCATTGAACTCGGGTCTTCACACAGCAAGCCTGTTACTTACTGAACTACACCCAAGCCCAAGGCATTGATTTCTGAAGAGGGACATTTTCAGTGTACTCGGGACAGGTCCCACTGTTCCCTGCCAGCTTAGGTTCTGTTGTGCCTCGTTATGTCCGGATGCGGGTGGGGGTGCGTTGCTGAGAGAACCAGAGAATGTCGAAGAAGAGAGAAGGGGGTGGGGTGGGGTGATAACATTATCATCATCACCATCACCATCACCATCATCATCATCTCTGTGTAGACCGGGCTGTCCTGGAACTCACTCTGTAGACCAGGCTGGCCTCAAACTCACAGAGATCCCCCTGCCTCTGCCTCCTGGATGCTGGGATTAAAGTCATGCCACCACAGTCCAGTAAGGAGCTGGTTTAATGAGGCCTCTGCCGTATGCCAGGGACTTTCCACAGGTACCACACCCCATCCAGCCCAGGGGAAGCATCTGAGCACACCGAAGTCCGGGCAGTTCTTTGCCAGGGCAGGGGAGTTTGGGGAGGGGGTTTGAGCCAAGCTCAGAGCTTCCTATTAGAAGAGAAGAATCCAGGTTTGGGAGAGGTCTATCCTGATCACCTGGGCAGTGGGCTGTGGCGTTAGTAATGCAAGGATGGACTGTAGCGTGCCCAGGCCCATTTCAGAGCCTGGACGAGGGTGGTGAAACAGACAGGTGGCCCCCCGGCTTGGCTGCCAACCCCACTGGCAGCCAGGCCAGGCAGGGAATAGATCTGGCCTTGTGTGCAGTGTCCCAGTGTCTTGCTCAAGACCCCGTTTGTTTGGGGAGGAGAAAGGGGGGACTGTGGTACCCAACAGAGGTGGGATTCATAGACGGGGCCTGGCAAGGAGGGTGGCCTGCCTGGTACTGGCCCAGCCTGGAGGGATGCCAGGAGGGAGGTAGGAAGAGGAGGGAATTGGGTGTGGCACTTAAGAGGGGGCCATGTGCACAGAGGGCCCAGGCAAGAGGTGGGCGTCCCACTATCTTTCTCATCTGCGGAAAGGGAGTTCCCTGTGTGAGGGGGTAGGGCTTCCTCTTCTAGCATCCCTAGTCTGAGGGTGGAGGTGCTGGGGGTGTTCTCAGCTAAGCTTGTTCTCTGAGTGTGGGAGAGGCTGGTCCCCTTTTCTGTAGGCTTGCTGAATTCTGGGGAGACTCCTTGCAAGAGGCGGCCCCTGGGGACTGCAAGGGGGGTTGGTTTGGAAGAGGGACTGCAGGTTTTCTGCCATTAGACATATTACATTGTACGTTAGATCCACTTTAGAGATGCCAGTCGCATGTGTCTTGGTGTGCCCTGGAGGGGATGAAAGGAGGTAAAGTTGGAGGCATAGGGGCACACACACACACACACACACACACACATGAACATACACACATACGCACACAAACACATGCACATACACACATACACACAAACACATGCACATACACACATATAGGCACAAGCACACACACATAAACACATGCACATACACACATACAGGCACAAGCACACACACATACACACACACACAAGCACATGCACACACACATATGCACACAAGCACACACACATGCACACACATACACATACAAACATACACAAACACATACACATACGGGGGTCGTGGAGAAGGTCCACAGGACTACCATGCCGGTGCCTGATGACTTTCTAGAAGCTGCTGTAGACCTCCCTCCCACCCACCTGGTGTCCACACTGAGTCACAGCACAATTAACCCTGCTGTCATGATCATAGGCATAGAGGGAGTGGGGGAGGGGCTGCAGGCCTCCTTCCTGCCTTCCACCTTGCAGAGTGACCCTGGCTAGTTCCACACTGTCTCTAGACCTCAGAATAAGAGCTCAGCTCCTGCCCTTGAGAACAGTGATGGAAGTCAGTGGGTAGACATGAACCTTCCCCTCTTCCCCAAGGGCTGGGCCTTGAGGATCCTGTGGGGGAGCCAGAGCTCGCCAGGAACAGCCCCATCCTCAAAGGAGAGGGGTGTAAAAAGGATGTCTGCAGAGGAGAGATGGTGGCTCAGGAGCCCTGGATCTAGGCAGAACCTCCACGGGGCAAGCCTTTTCTGTACTGCCAGACACTCAGGAGGGCTGGCAGGGGTGACAGATTAGAGCTGAGAAACTCCTGGGTGATGATGTGTGGAGTTGCAGGAGGAGTCAGGCACAGGGGCCCACATGTCAATTTCTGACTCTACCCATAGCAGGCTGCCTGACTCCATTCCTCACTAGCCTGAGGTGGTGTTCTTCAGTACCCAGCCCCACCCCGACCCAATAAGGGCTCCTGAGTCCCCGCCATCACAGACATGGCCTCTGTGGCCAGGGCCGGAAATGTGGGGATGTCAGCCTCTGTCGCTCCTCCCACCCACCAAACTCACTGCCCGTGGAACAGGGCCTGCAAAGATGCTGCCTTTGGAATGGAAGTAAGGACACCACCCTAGCTCTTTGCCCCTCTGTGGCTTTGTGGCTCTGGGAAGATCATACTCCCAGTGTCCATTGGTAAAGGGGATCTGTGCTGTTTGGGGGATCGTGCAGCTAGAAGAGGAAGATGGCATATGTCTGCTCCTCGCCAGGCACCTGCTGGACACCCACCTGCTGCTGTCTGCTTCTTGTCTTCCTGATTTGGTGACGGCAGGACACCTTCTGAGCAGGGTCTGAGCAGAGTGTTTCTACTGCTGCCTCTGTGGCTCTCCTGCCTGCCCTGTCTACTCTCCAGCTCTCTGCCCGGAGCCTTGGGTTCCACAGCCTTCTCTCTGGGGCTTGGCCTGAAGGGAGTTGGATTGATCTGTGATGGATGCATGGTGGCCTGGACAGTCTTGCTGTGTGTTGGCCTTGGGCTGCAGGGTATCCCAGTCAAAAAAATGTATGGGCAAACAACCCCATTTAAGCCAGAGGGCTGACACATGCTCCTGGAATATGAATAGAAAGGACTAGACTGCTGTCCCCAAGTCCCCACAAGCCTGCCGCTGAAACTGCCTTCAGCCCCTCCACACTAACACATAACAACTTTTTCTCCTGGATGGGATTCATCACTCACCATACCTGGGTACCCACACACGGAGTCCCTGTTCCCGTTCCCCTCAGTCGTAGCAGAGCTGCCCCCCCCCCCCCGACTTGAGCTTCAGTGTGCTGGGTTTCTCTCTCTCTGCTTCCCTGCTACGGGTAGCAAGACACTGCCTCCTTCCTAGGGCAGGATTCTTGGATATACTCTAGGACCAAGGTCGTGGTAGTTCTTAGAGATCTGCTTCCAGGGCTGTTGGGCATCTGGGCTGCCCTGGTGCTTTTTGGTTGAGCACACACAGGACTCTGTTCTGGTTGGAGTTCTTCCCTGGATGCTTCTGAGGAAGCGGGGTGTGGGAACAGCATTGGTGTCTCTTGCAGTCCCTGCATGCCCTGACTTAGGCTTATGGGTGCCCAGAGGAGCCTTTTCATAATCCGTTGGCCTGGGGTGTTAGTGGAAGAGTGAGCCTATAGACATGCTGAGGTTTTCTTCAGTTGAGGTGGGGTAGGGAAGATGAGTGGTAGTCGCCAAGAAGGGGGAAGAGGAGGCTGGAGCAGCTGTCTGGATTTAGCTCCATCATGTTCCCTGTGTCGTCTCCCACAATTATCCTCAGTGTCTCTTTCCTCCTTGGGGTCTGAGCTGGGTGAGTCTTGGGAGTTTTGTTCTCTAAGTTAAACTGGGGATTTGCTTCAGGCAGGGAAGTCAGAGCCATGGTTTGAACATTGCCTCTTACTCTCTGTGGGACCCAATTCTTGGGCCACCCAAGGATCAGGGGAATTGTATTATTATTATTATTATTATTATTATTATTATTATTATTATTATTATTATTATTATTCAATAACACATAACACCTATGCTGGGCACTTTTCTAAGAATGTTACAGGTGTTCATCATGCAGTCAGCATTTCAAGAAAATAGATACTATTATATTCCCACTTTACAGAAGGGAAAGCCAAGGCACAGAGAGGTTAGGAATCCTGTCCATCATCAGTGGTGGAATTAGGATTTGAACTGCCTAAATCCTTAGCTGCCGCCTGTTGCTTTGTGTGGTAAGTAAATTTGGTGGTCTTGAGAGCTGAGAGTCAGGTCTGGGTTAGGCCAGGTTCAACCTGGCCTGTGACCCAAGCTGTAAGTGTCTGGGAAGAAGGCCTTGGCTTGGGTGGGTGTGGCAGCTTGCGACCAGATTACGATTGAGTCCTTAGCTTGCCATTCATCAACTTACTGGAGCCTCAGCTTCCCCATGTGTAAAATGGGACAGCAGTGGTCCTTTAGTAGGGTTGTTATGTGAACCTGGCATCAAGAGCCCTGTGGGGTCCTAGGCACACAGTAGGTGTTCAACACGTGTGATGGTTCTATGACAGTGAGAGAGCATGGCAGAGTTGAGCTCACTCTGCAGTGTCTGTAAGCAGGGCTATCTATAGTTAGGAGTGGAGGGGATGCTCACAACTCCTTGGGGTGTCCCCATGCTCACCAGCGCCTCTGCCTTGAGGCTGGAGCTAGGCCTGGAATATTGCCTGCTGCTTGTGACATAGGCATTCCAGCAACAATTGTAGACAAAGATGTGGCCCAGGGCTGGGATGTGTTGCTCAATTGGTAGCGTGCTTGCCTAGAACACAGAAAGCCCTGAGCTATCTCCCAGCACTGATAGGCTGTATATGGTGGGGGAGGCCCCTGACCCCATAACTTGGGAGGTAAGGCAGGAAGATCCAAGTTCAAGGTCACTCTCAGGGACATAGAAAGTTCAGGGCCAGCCCAGGCTGCCCAGAAATAACACACAGTGATTCGACTCTAGGGTCATTTGTCTCATGATTTTACCTTCCACTGCCTCCTGGCAGAGCCGTAGTTCAGAAGAGCCAACAGGGTTTGTCAGCCTGGGACCTCTCTCCCTCCACCCCAGTCTCATCTTTGTTTAATACAAACACAAGTGTGCATACACTTGAGACTGCTCAAACTGTAGGCTGATTGGAGGGCTTCACCCTGGTTTTTAGCCTAAAAGTATTCATCTCTCTGCCAAGTCCATGGGATGGGTACCTGCCTCCTCCCAGCCTGTGGCTGTGCTGGAATGGTCTCAGGATGGGCAGGAGTCCTGGGAGGGTCCTGAGAAAGTGGGACACTCTCACTGGTCCGGACTCAATGCTGGCTCCTTATCTCCTCAACTCTGCCACTTCTGGCCCTCACAAGCTTTTCTTTGGGGTGTGTGTATGTGATATTACCTAGGAACGGTGTCACCTTACCATCCCCAAGGACAGCATCCCTGATGCCAGAGAAGGGTGGTAATAGGTGCAGAAGTCTTTTGTGAGCACCTACTATGCACCAAACACCCACTGTGTGTTGAGCACCTACTATGTGCTCATTTATGCCAGACTTCCCATGGGGAGCACCTAGCCATACTCATCACTCCCAGCCTCTGTCCCCCTAGCCCAGTGACCAACCCAACAGCCCCTCCCTCTGCCCTCTGCATCCACTCAGTTTGGGAAATGGGGGAAGAGGGACCCTGAGCAGTCTGCACTTTCTCTGATGGAGAGATGCTGAGTTGGGTGCTTCTGGGGGCCTGGCTGACAGGGAGGCACCATAGCTTGCCCCTCATTGAGGAGTCATCTGTCCCCTGCTCCTGTCTCTATAACCCAGTGACTGATGATAACCACTATCATCGATTGAGTTCTTACTATGTGCTATGAGCAAGATGCCTTTTGGGCGTCACCCAGTCTTCAGGACAATGGCGTGGGACTCAGAGAGGGAGGATGCCTTGTTCAAGTCACATAGCTAAGAGGCAGGACAGAGCCCTGATCACTGCCACCTCAGGCTCCATCCTGTGAGCTGCCTGGAGAAGAGAAATGAAGTGGATAGTGATTGCGGAGTGAGTGAGTGAGGGAGCGCATACTGTTCTCTTTCCTTTTAAAGTTTTTTTCTTTGAGACTGTAGTCCGATGTAGCCCAGGCTGGCCTTAAGTTTCCAGACTTCCTCTTGCCTCTTCCCCATGACTGCTGAGATGTGCAGCATGACCCACCATTTCTGGCTTACACACTTTCTTGTTTCATGCTCACGCTAACCCCTGTGACCATGTGCTCCATGCCTTTGCTTTCTCTACCTGGTACTTAGGGAGTAACAATTCTGGGAGGGGAGGGGGGTGACTGACCAAAAGCTCTGGCCTTTCCTTCCTGGGTTCCCTGAGGTCAGGTTTATAACCCAGCTGAGGGGCCTGGCACATAGTAGGTACTCAGCACACAGTAGGTGCTCGACACAGCTCAGTTTTTTGCCTTTTCCCTGAACATGTAGCACCTGGAGCTGCAGGACACAGCTTGAGTGACATCCCAGTCCCCAGTGTTGCCTTTACCTGACAGTGACACTGGAGAAGGCAGAGTCAAGTTGCACTTCAAGGGATGGAGGAGGCTGGGACTCGAACTTGAGGGGTCTGGAGTTCAACTCTAAGCAGTGTTATGTAACCAGCACCAGGGCATCAGAGTAAGCTGTCACTACACCTGTCCCTAAGAGCACTCCCCGATCTTCGCTTCGTCCTCGCCCTCAACCATTGCCTAAGCAGTGCTCCAGGCTCTATGCCCCTAGAGTTTCTTAAGCTGAGTGCTGTGGACATTCACGGGCTCCATCCTCCGTGCCCTCCTCCGCTGGAATCTGCCTCTGGCTCTCAGGCATCAGTTGTGGCCACTGGCTGACCGAATGTGTCCTCTGAGTCCCAAAGATCAAGGTATCTCTGCTGGCCTCTCCCTCTACACCCTGCCCTCCGCCCCTTCCTGAGGCTCCCTCCTCCAGAGTGGAGCCTGCAGTCTGGTGAGCCTTCTTGGACCTTGCTCTGGGCTCCCATCCTGTAGGCCACCAGTCTGTCCTCACGTCTCCCTGTTTGTCCCATCTGCTGCCCTTGCTGCTGTTCCTTCCCCATCCTTGCCGGCATCCTCACAGCACCGCTGACTCTTCCTGCACCTGTCCTCAGTGCCAGTTCCCTAGCACTTACCCGGCTTCGCACTGTTTCTGGGCCAAGACCCAGATGCCTTGCTCCAGCTTCTGAGACCTGCCAGGACTTGGCCCAGGCTTCTGACTTCCTCGGGGTCCCTTCTCCCGATCATACGTGCCATCTAGTACTGGGCTCAGCTCAGCTCTTCAAAACAGCCACCTTCTGGATACTACTTTACCCGTGGTTCCCTGGCCAGAGTCCCACTGGGTGACATCCTCCCTGACCCTAGGGTGGACAACGCCCACAGGTGACCTGAAGAGGCCACTGTTGGCAGTCAGTTTCTGCTCACTCTGCAGATGGAAAAACTGAGGCTCCCATATCCCAGCTGGCACTGGGCCCCCAGCCTTTGCTTTTCTGTCCTGTGCTTTCCTCAGTGTGTGCATGTGTGTCTGCACGTGTGCACTCATGTGGGGGTATTCTGGCTGCTGTCTACATAAGGCGGTGTTTGGGCTGGATTGACGAATATCCTCCAGGGTTGGGGCTGTCTCTGGGGGGGGGGTTCAAGCCCTTCTTTTCTGTGGGTGGTGGGGATGCTGTGTGTGAACCTGGGGGACTGTCACAGCCCCCCATCAACTCTTGGGACCACAGACTCCCAGTTTCTCTCGCTTCTCTCCCCTTCTCTTCAAAACAAACACCCGCGAGCCCAAACCGCCCATCCAGCCAAGGCACAGATGGAACCCAAGTTGGAATTAATTAGTCCTGTCGCCAAGGCAACTGGGACCTGGACTGGGATCCAGTCTTCTCTCTGGGCCCACCCCTCCCTCCTCAGGCCCTTCTCATGTTTTCACCCCTTGTGGCCCTGGCTCTGATTTTTTACCCCTGCAGCAGCTGGGGTGGCCTAGGACCTTCTTCCAAAGTCATGGAGGCAGTGGTGAGTGTGCCTGTGAGCTTGGAGCTCCTGCTTGACCTCTCTTGGCTTGGTGGGACCTTGGGCATGCCCATGGACAGCTGTCGGCCATCTTTGGTTTGGTAGGACATATGAATGGAGAGACCTGTCTGTGGGTGTGTCACAGTACTGAGGGGAGGAGGGAATAGTGGAAGGGGTCTAAGCTTGAGAGATCATGGGAGACTGTAGGTGTCCACAGGGATGCCCAGTCAGTGGCCCATGATGGATGCTTCTAAGAATCTGGCACTTTTGTGCTCTGTGACAATTCTGGGATGTCCTCATTCCCAAGAATGGGCTCTCAGCCTGCCTCTCCATCCTGACCTTGTTCTTTTTTCTCCGAGGTGCCCCACGACCTCCGTCTCTCTTTTCCTCTTTCCCTCAGAGCCTCCTTGGACTCCAGTCACCAGGCAGTGTCCTTCATCTCTGCCCATGGGTCTGCCCCACTCTGATTTTCGTGACATACAGCATACCACTGGTCACCTTGCAGGGTTGCAGCGATCTGCCCAGTCCTGACTTTATAGTCCCTAGTGGCCACTGGCTATTTCTCGTGCCTTTGATGGATACAAGCCAAGGGGAGGGTACAAACCATGAGAGAGGCCCTGGAGAAGCTGAGACACATCATAGTCAGTCAGTTCCTGCTCCACTGTTCCCTGGCCTGGGAGGAGAGCTCTGAGGCAGGTGATTGTCCTAAAAGGGACTGGGTGCTGTCTCCTGCCTCTTGCTGGAAGGTGCAAACTGGTTGTGTGCAGCCGGGGCTTTGAGGGACAGGTGCTCAGATCCTCTCAGTGACTCTGAAATCTGCTGCCTGGACTGGTTGCTCTTCCTGTGGGCTGGGAGATGAGGGAGGATGCTGCCGGAGTATCAGAAACAGACCTGGCTGTGAGGTTCAGAACCGGGCACTGTGGATGGTGGCTGCCTTGGGCAGCACAGAGAACATGGGTACTCCAGGGAGAAGGGCCCACCTTTACCCCCTTCTCTTACCTTCCAAGCTCTGGTCTGGGAACACACGAGTGTTAGCTTCCAAGTCCCTAGGTTGGTTGGCAGTGCGGGCTTCTGCTTAGCCACCCTCTGGGTATACCTCTCTCCCTGGCCTGGTGGGAGGTATGAGCCAAGTCTGGCGACCATCCTCTCCCTTGGTTCCTCTCCCTTGGGACCTGTAGGTTGGTCACCACCCCTCTCTGCTTTTCTCATCCTTCAGCTGTGTGTGTGTGCATGTGTGTGTGCGTGTGTGTGTGTATGTGTATATGTGAGAGTGTGTGTGAGAGAGACAGAGTGCATGTGTGTGTGTGTGTGTGAGAGAGAGAGAGAGAGAGAGAGAGAGAGAGAGAGAGAAAGAGAGAGAGAGAGGGAGAGAGAGAGAGAGAGAGAGGGAGGGAGGGAGGTGAGTGGTTGATTGAAAACTCATTATGTCGCCTTGAACTTCTGGCAATCCTTCTGCCTCAGCTTCCTGAATGCTCGGAGCTCAGGAGTGGGCTAGCATGATCAGCTGTTAGCTTGCCTTCTGTGGCCATGAAATTACCAAGATGAACACACACACACACATACACACACACACACACACACACACACACACACACACACACACACACATTCTGTCTTTCTTCCTCTCTCTGTCTTTTTCAGTCTTACACTGAGGCTAGCCCAGGCTACCCTCAAACACTGATAACTCCCCTTGCCTCAGCATTTTGAATGCTGAAATTTATTAAAGGTTTCCTGAAGCAGGGTTCTCATGTAGACCAGGCTAACCTTGAGTTTCTGGTCTTCCTGTTTCTACACCCATGCTCTGGGATTGCATGCATGTGCCATTGTCACTGGCTCCGAGACAGCTTTTGAGATACATCCACCATGAGTGACAAACCCTGCTGTCCATAGAGGCTGTGTCGTGTGGAGCTGCCCGTGGGGTCTGAGTCAGGCAGGAGGGTGTGGTGGGGCTTGCATTCAGCTCCAGTGGTCAGCCAGCTCTGCCCAATGGCATGGATGCTGGAGTTTAAATCCGCAGAGCTAGCCAACACAACCAAACTGCGGGCTGGGCTGTGTTTGGAGCTGCCAGCCTGCCCCAGAAGGCAAACTCTACAAATGGATTAGCTGGGGGAGGTATTTAACTCTCCTTTACATAATAACAAGGGCTAACATTTATTGAGGGCTCACTTGGTGCCAGGAGACTACTAAGCACTTAGTGGGATTATCTGCCTTGATCCTCACACCCACCCCGCGGCAGACAGGGTGCAATCACTATCCTACTTTGTCATGGAGGCAATTAGACCACAGAGACGTTAAGTCTGGAGCCTGAGGTCACACAGCAGCAGGAAGATAGCACACCTAGACCTGTGCCTTCTGATTTCCTGCGTGCATGTGTGCGTGTATGTGTGTGTGTGTGTGTATGTGTGTGTGTGTGTGTGTGTGTGTGTGTGTGTGTGTGTATGTGTGTACAAGGGTGTGTGTGTGTGTCCCCCTCCCCTGCATCCTCCCAGGGCAAGCGGGGAAGGAGGTAAAGGCAGAGCCACTTGGCAAGGGAAACACTGGAATCTGCAGCTTCTCATGTCTCTCACCGTCTCAGATGCTGGGGGGTGGGGAGGGAAAACAAAATCAAGCAAACGCAGGGTGTTGTGGAGCTGAGGAAAAAAAATTCTTACTTTTTTTTTTATGAGCTTGTTAACGTTTGGGAAGTTACATATGCAGAGATCCATGCCCCTCGTTTGTATGTGAGGGCTGGGGCGGGCTCGGTCCTCCAGGTAAGGCTGGCCTCTGCTCCTGTCCAGTGCTGGTTTCAGGTGAGTTCATGACCCAGCTGTGACCATGGCTCCTGGGTCACCCCTGGGCTCAGCCATTCCCTTACTGTGGCTAGACTTCCTCTTGGCCTGCTGCTTTTGGGAGCCTTTGGCTTCGGTGTCATCAGCAGTGATGTGGCCCTTAGATCAGAGAATGTTCTAGTAGCTTTCATCAGAGGCCCCAGGACTTATCAGAAAGCCTATAGACCGCCGGCTTTGCTGCCTGGGAGTGATAGGATCTGAGGCCTGTTGCTTCGGATCTCTGGGCCTCAGTTTCCCAGAGGTCAGTGACAGTATGCGCCTCCTAGCCCTGTGAAGAACATGGATATGACAGCGGCTTGTCAGGCAGCCACGCCCCCTTTGCTGGGTGATGCATGACTTTCAAAATCCTTGTCTTTCATGAACTGGAGAGGAGGTCGACCCTTCCTCTAGAGCCTCATTCTGACCTGGTCTAGGATGTGGTTCTGAAGCCCCATAGCCACCCCACTGTGGCCCAGTGACAATGCCTGGTCTCCAGTGGATCTCCTCAGGAGCTCTGAGCCTCCCAAGCACAGTGCCGTGCCTGTCTGCTTTCCACAGGTCCCTTACTCCTGCCCAGAGGCAAGGCATGGAGGGAGGCCTGGAGGGACAGAATGAAAACCGTGAGTGACTTACCATGGCAACTTTCACTATTGAAACCAGAAGTCCCTCATAAGTGTGCCGATTTGTGAGGATTCAGGCTGAGCCCTCGCTGGATCTTCCCAAGATAGGAAGATCCCACCAGGGCGGGAACTGGGAGCCGGGGTGACAGGTGACAGAGGTGGGCAGGGTGTCAGGAGCCTGAGGTTTTGCAGGCGCAGCCCTCATTGACACCTGTTCTAGTTGGGTAGGTGAGGCTCATGGAGTGGGGAGTGGGTCTTCTTTCTTTTAGGGGTGGCCCCCAGAAGAACAGGATGCTAGACCACTCTGGGAGATGTGACAGGCCCATGACCCTCAGTTTCCTGTCTGTGGATGGTGGCCATTCAAAAGTCAGAACCTCTTCTGGTAACTCTGGGATATGAGCAGCTCAGACTTGTTCTCTAAGCACCTGCTCAGAGGCCCTACCCAGCCTGTCCAGGCAGCTCAGTTCTAGGAGCCTAGGTCACCAAGGAGGGAGAAGGTGGTAGATACCTCTGCTCTTGTTCCCAGGTATAGGTGGGCTTTCATCTGGGTTTCCACATGGAGCCTCTCTGGGATCAAGGCTGCTGACCAGAGAGTCTAATGACCCACCCTCTCTCTCCATGTCTCTCCTTGTCCCTCCATGGGCTTTGTCAGGTCCTGTTGGGTGCTGCCTCCCTCCCCAGGGTGTAGACATGGAGGGAGTACCGGTCAGATGCTAGTCAGGGCATAGGCATGACAGGCACTTAGGTGTGTGACCCTAGAGGTTTGTGGGGGTGGAAGAAGTGGCTAAGAGGCCCACAGAAGACTGGGGAGCCCCTCAAAGCTTAGGGCAGCATGGGAGAGGCAGCTTTGCAGGGCCTTTATGGAAGAACATTATACAGGGAGTTGGGGGCATCTAGAGGCCAGTAGACACAGCCTCTGCTACTAGGATTCTCATGGCTAAGGAGGAGGGCGGGCTCAGAGATCAAGCCTGGTGTGCTGGAGGACTTCTTGTAGGAGGCAACTTGGAATCCCTGGTAGGGGATAGCAGTTGCCAGTACAGTGAGGCTGCAGAATTCTGGGTAGGCCAGGAGGTATGAATAGATGCTAGGGTTAGAGGCAGAGATGCTTACCAGAGGGGAGCATGAGGAAGGCCCGGAGGAGAACCGCAGATTCAGTGTCTTCTAGCAGTAGGGGACACGTCAGGCGTGCAAGAGCTGTGATGTGGGTGTGGAGTTTCAAGACCAAACATGCAAGGGGAGAACAGAGGGATTGGGGGTGGGGTGGGATGAAAAGGGGGCTTGCAGCTCATTGGAGAGGGCTGGAATAGGGAGGAACAGGATCAAGGGAGGGGCCAAAGCAAGGGAAATATTCAGAGGGCCCAGCACCACAAAGGGGGAGGATGGTATACATACATACATACATGCATACATGTGTGAGCACATGTGTATGTGGCATGCATATACATATGCGCATCTGGGAAAGTATATGTATATGCATGACACAGACTAGATTGCATGTATATGTATAGTGGTATGTGTACACACATATGGAGCACATAAGCACAGGTATGCAGATGTGCATGTGTGGCGTGTGCTCACATGCTGTGCACATGCATGTGCCTAGCGTATGTGTATGTATATGTGTGCGTATGTGTGTGTGTGTATGTGCCTCTTTGTGCAGGAGTAGTTTGTGCTTAAGAGTATGTAGTTCTTCCAGGTTCCGGCCACAGGGGCCTGTCAGATTCCCAGGGAGCCTGGGAGGCACCAGGTGACTCTGAAATCTAGGATGGCCCTTAGGTGGCTGCAGAGACCATAGCCTGAGGCTGCAGCTGGAGGGGGTTTCCCTGTTGGAGGCTGGTGGTGGGGAGCTGCCGCATCTGCGTTGGCTGGTGGTATACAGGGAGGGAAGGGTGCCTGGATAGGGTCCAGGAAGGACGGAGGGCTTGCTCTCTGGTGGAAGGGAGGCTGCGGTAAAGTGGCTGGAGCTGCTGCTGGCTGTACTGGCTCACAGGCAGAAACAGCTGGGCTAGGAGCCCAGCATCCCAGCTGCTTTTGAAGGGTGAGAGGGAAGGGCAGAGCCAGAGGGGACCTGTAGAGTGGGGGCATTGTGCACGGTTTGAGGTCACCACGCGTGGCATTGCATGGCTAACAGGTCTAGTGCCCTAGTTAGGGCGGCAGGGCTCTGAGCAGGCTTTTGTGAAGGGGACCCTGAAAGGGCCTGATTCACAAGGTGCTCCGCGGCCCTCGCTGCTCTGATTTCATCTAACATTGTATCCCTGGAGACCCATGAGGAAGTTGGCTCCGAGAAGCTGCACAGGCTGCCCAAGGTCACACAGCTGGAGGCTTTAGGGCAAGGATGTGGGTCCAGGTTGCGGGTGCCTGCCTGCTGCACTTCCTGGGCTCCCAAGGCTCCCAAGGCTCCCAGGTTGAGTTGGCTGCTGTCTTTGGATGTTCTTCTCTCTTGTGCTCCGATGCTCCTTCGTCTCTCTCCGAAGCAGATGCAGGTGCAGGCAAGGGTCAGCTCCAGGCCGGCCGCTGGCCTTCAGAGACTGTTTGCCCATGTTTAAGTGGGCCCCACGTATCTGGATAAGAGGCCAGCTGTGTCGGCTGCACATGCGGACTAGGCTCATCTCAGAAGCTCTGTCTGTATCCTTTCTTCTACCTTGGCACTTGCCTGGCCTGACTGTCCTGGGCAGGTTCAAGATGGGATGGCGTGTGATCAGCATATTGGTCAAGTCCCTACAGTTGTGATAGTAACCACCTGGAGCCTGCTGGGTGTCAGGGGTGGACTGATGGTGGCGACCTGCAGGAAGGTCACATGGTCCTATGCCTCCTGCTTTGTTCCTTCTCTGTGTTGGCTTCACACTGGGATCCATGCTGCCCTGGCCTTCTAGAGGGAAAACTGCGAGCCAAATACAGGACAATGGAGTAGAGAAACCTGGGATTAGGAAGGACTTCCTGGAGGAGGTGACTGGGCTAATAGCACTGGAGAAGTTCACAGCACAGGTGGGAGGAAGTTACAGGCTCTTATCACAGATGCTTCTTATGACTTGAAGGGCTAGGGTCCCCTCCCCAGGGATGCAGAAACATCAAAAGATTTTGAGCAGTGTGGGGCAGCCTCCAAGCCGAGTGGCTTTTGGGGAAAGCTCTGCCTGGAGGCAGTGCTGGGAGGCTGAAGGTGGAGAGGGAAGGGACTGACCTGAGGGGCGAGGTATGAGGTGGGTCTTATCACCTGGCAGGAGAGGCAGAGCTGTAGGTAAAGCTGAGCCATAGGCAGGTGACAGTGGCCCTGACCCATGGGGGCACTTGATGAGCAGAGGCAGCTGAGCCTCCAGAACACTTGGCTGGCCTATAGTGGGAGCTAGCAAGTAGATGCGGAGGTGCTAGCACCTGGCATGATGGTTCTCAGCCCATGGGTCTTGACACCTGGTGGGGGCATCAAATAGGTCAGCATATCGGATACCCTGCATATCCAGTATTTACATTATAGTTCCTAACAGTAGCAAAATTACAGCTATGAAGTAGCAATGAAAATAATTTCATGGTGGTGGTGGGGGGGTGGCCACACCATGAGAAACTGTGTCAAAGGGTCACAGCATTGAGAAGGTTGAAAGCCACCAACCTAGGGGACTAGCAAGTGTCAGACTGCAGAGAGGAGGGGGCTGAGAAACCTGCAGCAGTTAGAGGATGTTTATGGATAGAGGGACTGTAGATGGGACTGGGGTGCACTGAGGCCTTGTTCCAGGCCATTGCCTCCTCTGGTTTCAGTTTCCCTTCCTCAGGGCTGTGGTCACTGCTGGCTCTGACTCCCATTGAGGTAGAAGGCCACAGCTGGCACCTGCTGCCTGATCATGGTCTTGGGGACATGGACACTGACAGTTGGCATTGGCTGCGTTTACTGATCACCTACTGTATACTTACCTTGTAGGGGGGCCAGGGAACTGCGACCATGCTTCCCTATCCACCACCCCCCCATCTCTGCAGTGTTCTCACGGAACATACAACACAGATGCACCCAGAAAGCTGGGAGGGCCACCTTGCTTTTTGCAAGCCCAGTGACTTTTTAGGAGAGATATTAGGAGCTGAGTATTGTACAAAATAACTTTCAGGAAGGTATCTTTAGACTCCAAAGCTGGAGTGCATTTGTGAGGTTTGTGATTCGCCTGGGTTCCACGTGTGTCCCATCCCAAGCTCCTGTCCTCTTATCCCTGCTTCCATTTGTCTGAATCCGGGCAGCTCCAGAGCTTGGCGGGTGCTGTTAGGTGGACAGTCTGCTTGGCAGAACACAGGTTTCTGGGGGTGGGGTGAGATGCTGGACGGGCTTGTCCCGCACTTACAGGAGGCTGTAAGGATGCTGCTGTCTGCTGAGGAAAGGCCTCACTCAGGTGTCTGCTGCTGTTGGTGTGCTTGTGTCCTCTCCCCCACCCCCCTGAGCAATCTGAGCAGAGCTGGTGGGCAGAGCAGCTTGAGAGGTTCAGCTTGGGCAATCTCATGCTTTTGGGTTCTTAGCTGTGTGTCTTTGGGCAAGTGGCTTCACTGCTCTGGGCCTATTTCTTCATCCCTCCAATGGGTAGGACAAGCAGGCCCACCCCTCAGACTGTGAGTGACTGAATCACCCAATGTGTGTTGTCAGGGCCTGATTTGCGTCTTATCATAACCAGATTCTTATAGGGCAGGGCTTACATCCCAGCCACACTGACCTGGCCAAGCTGGTCTGTCTTTCTGGGTGTTGATTTCATCTGAGAAGTGGTCTGGTTAAGCCGGGGCCCTGTTGGTGGTGTGTGGCCCAGTGTTGGCCATGGGGACTCCATAGGAAGCTTCTTTATGGGGTATCAGGTACACAGTTGTCTGTCACGGGGGTTGTGGGCTGGGGCTGCTTGCCGTGTGACCATGACGCCACAGGCCTGGGAGGAACCTACACTCAGACAAGGTGGGCAGAGTCATCCTGGGAAGCGGAGGGACAGCCAGGTCCAGGGGGGGGGGAGAGACTGTGACCTTCAAGACATCTCCCAGCTTCAACCTGGGACCCCAAGGCAGCTCCTGACTGGCTCTGAGGAGGAGGCCCCGATGCGTGACCCTTGGGCAGCCAAGCAGAGGGATGGGAGGAGGCAAGGATGCTGGAAGTCCTGCTTGTTGGCTGCATAAGAGCTGCTGCTGGTTTGGGCAGAGAGGCAGCAGGTGTGAGACCTGGGCAGGTGTTATGATAGAATGTAGATGAGGAATGAGGGATGGGGGATGGGGGGTGGAGGATGGGGGATGGGAGATAGGGGATGAGGGAGAGGCAAAAGTCGGGCATGAGGAAAATGATGGAGCAGAGGCACCCATGGGCTTGGTAAGGAGCCCACAGTGATACAACCAGAGGGTGAGAGCAAAGCTTCAGGCCTGCATCTCAGTTGGGTAGGGAGGCAGCTAGACCTGCTGACGTTAGTGGCACTTAGCTTAGAGCTGCCCGAGGATCTCATTGGAGGTGGAAGGCAGGGTTACAGCCAGTGGGGTGGGGGGTCCAGGGCGGGGATACAGACCAAGGCACTGTCACACTTCCTTCGAGGGCCCTCTAGGTGCCAGCCATAATGGAGACCGATGTGCTGTCTGCTGAGGAGGCCAGGGATATGTGGCTCTATCAGGCAAGCATAGATATGGAAGGATCCGCTAGGGAGGGAGACATTGGATGGTGCCGGCCTGGACCAGATGGTATGTGGGTACCTGAGCTCAGAGCCAGCCCTAGCCTTTCTGGGGAGACAAGCTTGACCTCACTGGCCTCAGACACCCCATGTCTTCCTCTCCATACTGAAAGCAGGGTATGCTTTGAGGGAAGGTGCTGGGCTTAGCTCAAGACCTGGGGTGGGGGTGGGCTCAGGAGATGCTGGGGGCTGCTATAATCCCCCACCACTGTTATGTGACAGAGCCCACCCTGCGTGGTCTTCGGGTTCACTTCACTTCTGGAGAGCAAGGAATGAGTGAGTCCAGGAAACTGACAGAGCAGGCACGAAGGGTGGGATGGGACCACCTTGACAAAGTTGGCCAGCGGTGACTGACCTCTGTCTGATTTTTACCAGTTCAACATGTGGGAAGCCCAGAGAGGGTAAGGGTTTTGTTCAAGGTCACACAGCCGCTGGTGCTGGGATCAGACCTGTTGGCTCACAGGTCTGGGTGCTGTGCCCCCCTCCCTTGTGAAGAAGAGATGCGATCATTTATCAGGGGAGTTTAATAATGAATGAAGTCCAAGTGTCTCTAATGCAGGCAGCAGGCCTGAGGTAATAAAGGACCCTGTATTAATTCAGAAGTTAATGAATATGCAGGTGTGTCTGAATGATTAATGGGGCTCCCGAAGGCCTTGGAGGGGAGGTGTTGAGCTGTTGCGGGTGGAAACATGAATATTGCATACATCTGGGAAGCTGTCTAAACTGGGAGCGGGTGGGCATGAATGAACTGGGGACCACAGCGGCCAGAGAGCTGGAGACACCCAGGCAGATTCTCCGATTCCTCAGAGTCATGGCGACACGGTCTCAGTTTCTCGTGCGGTTGTCTTGAGCGAGTCAAGGTAGCCGCTGTGAGCCTCCATGCCCTCTATGCAGGATGGATGGGACCAACAGACGGATGGCTGGCTCCCAGGATGCAGAGGGCCAAGGGAGGCAAACCCTGTGCACTAAGGCAGGCTCAGGGGGGCACACTTATCCACACCGGTGCAGGGTTTGAAAGGAGCGGGCAGAGAGGTGTGAGGGGCTCTAGGAGGGCACCACGAGGCCCTCGGTCCTAACCTGGGGGGTGGGGGACGGTGCTAGGAAAGAGAGATGACATGTAGACAAGAAAGGATTATAGAAGCCACTGAAGGGCAGCGCTCTACAGTTTATAAAGGGGGCAGGGACCCTCAGTCTACCCTTTGCTTCTCAGAGCAGCTGCATAGAATCGGGAAGTGGCCTTGAGGGTGCCAAAACCAGGATGCTCAGGGAGGTCGGGTCACTGTCCAGGCTGCTGGCGGTGAGGGACAGGTGAGTGAGTGAGTGAGAGGCAGGCTTGGGCTGTCACCCTGAGACTCAGAGGGCATGAACACAGAGCTCAGGAGAGTGTTCACAGTCTTGTCCTAAGGGGTGCGGAGGCGGGCTGACCTTAAGGCTCCCCGGTTTCTCTACCTGCTTTGTTGAGTCCTGTGGGTTGAGATGTCCGTGCATGAGACCATGTTCCTTCCCCATGGGTGGCCTTGGGACACCTGGATGCTGCAGCCTGTTTTCTGCTTGGAACTGTTTGTTTATGAGTTCGGAGGCACTCGCCTCAGATCCCAGAAGTGGTGAGGGCTGGGCCAACACTGTCCCCTCTCAGCCTTGCTTTTGTCTTACCCTTCAAATGTCCCTGTCCCTGTGTCTGATATTCTCAGCATGCAGGGCCTGGTGCTGGTGACATGCATCTCTGCCTCGACCCACATCTGGCTGTGGGCACAGCGTCCTTGGAATCAGCCTGTGGCACCTTTTCCAGCCTGTGTATCCAGAGTGGGACTGGAGGCCACACTGGACTGACTCTGCTGCGCCCTGGCTTTTACAGAGTGGCTCAGGCTGTCCCCATGACATCATCCCCAATAAAGCCCTGCTTCCTCATCGTGCAAGCTGGGATAGACCCAGAGGGCAAAGGACACCCAGGGTGTGGCCCACTGAGGCTAGCTCCTGTGACTCCTGGCTCCTGGCTGTAGGGGCTGCTGGAGTGGAGCTCTGACCCTGGGCTCTTTCACTGTGGCGCCGCACTCCTAGGCAGTGAGCAGGCCGCAGCCTTGTCACCTTCCACTGTGAGAGAGCAACGAGGTCAGGGGAGCCTTTGTCTCTTCTACTTTCGGGGGCTCTAGCCTGGGCCCTGAGGGCCTCTCCCAGTCACTACTCGGTAGAATGCTGTTGACTTTGGTGGTCTCTGTCCTGGGGCAGCTTGCTGTGACAGACATGGAAACCAAGGCCTAGAACGAAGGCATCTTTGGGACAGAGCTGGGGTTGGGGCCCTGCAGGGCCCACTTAGCTGTATATTTATAGACCCCACTGATCTATATTAACTCTAGGCCTGCTCAGGCTACAGCAGCCTGGGATCTGAGGACTGCTTTGAACCCTCTGGGGGGGCTGCTGTATCTGAGCTCGCCCTGTGGGGAGAGGCAAACGGGGGTGAGCCCCTTTCTCACCTTACCCTTCTGTGCCCAGGAACTCCTGCTGGATTCTTGGCTTGCACAGTCTTTAGATGCTTGGGCTGAACTGGGGCCACCCTCAGTGGGGTGGGGAGTGGGGTCGGTATCTTTGTCTGAGGGTCGTCTTCGCTGTCGTGTTGTCATGCCTTGCTTCTTCTAACTTTGCAGGGAGATTGCCTGGGATCCGGGGCAGCTCTGCTCCTGCCCCAAGCCTCAGTCCTTTCAGTTGTAGAATGGGCATGATTCCCAGGCAGTTCACAGGCATTAGGCGTCAAGTACTCACATCTCCTAAGCTGGAGGCCACTATGTGCATGCCTCCTACATCTCTTCCGGTCCTTGTCATCTGCTGGGAGGGACCAAAAAGTGTTACCTCTATGGGGCCTGTGAGGCCCTAGGGGCAGCATGACTTGAATTCAGACTCACCTAAGTCTGGATGTTCCCTCTCCCCAGGCCCCTCTCCAGGGCCCTTGGGGTCCTTGGTAGGGGAGGGGGTGACTGAACTCCTCCCCCAACAGTGTGGTCCAGTCCCCTGGTTGCCATGGAAACAGCTCCACTAACTCTATGCTTCTCTTCCAGAGCAGAGACGACTGGCCGCCCTGAGTGCAATTCAATTCAACAGACATTTACTGAGTGCCTACTATGCGCCAGGCCTTAGGCTAGGCACTGGGGAACGCAGAGAGGAAAGTGGGGGATCCCATTCTCAGATAGTTCCGGTACCAAGAGAGAAGCCTTGCAGGGTGGGGTGGGGTGGGGGTTGGAGGAGCAGAGCCTGGGATTGAAGTGCATCATGGGAAGGCTAACTGTTTGTGTACGCCTCAGTTTCCCCTCCCAGTATGGGAGGGCAAGGTGGGGCCAGGCTTGTACAGGATGCCACAGGCCACTCACTGGGGGTGGAGTAGAGCAGGGAGGCCGTCCCTCTCCTGCAGGGTCCTCAGAGAAGGGGCTGAGCTTGCGGGGGGTGGGGATAGGTGGGAACAGCCCCTCACTCCTCAGGCTCAGGGACAAAGACCTGGAGGACATGGGGTTGGGCATCCCAGAAGCTCTGTGGGGCTAGAGAAGGAGATGTTAGGGTGTGAGCTCAGAGAAGGTGAGAGGGTTTGAGGATGTGAGCTATGTTTGGGGCAGTGGCAGCCGTGATGGGCCATTGAGGAGGGAGTCAGGGACACATGTCTTGTTTTGTCTCAGCCTTCTCCTCTCCCCGTCCCTGGAACTCCCACAGAACCAGCAGCCATGTAGTTAGGGTGGCATCTGTATTGTGCTGGGCAGGCCATGGTTAGTCTTCACTACTGCCCCTGGAGGTGGGTATTTGTGGGCCCAGTTCACAGTGTAGTAGTACAAGAGACCCATTCCAACGTTGCCAAAAGTAATGATGTGACCCTAACCCACCAGTGCTGCTGCCATTACCTCTCGTTGAGAGGGTCTGTACTCTGTATGGCTCTCCCATCCTGTCTAACCCAATGCCCTGAGGTGTTCCCAAGAGCCACGGCAGGAAGACACCCAGATGCCACTTAGACTGTAGCCTTGGCAGCCACCCTTAAGAGACCATTGTAGAGGTGGCTGAGGCTCGGGGTTCAAGGTTAGATGCAGGGAGTGACAGCCTGGGCTGAGATCCTGTCTCCTTTAGCAGCAGCAAAGGCTTCGGAGATGCTGAACTGCCCGCCCCCTCCCTGACTGTGGAGAAGCTCTTCCCCCACAGCCTCAGGAGAAAGCAGAGGACTCAGGCCTCAGATCGGGGCTCCAGTCTGGGTGTTGACTTGCATGACCGTGTGAGAGACCATTAGCCGCTCTGAGCCTCGGTTTCTTTATTTGTTCACGGGAGGGCTGGTTCTCCTCTTCACATAGCAGCCCTAGATACTCACTGAACACCTACTGAGGGCTGATGTTGACTGCGCTGGTGGGGAGGCCCAGAAACGGGCCTTCCTTGGAGAACTGAGTCTAAGGAGAGAAGCGAGTGACAGGATTCTTCTAGGGACAGAGAAGGACAAAGCCCAGGGGCCGTAGGGACCCATAAGGGACAACCCAGCCAGATGAGGAGAGCAGGTTCTGGTTCCCGGAGAGCCCCGAGGGTGGGTGGGGGGCTGGGCCGTGGGTGTGCTGGAATCTCTCCCAATCAGCCAGGAGCCAGGGAAGCTCTGTGTTCTAGCTGTTCTCCCTCTGCTGGGAGGAGGAGAGATGTGATAGGTCGGTCAAGCCTGGAGGCCGACCAGTCAGGATGCTGCCGGCGTGGAGCCCAGCAGGACCAGTGGTGCTGGTGGGCAGGAAGATCCCTAGGGTGGGGAGCTGGAGAGAAGCCAGACAGGGTGTGTGGGGGCGGGGAAGAGTGTCTGTCCTTCCAGGTGCTAGGGAGGAGCCAGGCCAGGAGGGGGGGGGGTTGCTGCAGGGGAGGCCAGGAAGGTGATGGCAGGCATCGCAGAGCATCTCTTAGGAACCACGGAGAGGAGGAGAGGACCAAGATGAACTTTGGGGCAGGAGGCAGGCTTGGGAGGAGCAGCGAGCTGGGGGTGGTACCCCAGGGAAGCTTCCGAGGAATAGGGACATGGGGGGGAAGCCAGCCATGCAGTTCTTAGGCCGGGATGGCTGTGTTTCTCTCTGCCCACCGTGTTTTCAGGGAGGGAGGCATAATGGATGTCAAGTCATGGGTGGCATGAGGCCCCTGAGGGTCAGGGAAGGCAGACCCCAAGCTCAGCCTTAGAAAGGGGAGGCTGCAGAGGGAGGGGGTGTTTGGAATGGAGTATTGCATTTGCATGCGTAACAGGGCTGGGGCGAGGGAGAGAGGAAGTGGTAGAGAGATGAAAGGAAATTACCATACATCAGGATCTTGTTATTCAACCTAATTTTCAAAGGGGCACAGCTGTCGCGCTGAGATAATCCGTTAATTATAACAGCCATTGTGCTTTGGCAATGGGAGAGAAACCGAGGCTGGGTTACAGGCCTGAAGGCTGGGGTGGGAAAGGGCCTTTTGAGGGTCCAGAACCTCAGAGAGGGACCAGGGAGAGAGGCAGAGTGGGGTGCTGGGCTCTCAGGATCAGAGGACAGAGCAGGGCAGGGACCGGGCTGCAGGCTCTGCGCGGCCTTCAGCGTGGAGGCAATGAGGCCTGCTGCTTGCCAGTTGGCGCTATTGCTCCTGAAGCCAGCCTCCAGAACCTCCCATAACTCCTGGAGCAGTTAATTTTATTGAGCAGTTACTATGTGCCACACCCTGCTCCCTCTAAGCTGTTCCCTATAGTGAGAGCCTTTCCTGACCCCTTTTTTTTCAGAGGAGGAACCCCCCAGGAAGGTAGCTTGTCAGGACCACCGAGTGAGGTAGTTGGCAGAATCCCGTGTGATCAGAGAGTATGGCCCTGACGGTCCAAGGTAGCCTGAGAGACAGGACCCACTGAGTGGGTAGACACAGGAGCTTCCATAGTTTAAGGCATGTCATCACCGTGGTCACCGTTGACCCTCCCCCCAGTGGTGTTTCTGGGGCCTTGGGTGTGGACAGAGCCTCCTTGTTCTCTGGGCTGCAGCTGCAGGCCCCCTGCGGCCTCCACAGCTGCCTTTAGGCTGGCCCCCAACCCCCAGAGCAACTACCCTCAGGGCCAGGAGAGGGTGTTCCATGCCACCTCAGGTGGCACCCTTGATGGCCTTTGCCACCACCTTCCTGGAGGTAGGAAGGAGACAGACAGCTGCCTCAGTCTCTGGGCAGGGCTAAGAGTCTAGAGACACCTCGATGTCTGCTGGGGTCTGGGAGAGGCAGATGGGAGGCAGTAAGTGGTGAGAGGGAACCCTCGCTGTCCGGGACCCCCAACCATTTGGTCCAAACTTGGCTCACGAGTCAGACTTAGGCCCCATGTCCACGCACCTTTGAGCAGGAACTCAGCGGAAGTCATGTGGCAGAGTAGGGGGCTTGTTCTGAAAGTTCAGCGGGAACCCCCATGTGACCCAGAAACCCAGGTAGAGGTGGAGGACAGGTAGCAGCAGAGGTCCTCAGAGGGGGGCAGCAGGTGCGGGGTGCTCTGTGAAGAGCTCCCTGCTAAAAGCCAAGAGGAGGCCAGGGGTACATGGGGCAGTTTTCAAGTTCTGGACAATTGATGTCTCCCAGCCAGGCCCAGATTCAGTAAATTGGCAGGACCAAAGAGCCACAGATACATTCCGGAACCCTAGACTCACCACTGGAGACTCCCCAAACGATAACCCGTGCTGCCGATGTCTTAGAGTTGTGAGACCCAGAGCCACCGTGGGGCAGAGTGGTGTCTGGTGCGGATGGAGGTGAAGGTCCACTGTGGAGGCTCGGAGCAGCCTGCTGGTGTTCCTGCCCCGGACTCCAAGAGTCCCTGTCTTGTTTGCCTCATACCCAACAGTCCTCAGGGATCAGGGCACCAGTCAGGGAGGACCATGCCTTCTGCTCTGGCCTATAGCAGGCAGCTCTGTGGCTTTACCTGGTTGTCCATGGTGCTAGTGGACTCCAGAAACAGGGATGCAGCTTTCCACACTGCTAGCTAGCTAAAAACAAAATTTAATTACTGTCCAGATGAAGCAGGGTCCCTTGGCGTTGCATGAGTCAGAGCCTGAGGCCAAGGAGGAAACAGCCACCGCGTAGCAGCTGGAGATCCAGTCCTCTCCTCTGCGTAGCTAAGCAGTGCTCAGAACAGCACAGGCTCACAGGCCTGCTTCCCCGGGATGAGCCATCTTCCCGGAAAGCTTCCAGGCCTAGTTGCCGCCTTTTCTGCCCATGTATTCCCCTGACAGGCCAGGATACCCCAGTGGGCTGCGTGCTCCAACCCGGAGCCACCGCTTCTCCCCAGAGGTCCCCTGACATACTGCCCTGCCTTGGAACGACCCTAAGGATATCGGAAGGCAGGAAAATGCCCACCCTTGGGACCCTGGAGGAGGAGCAGACTGCAGGTAGAACCAAGGGGGTGGGCCTAGCCGGTGCCTGGTACATAGTAGGTGTTCCATAAATGTTTATTGAATGAATGAATGGAGACCATGCAGGCAGAGGCAGCGTGCGCGCGCAGGCACTGTGCAAGAGCGGGTCCAGTGGAGACCGGTGAGTAGTGCCCAGGGGCTGCCGCTGAGCCAAGTGGGGGAGGGAGGAGAGGCCAGGCTGGGAGTGAGCAGGCCTGATAGGGGAGATAGAACAGGTGGTGGGGGAGAGGCCAGGGAGAGAAAGGGCAGGGTCAGGTGTGGGGAGGAGAGCCTAGGAGGGGAGGTGGGTTCAGGGGAGGAGAGACCCTGTGAGGGTGGGGGAGAAGGAAGACTGCTCCCTGAGCAGGGGGGATTCTGCAAGAGTCAGGAAGGGACTGGGGTACTGTTAGAACGGACTTCCCTACAGAGCCACCTAAGGGGCCTTGTGCCTGGAGTCTTAGGTTGACTGGGGCTGGGGCGGGCAGGAGCTGGGCCAGGCTAGCTATCACAGAACTGCTCACAAACCAGGGCTGGGCCTCCCTGGCAGACATGGGCACTAGCCAAGCCCAAGGCCTGGTGGCGCTCCTTGACTTCCTGCCTGCAGCTGGTTGGAGGTCTGGCCGTCGTTACTGCTGGGATGCCTTGGGAGCAGGGACGTAGAGGGGACCTGTGAGCTGGGAGGGGGACACAGTGGGCAGAGCCTGAGACCCATGCACACTGCTGCTCTCTAAACGGATGACATTGAGGCCCAGAGACAATAAGCTCCAGACTGCAGGCCTTGCACAAGGAACCCACTCCCCAGACCTCGTTGCCCCAGAGGTTCTTCCTCTTCCAGGGCTTCGCCTATGGCAGACCCTTCTTGGCCGTGTCTCCAGCCAAGAGTTCCAGGCTCCATATATGTGGGGAAGGGTTGAGGGGATTTTTTTTTTCATCTCTGGAGGCCCACTGAAGCTCAGAGTGAGCAAGCTGTGTGTACTGCGCAGAACAGGTAGACGAGGAGCCCCTACGGGGTGTCGGAGGTGAGGTGCCTGAGTGTGCCCGGAGGGATGGCGTGTCCCTCCGGCCTGTGACGTGGCACAGCTATAGCTGCTCCCAGCCAGGGGTGACGCAGAGTGGGTGCCGAGGCAGAGGGCAGAGGCCAGCTCCCCAGGGATGCGGAGCAGCTGGCTTCTGGGCTGAGACTAATGAGACGTGACGGAATGGGGTGGATGAAACCCAGCACCTCGGGTGAGACAGAGACAGAGCGGGCCCCCAGCTGTCCGGGGCGTTCTGAGGGTGTCGGGAAGTGTGTGCACGGGGTCCCGGGGGCCCGGGTGACATCTAGGGCAAGGTGAGAGCAACATTGACTCAATGCTCCTGCCGTGCTGACAGAGGGAGGAAGCCAGGCCTCAGACATGGGCCTTAATGCTGTGTCCCGGGTAGCCCAGTTGTAGGAAAGACCTGGAGTGGCTGAGGCTAGGGTAGGATGAAGCTGACATCATGGTTGGGGGGTGGGGGGAGGGACGAAGAGGATGCAGCAAGCAGCAGGCTTGTAGTAGATGCAAGTGTGGGAAGCAGTCCCTGCAGAGACCCTAGCAAGACTCAGGCTGGCTGAGGTTCCTGGCTATGTGACCTTGGGCGTACTGCTATTCCTCTCTGAACCTCTGTCTCTCTGTCTGAAATGAGCAGTGTAAGGGGTTGACAAGGCCAGGAGGCTTAGGGCATTCCCTGACACATCTCGAACCCTCATTGGTGGTGAGTTCTACCTCTGACACCCTGGCCCTGAGGATTTCATGGGTTTCAGCCTCTCTTCCTGCCGTTATCCCCCATCTCTCCCGCACACAGCGGCCCAGCACTGGTGTATTGGGGCCTGCTGCGGCAAGCATGGGGGTTACACCAGCAAACAACATAGAGACACACTGCTGTGTGCTGTGCTGGATTGGTGGTGTAGGGGAGTGGGTGGCAGCCGAGAACCTGGTGTCACAGTTGAGCACAGTGAGGGGACCACAGCTAGCTTGAGCGACAAGGGGGTCCTCTCAGGCTTGGTGACAAAGAAGGGGGTAACGTGGGGAGCAGTTTAGCAGAGCCTTGACTGAGGTGAGGCAGTGGGTGTGCTGAGAAGGCAGAATCCTGTGCAAAGGTCCTGGGGTTGAGGCCCACACCTGGTCTCAGCTGAGAATTTCTTGAATGACAGAGAAGCTAGCTTCCCAGGGGCTGGGGTGAGCTCCTTCTGTCAGGCAGGGGTACACTGAGGGAGGAAACTCACAAGAGGGTCAGTGTATGCCCTGCTGCCTTGAGTCTAGCACTTGCAATCTTCTCATCTGTTAACTGGAGCCTGAGCCACACAGGGTTGACGTCCAAGGATATGTCAGAATCGCCTGAGCCATTGGAAAGGCACCTCTGGGCAAGGAGACTGTAGCCCAGAGAAGGTGATGAGCCCGCCTGTGTCACACAGCTCTGCGTTTGACCCCAGAGCCCCTTACCTCCAGTGCCTGCACTTTCCTCTGCCTCCCCCCAGGGCTCATCACACTTGCGATCCTGCTATCAACTTGCTTTCGGTGTCACAATTTCCCAGCTTCATAGAGGAGAAGCAGAGATCCAGGGCCCTTTGCCTTAGAAGCTTCTGTAAGGAGAAGGCAGCAGTAAGCCCTAGAGCCCCGCCCTGAGGCCCGAGCCTTGGCCCCGGAAGGTGGAAGGATGGTAGTGGCCCGATGGCCCAGTGCTAGGTTCTAGAAAGGCGTGGTGAGGTTGCTGAAGGTTCGTGAGCTCTGGCTGGGCCTGAGGCGTCTGTCCCGTTTAGGTGACAGGTGACTTTGAGCAGCCTGGCCCTGTGAGGAGTGTGTGCCAGGGCCGAGCTGCCGTCAGTGCTTCCTTGCTGATTCCTCCATCTCTAATGGGTGGTCAGGGTACCAGCCATGTTTCCACGTCCTTTCCCTGTCTGCCCCCCTCCCCCAGCTGAGCAGTGCCCCCCTGGGAGCGGGAAGCCTGGGGTCAGCACAGATGAGAAAATCATCGCTCTATAGGACAAGTGTGCTCTGCTGTGGCCCAGAGGTTCCTGGAAGTCCATGGTGCCAGTCATCTTGCCACATAAGAGGGGAAACTGAGGCTCAGAGAAAGCCTGAGGCTCACCAAGAGTCTCAGAGTGGGCCATTCTCATTCACCACAGGCTGTGGTGTCACGGTAGAAACCATACCAAGTGCACCGCTAGGCCTGGACTGCTGTCCTGTGGGAACCCGCTGTTGCCCCTGCCGTGCCTGTGGGGTACATCCACTGAGCTTCTGTGTATGGGAACGAGGGCTCAGGCCAGCGTTGCACTGCAGGGAGCAGAGGACCCCACCGAGGCCTGGGGTTTGACACCCTGGGTCCCGACTCTGACCTGGACCACATTCCCTCTTTTGTCCTGGCCCCAGCTTCCCTGTGAGAAAATGGGAATCCTACTGAGCCAGGGTTCACCTGCTCACATGGCGGATGCCAGGATTCTGAAGGGAAACTGTGGCCAGCTGGGTCAACCTGGCTGTGGAAGCCAAGCCTGAGACAGAAGAACATCACCAGGTGGCTCAGGCAGTCTCTCTCCAGCTCTGACCTACACCCCCACCCCCACCCCAGTGCCCACTGGTTGTCCACTCTTCTTCCAAGGACTCACGGGAAGGGACCTCACACAGCCTGTAGCTGGCTAGACTACTCTTTGCCAACGCTGCACAGCTCTGAACCGTGTTCCCTGCCTGTGCTGGCTTTGTCTTTGCTGCTGCACGCCTCCTAAGCTTGCCCTGGGGCTCAGCACTGCCATGATCTGGCTCTGGGCAGCTGCTTTCACACTTCTTTCCTCCTGACATGCTCTTAGATGTGTTTGGGGCTTAGCTGATCTCAGCCTCTGTCTCCCTGGCAGCAGGTACCTGTGTCACACTGTCATACTCACGCCTGTCACCTCCCTCCCTGTGGTCAGTCATCCTATTGGATGTGCTCCCCACTTATCTCTGTGCTCCCTATGGTCATCCTCTGTTGGATGTTCTCCCCACTTATCTCTGTGCTCCCTCCCTGTGGTCAGTCCTCTGTTGGATGTGCTCCCCATTTATCTATGTGCTCCCTATGGTCATCCTCTGTTGGATGTGCTCCCCATTTATCTCTGTGCTCCCTCCCTGTGGTCGGTCCTGTTAGATGTGCTCCCCAATTGTCTCCATGCCCTGCTGTCACTATAGCTTCCTTTCTCCGTCCTCCCAGGTATGCCGTGCTTGAGGAGCACCCTCCTGGGAGCAGGGGAGAATGACCTTGTACATTTGACCCCAAGACCCTCACACCCATCCCCTGCACACCTGCACCTCCATCTGGTGAGCAGCTGGGCAGGGATCCAAGTGCTGCTGTCAGCGCCTTTGTGGCCTTGTCCTCTCCCTGGATGCACCAGGCCTCAACGGGTGGTGGGCAGACAGCCCAGGCTAAGAACAGGGCAACTGACGCATACGGGACATGGTGCCGGGAGCCTCCTCCCCACCATGAATCCGTCACGTCACCGTCACGGGGAGAGTAGGCACTGGGCCCCAGCCCAAACCATCCTGGGGAGCAGAGGAGCAGGGCCACCTCAGGGTGACCTTGAGGGCTTGGGAGGAGCTATGGGGCATTCTGTCTACCCTGGCCTGATTGGAAAGGATGGAAGCCAGGGGGAACCAGCACCTCTCCAAGCCAGAGCCCTTTTCAGCCCCTCCCCTGGCCTCTTCTTATGCCCCACCTCACCTGGGCTTTCCCCAACTATGGGCAGAGGACCTGGTTCTGCATAAAGTGGTATTGTTTTAGCTTGGATCTGAGCAGGGGGAGGGACTCTGTGTATGGCTGAAGCTTTGTAAGCATGCACGCACACACATGTATGAGCAACATACATGTGCTTAAGTGGCATAAAGGGGGAGTAATTGGCTGCATTTCCAAGGCCACGGACATGATTGCTTGCCACCATTGAACACAACCCCAGCATGTGTCCCTGGGGTGGACCATCCCTGAACATGTCCTGTGCACCCACACATACTCCTGCATATGTGCCAGCCTGCACGCTCGCTCGCTCGCTCGTTCGCTCAGTGTATCCATCAGAGCCCTTGGGTCTGCGCACCGAGTCAGCTGCACACCTGTGTGTGCACCTGCACACCAGTGTGGTCCACAGACTGAGGAGGGAGGCACTGCATTACAGACCGAGCGAGGGCTCCTGCTTCTCCAGACAGCATCTGAGAGGACTCAGCCCCTACCAAGAGGATCTGACTGCTGGTGGGAAACTGAGGCTGTGTGTCACAGGAGCCAAAGTCTTTGGCTATGAGAGCGTTATGTGGTATGAATGAGGACCTTGTGACTCCCACACTTGGCCCCACAGTGGGGAGAAAGGTGTGTCAGGGTGGCCTTCAAGGTTCCCAGCCTGCTACAAAGCCAGCCTTTGACCCAAGTTGGACCTTCTCAGTTGGCTGTTCAGCTGGCATTGCCACCGGAGCCTCCTCTGGGTGCCTTCTCATGCCTCCCTCCCTTCTCCTCTGCTGCTCACAGCTTTAAATTGGCTTCACTTTAACACAAAGTCTAGACATTTTTTTTTTCAAAGTGCTCTCTTTCCTAGAGTCTCCCTGGGGGAGGAGCAGGAGGTGGCGGTGGCGGTGGCTCTTGTGGACACTGTTCTGGCTTTCCGGGACAAATGTGGATTTCTCTGACCATCCTGTGTCCTTGCTGGAATGCAACTGTCTAGGGCCTTCGCAGTTTCTGGAGTCTGGAGTGCAGGGTGTGAGCTGGAGCCAGGTCTGGCTGTGTGCAGCCTGCAGGGTAACCCAGCCAAATCTCCCCAGGGCTTTGGGGAAAGTGAAAGATGAATCCACTGGGCTGTGGGCTGTGACCCCCTGCTGCTGTCCAGTCTCCTGTGTCTCAGGAGGAGCCGCCACCAGATCGCACCTTGACACTTCCCATCGAACAAGGCCCAGGAAAGGGCTGGCTTCCCTGACCCCATGCAGAAGGATGATAGCTAAGAGTCAGTGCTCATCAGGCTATGCGGACAGGGCCCCTTGGTTCCTGACTCCATGGTGACTGTCAGTGTCTTAGGAACCTTGATTTTGGCCTCGCTTTGCTGTGTTACTTGGAGCAAAGCCTCGTCCTTCTCTGATCCTCTTGATGCTGGAAGGGGACGTGAGGTGGTCCCAAACCCTGAACCCTCTTTGGGATTCATGTGCCCTCCTCTCCTGGGGTGTGTGTGTGGGGGCTAGTCCCCTACTCTTGCCCCTCCTCCTTTGGCTTAGTTCTGCCCACAGAACCAGCCCTCCTTCTGGAGAGACCCAGACCCTCCCACCCCCCACTGCCAGCCCGTTCTACTCCCCTCCCCCATGGAAGCTGAGACAAGGGAATTATTTTTGGAACAGGAGCAGTTACACAACAAATGAATTATTTATCTTTGGGCATGGAGAACGAGGCATTTCACTGGGCTTCTTAATTCTTATCCGGATTTGGGGGTGCCCACTTGGATGTGTGGACATGTCTGTCATGTACACAGATGGTAGGGAGGGGTGTGTGTGTGTGTGTGTGTGTGTGTGTGTGTGTGTGTCCCTCCCATGTACAGCCCATGCAGCTTTGGTTTCATAGGCTTTGTGCAGGCCAGCAGTTGCATGTGGACACTGTGCAGGATGTGCACCAGAGGGTGGGTGCCCATGCATGTGTGCCCACCTGTTCCTCTCCAGTCTTCCTCCCCTGCCCTCGTTCTCAGACAGTCCCTACCCACACGGTAACTCTCCCAAGTCTCTCCTTCCCGCCTTGCCACCCCAGCCCCTTTTTTTTTCTCTATAGAAGCAAGGGCCCTGGGGTCCTCTCTGGCGCTGAGCCCCTGGTTCTAAAAGGGTATAAAAGAGGGATGGGGGCCTACACTGGATCCTGAAGGGGTGGGTCCAGGCCCTCGTGCTAATCTGCCATCGTCTTTTGATGCTACCTTGCAGGAACAGATGGGCTTCTTCCTGTCTCCATCTCGCTTAGCATCCCTCAGTGTTGCGCTCCTGGTTCCTGTGGGAACTGCTTGAAGGTCTGAGCCTGGAACCCAAGGGGAAGGGGAAGGAAGAGGAGGAAGAGGAAGACGTCAAAGCCTGAAACCCTGCATACCTTTCCAACCGGAACCTGGAGTCACAACAACGCCCACTGCCTGCTCATCGTCCTTTAGAGCATCAGGCGCCAGCTGTGTCCATCCTGCCCAAGGCCCCTGTGCTGGGGGTCACCCCCAAGATGGTGACGGCTCCGGGGAGGACTGTGCTCCCAGCCCCAGCCTCTGGCTGCTAGGTCCCTCTGTGCTCCGGCCCTTCACCCCAGCTGGGCATCTAAGGGGCCAAAGCCTGGGGCCATGCTGCGCCTGGGGCTGTGTGCGGCAGCGCTGCTGTGCGTGTGCCAGCCAGGGGCTGTGCGCGCTGACTGCTGGCTCATCGAGGGGGACAAGGGCTACGTGTGGCTGGCCATCTGCAGCCAGAACCAGCCTCCATATGAGACCATCCCTCAGCACATCAACAGCACTGTGCATGACCTGCGGCTCAATGAAAACAAGCTCAAGGCCGTGCTCTATTCCTCCCTCAACCGCTTCGGGAACCTCACGGACCTCAACCTCACCAAGAACGAGATTTCCTACATCGAGGATGGTGCCTTCCTGGGCCAGACGAGCCTGCAGGTCCTGCAGCTGGGCTACAACCGGCTCAGCAACCTGACTGAGGGCATGCTGCGAGGTATGAGCCGCCTGCAGTTCCTCTTCGTCCAGCACAACCTCATCGAGGTGGTGACGCCCACCGCCTTCTCCGAGTGCCCCAGTCTCATCAGCATCGACCTCTCCTCCAACCGCCTCAGCCGCCTGGACGGCGCGACCTTCGCCAGCCTGGCCAGCCTGATGGTGTGCGAGCTGGCTGGCAACCCCTTCAACTGTGAGTGTGACCTCTTCGGCTTCCTAGCCTGGCTTGTGGTCTTCAACAATGTCACCAAGAACTATGATCGCCTGCAGTGTGAGTCACCGAGGGAGTTTGCCGGTTACCCGCTGCTCGTGCCCAGACCTTACCACAGCCTCAATGCCATCACTGTCCTGCAGGCCAAGTGCCGCAACGGCTCAATGCCTGCCCGGCCTGTGAGTCACCCCACACCCTATTCCACGGATGCGCAGAGGGAGCCTGACGAGAACTCAGGCTTCAATCCTGACGAGATCCTCTCGGTGGAGCCGCCCGCCTCCTCCACCACAGATGCATCTGCTGGGCCGGCCATCAAGCTGCACCAAGTCACCTTCACCTCGGCCACCCTGGTTGTCATCATCCCCCACCCTTACAGCAAGATGTATGTTCTGGTCCAGTACAACAATAGCTACTTCTCTGACGTCATGACACTCAAGAACAAGAAAGAGATTGTGACGTTGGACAAGCTGCGAGCGCACACTGAGTACACCTTCTGTGTCACCTCGCTGCGCAACAGCCGCCGCTTCAACCACACCTGCCTGACCTTCACCACGCGGGACCTCGTGCCCGGGGATCTGGCCCCCAGCACCTCCACCACCACGCACTACATCATGACTATCCTGGGCTGCCTGTTTGGCATGGTCATCGTGCTGGGGGCTGTCTACTACTGCCTGCGGAAGCGGCGCATGCAAGAGGAGAAGCAGAAGTCCGTCAATGTTAAGAAGACTATCTTAGAGATGCGCTATGGCGCTGACGTGGATGCCGGTTCCATAGTGCACGCTGCACAGAAGCTGGGCGAGCCACCGGTGCTGCCCGTGGCCAGAATGTCCTCTATTCCTTCCATGGTCGGAGAGAAACTGCCTGCCTCCAAGGGTCTGGAGGCTGGGCTAGACACACCCAAGGTGGCTACCAAAGGCAACTATATTGAAGTGCGCACAGGTGCTGCAGGAGACAGCCTGGCCCGGCCTGAGGAGGAGCTTCCAGAAATCGAAAATGGCCAGGGCTCAGCGGCTGAGATCTCCACCATTGCCAAGGAGGTGGACAAGGTCAACCAGATCATTAACAATTGCATCGATGCCCTCAAGCTGGATTCAGCCTCTTTCCTTGGGGGTGGCGGCGGCGGTGGAGGCGGCGGGGACTCCGATCTGGCCTTCGAGTGCCAGTCCCTCCCTGCGGCTCCTGCTGCCTCCTCGGCTGCCACTCCCGGGGCGCTGGAGCGGCCCAGCTTCCTGTCACCCCCCTACAAGGAGAGCTCCCACCACCCGCTGCAGCGCCAGCTGAGCGCCGACGCCGCAGTGAGCCGTAAGACCTGCAGCGTGTCGTCCAGTGGCTCCATCAAGAGCGCCAAGGTCTTCAGTCTGGATGTGCCAGACCACCCGACCCCCACGGGACTGGCTAAGAGCGACTCCAAGTACATTGAGAAAGGCAGCCCCCTCAACAGCCCGCTGGACAGGCTTCCCCTGGTGCCCACGGGCAGCAGCGGGAGCAGTGGTGGGGGTGGTGGCATCCACCACCTGGAGGTGAAGCCGGCCTACCACTGCAGCGAGCACCGGCACAGCTTCCCCGCTCTCTACTACGAGGAGGGCGCCGACAGCCTGAGCCAGCGTGTGTCCTTCCTCAAGCCACTGACCCGCTCTAAGCGAGACTCCACCTATTCGCAGCTCTCCCCCAGACATTACTACTCAGGGTACTCCTCCAGCCCCGAGTACTCGTCTGAGAGCACACATAAGATCTGGGAGCGCTTCCGGCCCTACAAGAAACACCATCGCGAGGAGGTATACATGGCTGCCGGCCACGCCCTGCGTAAGAAGGTCCAGTTCGCGAAGGATGAGGACCTGCATGACATCCTTGATTACTGGAAGGGGGTCTCAGCCCAGCAGAAGCTGTGACCCTCTCCTCCCCCACCGGTGAGGTGATGGGGAGGAGGGCAAGGGGACTTGGGGGAAGGGCCCCCCAACAGGGTGGCCGGGAGACGGGAGACAGGCCAAGGAGCCTGGGGCCGAGGGGCCCGGGCCTAGGAGTGGACGCACACGCACACACGCACACACGCACCCACACACACACACTTGACCACCACCTGACTGTGAAGTAACCAACACCCAATAATAGCGGACAGGAAAACAAACATTTTCCTTAAAGTTTACAACCTGCTACTGACACCAGTTGTCTCTACTGTGCTGCCCAAGGGACTTCTTGCTGGGCTGGGGAAAGAGGCCAGAGAGGGTGTGGGGGGCCTGAGACTCAGGCGGGTTTTGGTGGCAAAAGAGATTTGGGTAGAGGTCAACCACAGGCCTCTTGTTCAGAGAGGCTATCCTCCAAGCTTGGGAACATTTCCCTTGGAGACGTGGCAACATGTGGACATTGGGCATCCTCTCCTCCCACTACGGATGGCCCAGAGAGAGGAAAAGAAGCCCTAGGGGTCTCTCACCCAACAGGTTACAGCTCTGTCTCCCAGCTTCCTGGCCCAGTGCTGGCCCCGCCTCCAGCTGCTCCTCTGGGCTCCGCCCCCATTCATCTGCTACTCCTTCCAAAGTTGTGGTCTCAGGGGTCTAGGGACTGAAGCAGGCAGGTGCTCTTTAGAAAGTCCATGGGCATCTACAAGGTGAAAGGCTATGGTCCCTAGCCCTGGGAGGCCAAGAGTAAGCAATGTCCTGCTAACCAGACAGAAGCAGAGGCAAAGGGTGCCACCAGCCCCCTTCAAGTGTCTTCCAAGTAGCCCTGGGGAGCTGCCTGGGTGTGGGGTGGTGGGTAGACCTGCTCCCCACTGGTATCTCAGGTGTAGGCCCCCATGCCACAGCCCCTAGTTTCTCTGGGTCTCCGGGACTCCTACCCACCACAGAGAGGCAACAGTGAATGACAAGGCCTGGGGCCAGTGTGGAGATGATGTAGAATGTGGGGATCTCTCCCTGCACCCTGCACCCCACTTGTCTGGCTCCTGCTGTGTGCAGCATCTCGGCCTGCCCAGGAGGGCATCTGCCCCACCCCACCCTGTCTTATCCCCTGGCTTAGAGGGACTCCCATATTTCCATGGAAATGGCCACCATCCTCTTTATGACCCACTCCCAACACCAATCAAAGCACAAACAGTGAGGTGCCTCCTACTGCCCTGGTCAGGGTGCAGGGCCAGGTTCCTGGCCCCTCCCCTTCCCTAGCTAGTCCGTTGCCATGGCAACCCAGAGCCTGGCAGTTGGTGCCCAGAGCGACTAACTGACCAACCGTTGGGCTCTCTCACTGAGTTCTCTCAGTGTGGGTGGCAGCAGAGGGGGGTAAAGGAAGCCTGGCCAGGTGGCAGCTCTCTCGAGAGCCAAGAGCTTCTGGGGACAAGCTCTGGAGTCCCGAGACTAGGCTAAGGCATTGTCCTTTGCCTTTGAGTGGGCAGTGGGCCTGTGGGGCATTGGGACAGCTGTACTGGGCAGTTCTGCCCCCTGCCTGTGTGCCCCTTAGCTTCCCATTGAGATAGGGAGGAGCCTTCTCAGCTCAACCCCAACTTCCTGAGACTCCTTCATTCCTGCTGCTCTTTTTGGCTTACATGAGATAAGAGATTTGTGACTCTTGAGTGAGGAGGATGGTGGGCGAGAGGCATCTCACTTGACCGGTGAGGGCTCTGACCAGGAAAGCTAGGGCTATCCTTGGGGGTAGGGTATGGGGAAGGACCGGGGGTGGGGAGACTTGACTGAACACCTCTATCACATCGACTTCGGGGTGGGCTGAGCCCAGGGCTCACTCAGGGGTGACATTTGCAAAAAATAAAAATAAAAAATAAAGAAAAAAAAAGACTGTTCTGGGGAGAGGAGGGGACTGGCCAGCCTGGATGTGGAGAACAGAGCTCCCTTAGCCACAAACCCCACCCCTCACCCTACCCTATACCCACTGACCACCCTGAGAATAGCAGGCAGGCCGAGAGGCTAGGGGCGTGAGCAAGCAGACCCCTGTTATCTTTGCATGACGATTTTACTGTATTTTTTCTGAGCAAACATCTGTCGTGTATGTGCCAGTTTGTCCAGACTCCCCTCCCCACCCCCATTCCCTCCATGTGATCCAAGCAGCTCTTGAAACCCAGGGAGGGCCAGCTCTGCAGAAGACCAAAACAGGTGCCGCCAACCTAGCCCTGCCCCAGACCCTCCTCCCATCTTTCTGGGCATTGGGCCCACAAGTGTTTGCCTGCCTTCCTCCATCTTTACAGACACTCCTTCCCTGTTAACCATCTCTGTCCTGAACCACTTCTGCTTGTTCTTCCTCCTCTCCACCGGGGAAAAGCAGCCTTAGAAGAGTGTTCTCAAGGCCATGTTCCTGTGGGAGGGGCTGTGGAAGGATCCACACCGGGCTGTTTCCATCTGGAAACGAAGCTGGGGCCCTCCAAAGAGGCACCCGGCCAGCCACATGGGACAGATGGAGAGGACTGTCACACTGAGTACAGGAGGCTAGGAGCTTGGAGCTTCATGGAGAGAGGCGTGGGGCCCTGCAGGAGGGGAGTGTCATGCCCAGGGAGACTCCTCACAGTGGAGTGGGCTCTGTCCCTACTTGTTTGGCCATCATTCTTGGTTGAAGGTGACTTATAAAACCTCAGATGCCACTTCAGGGGGAACTTTAAAGAGAGGGTCCATTTCAACAATGGGGACCAGGCCACAGGGACCTTTGAGACAGAGCAATGATCTAAGACATAGGTACCTCCATTGGGCAGGTCCCCCAGTTGATCTGGCCGTCCTCTAGGGCAGGCCCTAAGAGGTTTTCCCTCTGGGATGTTCTTTCTACTATCTAAAATGGCTTGTCCCTGGGCAGAAGTACAATTGTCACAAAATGCCAAATGGATTCTTATACCCTGGAGCCAAGTGAAACCCCCTGACATTGAGTTCTGGGCTGAGTCGTGGGACAGGCCATGATTAGGGGCACAGGGAGGATCCCAGGGCCTTAATGGAGTCAACCTGGGAGACATGTGGGTAGGAGGTGACAACTGGGCTTCCCTGACCTGTTAGAGAACAGCCTGTGAGGTCCCGTTTGTGGGAGCGTGTGGCCTTCCCGAAATAAGCTTAAGTCAGATGGGAAACCGCTTAGTCTTAGCAGGTTCAGGGAGCCTGGACCAGGTTCTCGAGTCTGTGGAAAGGTCCCCTGTCACCAATGGCCCTTCAACTCCTTCCTACAGAGCAGGAAGCTCTGAAACAAACCGATGCAGGGCTGAAGGGCCTGTCTAGGGAGGTAGGCAGGGAAAGCCCACTTAGGAGGGCCTGGACAGTGCACGGAGGGAGGCAGCTATTGATGGTGCTGACATCTGGGGCTGGCCCATGGCCCTCCTCCATGTTCCCGACTAGAAATCGCATTTGCTCACAATCCAGAAAATTTAAGGAGTTGAAGTTGGGTAGAGGTACAGGGGAAGGGGAACCTCTAGACAGACCCGGCAGGGGGGAGGGTGGGGGTAAGGGTGGGGGACAGACAGGAACAGAGGTGACAGCTCTCCCATCCTTCCAGTTCATGAGGGGCTAAAACTTCAGGGAGGCAGATGGGGGCTTCCTTGCTGTGATGGGCGTAGGGGACCAGGTGGTCTCTTGTCTCTCCGCACCAGAGCTCTGCAGACATGGCAAGAAGAACTACCACTGTGAAAATGAGCTAGGAAGGAGAGGTGTGGGACCTGTCAGCTGTCCCGAGCCCCTTCCCTAGCCACCCTATCACTCTGCCCTAGCAGGTCCCGACATGGCTAGGGGGCCTCTTCTCCAGGATGTGGATTGGTGGGAAAAGGTATAGGGGTATGGGGTGTCTAGCTACCCATAGGGTGACCTCGCCCCCTTAATGTTTGTTCCTCTTGTCAAGGCTTGCTCTCTGGGATCCCCTCTGCCCCAGGACAAGGGGACCTTCCCCTCCCCCCAGGCCCATGCTCATATCATGTGACCTACACCCACCTCTAAGAAACCGTCTCTCCCCCCCCAACTAGCCTCAGTGCCCCCCCAGATGCCAGCTGCCCCTTCTGAGCAGCAGGGAGACTAGAGGTGTCCACAGGGGTGGGGGTGGCCTCCTTTTCCTCCCCTCCTCTTCTGCCAGTCAAGCACAGGGCTGGGGTGGAGGTCCAGACAATGATGACCACCTCTTCTCCCTGCTTCCCACATCCCCTCCCCTGCACCCTCCTCAGGAGCTGCCAGCCCCTGGGGGCATGGTGGCCTGGCACCTGGTTTGAGCCCTGCGGAGCTGTGCTCGGGGGCCCTGGACTCTGAACCTGTGACCCCTCGCTGTGTACGGAACTTGCCCCCTCCTGGGGGGCCTTGGGCCCTCTCCTTTTCTTCTTTTAGGGGGTAACTTCATTTATTTCTTCTCCCTCCATTTGCCTCCCCCCCAATTTTCCTGTTTTAAACCGAATGGCACGAAATCGTTTTCCTCACCTTGAAGATTCCTGTATGGAGAGAATCAATTTCTATATTTGCAATAAATTTCTTATTTAAAACAAGAGGGCCGAGGTTTGTGTTGAATGCATCTCCAGTTCCTGCCGTCGCCATCTCACGTCCTCCTTCCCTGACTGACAGAGCTGAGTGGCAGTACCATCCTAGAGTACCCTATACCCTGTCACCAGAACATGGAAGCCACTCGGCTGCCGTGTGATCTGATGTGCTGACAACCTGGTGTCTACCTGTGGTCCTCCTGCCTCCCAAGACGCACACCCCCGGGAGGCACAGGGGCAGCTTCTCAGGAGGAAAACTGCCCTTGACAGTGGTCGTGGAGCAAGCCTGACTTGTTCTAGGTCACTGTCCCTGCTCCTGCCAGGGTGGGACCCCTAGGGACCCTTTGGACCTGGCCTGGGCATCCACCCCTGGATCCCTATCACCCCTCTTCTGGGTCCTTTACCATCTGCTAACCCTTCCTAATAGCTATGGACCATCCCTGCCTTGAAGAGCCAAGGCTTCCTATGGGTTCCTATGACCAGGCAGAATGCAGTTTGCATGCTAGGTGGGGCCTCAGGCTTAACTGTCAAACCTTGGCTAGAGGTTTGGGGCCAGGGTCACCACCACATTCATGCCCCACTCCACATGGGTTGGATCTTTGAAGGCCTTCGTTAAGTGCACTGCCAAGACTGAGCTCACACCTGTGAGGGGTGAACACAGCACCACTCTTAGTGGCTGTGGGAAGACTATCCAGAGTTGCTGCCTGGAGTCAGATGTTCCCTTGAGAGATCTCCATTTGAGTATAGTCTGGATTCCTGGCTTTGCTATAGAAACAACACACACACATACACACACACACACACACACACACACACACACACCAACACCAAAAAAACTTGAGAGTGTGTCTGTCCAAGGTAGTGTTGGAGTTTATTAAGAATTTTTAAGGGCTGGGTGTGTGGTTCAGTTGGTAGAGTGCTTGCCTAGCACGAATGAAGTCCTGGGTTCAATCCCCAGCCCAGGTACAATAGCGCATGCCTATGATCCCAGCACTCTGGAGCAGGAGGCGTTGGCTATATAGGAAGTTCAAGGCCAGCCTGGAATAAATGAGATCTTGTCTCTAAAAAATAAAAAAAATAAAATAAAGTTTTAGTATAAATTTAAGTATGGGCATTGAGGGGAGGAGAGAGTCAGGGTAAGGACAGTAGACATATCCTGGGCTTCTGGTGAGAGTGTCTCATTTAAAGTCTTAATAACAGGCACAACTACAGTTTTGATGGCTTCTGGTGTTACATTGTTCAAGGGGTTTCTAAGGACCTTTCCTTCCATAGTAAACAAGGTCCTCTGGTTTCTTAGGTACACTGTACAAGGTAGTAGATTGGATATGGTGAAGCCATAGGTCACAGGAGGTCAAGGGAACCCATACTCTCTATCCTAGGTCACCAGAAAGCTGAGACACAGTCTTCACAGTGTCCCTCGTGTGAGCCTCAAGCTATGGAGGCTTACCTCTGTGGTCACAGAGCTCTAGGTCTTAAGCGTGGCTCGTTGCTGTTTTGTAGTGCTGTTTTGTGTATGGGTGTTTGCCTGCATATATGTCTGTGCACCACGTGCGTGCCTGTTCTAGTCTCTCTTCTTGAACCATACGTGAGAGGAACATTGTCTCCACATGGGTCATCTTCACAGTAAATTTTATTGTGTCAAAATCCCTTTCTCAGCTGGTGAGCGACTTGACCCCCTTCTCCTTTTGAGTATCACCCTAATCCATTCCAACTTGCCATCCTGCCTCGGGGTCTGACTCCTTCTGGTCCCACAGCCCCGGGAGGTCATCTTTAGGCAGCTGTAGTAGACCTTGGTCTGAGCATTTCTGCCTCCGGACACTTAGGTGGTTGGGGTCCTCCCAAAGTCCATGGTCCTGGGGGCCTCCTCCTGGGCCTTTCTCCAGTTGCAGGCTGCCCTGCCCTATTGGCCTTCTGCCTTCCCTTTCTTGGGATTCTTTCAGGCCCAAAGGTTCTCTCTCTCTCTCTCTCTCTCTCTCTCTCTCTCTCTCTCTCTCAGGAAAGGGCCTAACATTTTGCTCCCAGACAAGAGCTTTTTGGCTTTTTGGCCAGTTCAAATTTTTGTCAAATTCTTCCTCACTGTGAGGTCTGGCTCACTCTGGCCCCTCCTCTTTAGTGTTAGCAGGGGAATTCCAGGCCCCTTATCCCCCTTCCTTGTCTGCAGCTCCGGACACCTACCCTTTGTTGATGGTACCTAGTCCCTCACAGGGCCTTTAACTACGGGAAGGTGAGCCTGGACCAGGCAATGAGGAAAGGTCTGGACTCCCACTTCTGCCCCTGCCAGTGGATTTCCCTCTACTCCCACCTCCAACCACCAAGAGAGGCCTGGGCCTGGGCCTTCTGACCCTTCTTCCCAAGGCCCAAGCAATAGCCTGCATTGGAAGATTAGCAGTGGTCTGTCTCTTCAGCACTAAATTGGCCAGTCTACATTCTGCTCTGACTCCCAGAGAACTGACTCTGATAGCCTGTCTTTGATTCCAGGGCCCCTGCCAGGCTCCCATGCAGAGTTTCACAGTGACAGCAAACACAGAGGCACAGGATGCTGTGGCTTAGCGGGGTTCCATAATGCCCTTGGCTTCAGTGTCCTGATCGCCTCCAGCGACCTCCCCCCCCCCCTCACAAAAACCCCACAGGTCCTTCTACTGGGAAGGCATCCACCCCTGCCCCTCCTTTCACTTATATTTGCATGGAGGCTTTACAGTTTGCCCTCTAACCTAGCTGGACCAGAGGGTGGGAATTCCTGCTCTGCTGTAGACAGCAAGCGTCTCTAGCTGATTTTGGCACGAGAAGACTCAGAAGAGACTGGGTGGGTGGTGGACAGTGTGGCTGGGAGGCTGACACTCAGCCAGAGGTTGCACTTGCACATGACATGGCCGGGCTACAGTAGATACTGTTGTCCCCCCACCCCCAATTGCTGGCGCCAGGATCAAGGCTGCCACGGGGATGCTGTCAGTGGATCCAAGGACTGCTGTGCTAGGGTATCCATCCAGACCTAAGCTCCCCCATCCATTCTCCTCCCAGTCATCTTCCAGACACACACACACACACACACACATCCACTAGTCCCATCCCTTTCAGAAAAGAGCAGGCCTCCCAGGGATATCAACCAAACACGACATAAACAAGTTGCAATAATATTGGGCACAATCCTCAAATCAGGGCTGGATGAGACATTCCAGTAGGAGGGAAAAGGTCCCTCGATTGGGCAAAAGACACCCCTACACCCACCATTAGGAGTCTCACAAAAACCCCAAGCCGAACAACCCACACCATGTATGCAGAGGGCCCAGCACAGACCCATGCAGGCGCTGTGGTGGCCTCTTCAGTCTCTGTGAGCCCCTATGAACCCCACTTAGTTGATTCTGTGGGCCGTACTCTCTGGTGCCACCTTCAAGATGTGCTGGGGCAATGGTGGCTCAGAGCTTGTGGGAGTGGCAGCCAGTGACTGGTCTAACCTGAGGCCCAAGCTCAAGAGAGAGCCCCATGCCTGGTGCTGTGGCTTCACAGTGTCCCTCGTGTGAGCCTCAGAATCCAGAAACTGAATGGCTTAGAGACCTAGGGTAGAACCAAATAGTGCAGGTCTTTCTAAAGCTGCCTGATCTACAGACATGAAACCCCAGCCCTGGGCCCTGTGAGGAGTACAGCAGGTTCTGTCTGGCTTTGGGGACCTCTCTGGCCCCAGGGGCCCTTGCAAGATACAGCAGATACCTCCTATCGTTCAGTTCTACTGTGCCTTGAGAGGGAGTCAATACAAGGTTAGTGGTTGCTTCCTCAAGCTAGCCCACCTCATCTGATCCCCAAGGCTTTTCTTGTTCTTCTATATAATTTCTTTCTGACGTCCCTTCAGTGGGGATGGACTTAAAGAACACACCAGTCTGGAGGCCATCAGCAAGTAGAGGCATGCTGGCCTGTGATAGGCCCAGGTCTTGGATTCTGCCCCTTGACTGAAGCTGCTTAAACTTCTTGTTCTTTCTAAGATAAATTCTTAGGATAAATTCTTCATCCAAAGTAATAAGAATGAGACCAAAAAAAAAAAAAATGAGGTTTGGGGAGGGCCACCTTGTGTTCTAGAAAGCACTAGAGGGAATTAGATGTTACCACCACTGTTTTCAATGCGTCCCAGATATGACACCATGATCCTGAGATGGGAAAAGGAGGTAGCGTTAGGTCTCCAGGGCTAAGCATGGCCTTCACCCAGGCTGTGTACACAAGAAGGGATTGCATGGGTCCAATCCCGCCTCAGCTCCCCACCCCGGCACCAACATGCATGTTCCCAGAGCCTCTGTACTTGACCCTTCTTGAAAGACCCGGGACCCCGGGACGGTCTCTCCGTTGACCTCAGGCCTGCATCCAGGGTCTATGCTCCCGAGGATGGCCTGTGCCCACCTATATGGGTGACCTCTTGTGAGTGCAAGTGGTTCAGGGCAGATGCACAAAGAGCTACAGACAGAGCTTCAGGGGGTATGGGTATGTGTGCAAACACTTGTCCCCTAAGTTGTAGGTTGTGCTGGGGGGGGGTGGTGCAGAAAAGGCTCTGCTGAGGTCTATTTACTGAAAAGGGCGGGGGGGAGAGTGGCTATAACAGGTTGTTAGCTTGATTTCTGACTTCTCAATATTTGCTACTATGCTATGCAGTCACCTTGGGGCTAGACCTGGGGTGAGGGGGCTTCAGTAAGATGATGTGGGTGACCCCCATTGGGAGAGGATATGGCCATAGGCTGGGAGCCTCCTTTTGCATTTTGGTGTCTGGTCAGGAGCGGGTGGCTTTGAAGACCATCACCCTGATAGAGGTATAAGAAAGTGTGTTCCCAGGAGAGAAGAATAGTACTAGAACTCAGGAGCTGGATGGGACCAGCTTGTGGGTCTGAGGGTAGAGGAAGGGTGAGGCCATGGGAAGATAGGTAGGAAGTCCCTTGGCCTGTGGGACACCTTCCCTCTGTCTTTCCAATCAAATAAAGGGCGTGACCCCTGCTTCTTTAGGAACGTACACAGATCAGGGGCTCCGTAGCTTTCTGAGACAAGACTACACCTTATTCTGTGTGCTTCCTAGGTACACATTCTAGCTTACCTCTGTAATGGAGAAACCTAAAGGAAATTGGCAAGACTTTTGCCATGGGGAAAGCATTTCTGTGGCCACCTCTGAGCTCTTTGCCACACCCTTCCACGCCCTTTAAGACTGGTGCCCGGAGCCTGGAGCCCCAGCAGGCAGCAGGGTCTCTTGCAGCCCACACTGCGGAGAATGCCATCAGGGTAACATGGTCTAGTCTCCTGGAAGGGAGGGACGGGTCCTCTGTTGTAGGATGTCTAGGGTACAGTGGGATTCGGGGTACCTTTGGGTATCTTTTCTTCTATTCTCCTTTTCTTGTGAGCAACTCGCCAGCAAAGCAGACGCCACAACAGGATCCTTCTGCACACGTTTATTGGGAAAGCTTGATTGCAGAGGCGAAAAGACCCCAAGCCCAGAACTGATGCTGCTTATATAGGCCTAGGAGAGGCCAGTCTCACACCTGGATTGGTTATGCTTACTACCTCATTTGCATGTCTCACATCCGATTGGTTATACTCTCTCTCAGTACCTCACAAAACCTCATTAACATACCTCATTTGCATGTCTCACATCTGATTGGTTATACTCTTAAAACCTCATTATCATGCCTGGACCAGGCAGTGTCTTGGCAAAAAACTTTACTGCATATGTACACATTGGTTGTTTACCCAAACTTATGCATGGTAGCCAGCGGTAGCCAGCGCCACCCTGCAACGGCACATGTGGCTTCCCACATCCTTTCCCTACATCCAGCCCTCCACCGGAGTCTGCCACTGCCACCATTACAATGGCCTCTCAGCTTCTCTGGTCTAAGGACCTGTCTAGGGCTCCAACTGAAGGATGGAAGTCTCTCCACTTAGGCCTAATGCTGATTGCTTGGACGGCTCGGTTTCCAATGGGGCTCCTGAAGCAGGGTCCTGTGCTGCTGGTCTTCAGGCTCCCAGCAGCATCTTGAGGGCACAGCGCCCTTTGATTCTTCCCCAGGGACCTCGGGCCCAGTCTTGCTTGTGACTAGTTTAAGAAGAGTGCTGGGCTTCCTGCCTTCCACCATACTAGACCTCCTCAGCCCTGACTGCCCCTCTTGCACTAGGATGACCTACAAAGGGAAGTGTGGAGGTTTGAGATTGCCCATCTTAGCTCCAGAGCCTCTGTTTGCACATCTGTGAAATGGAGCCAGCTACGTCCTCTGGCCAAATTGTAGTGCGGGGTTGAAGACCTGAGAGCTGAGGCACCTGTGCCCACCAAGCAGCTACAGAAAGCTGGCTGAGAGGCATGGTCCACACGAGAGTTATGCAGGTTTGTTAAAGAGAAGCAGACTCCACAAAAGAGAACAAAAGAGTAAAACAGGGAAATGGGGGGTGGGGCTCTGCTGCCTGGCTGGGGAGATGTTCTAGGATAGCCATGCTTCAAGCCTGCCCTCTCTGAACTCTGGACCCAGTGTATGTCTCAGGCCTGGCAGCATCACTGCTTGCTTTCATTGCCCCTGTGCAGCTGCATGTGGCTCTGTGTTGATCTATGCATCTCTGAGCATCCCTGCACAGCTCTGTGCAGGTCCGTGCAGCTCAGTGCAGCTGGTATTCGGATGCCTGCTGGAGTTAGAGACAAACAGGTTGCTCAGCTGCCACACTTTGGCTTTCTGTTCCTTAACTCCCTAGACCTTAAATACCACGCGTAGGCTGACAGAGCTCAGGTCACCAGACCAGAATGGCCCTCAGCTTCCTGGTGGCCGTCTCTATCTGTCCTATCAGAAGCTCCAGCAGTTGTTGAGGGGTACCCTTGTCTCTGTTTTTGTTCCTCTTACACTGCAGCACCTCCCAGGAAATTCCCTCAGAAGAGCAACCTTAAGTCCAACCGACTCTTCTAGAAACCCCTGGCCCCAGAGTACAAGCCATACCCCCTTTCCCTAGGTGGCTGTGGAGGCCCCCAAACTGTCTTCTGGGCCGTCCTGAACACTACATCAGTCTCTGTAAGCCAATGAGCAGTACTGGGCATAGTACATGGCTATGCTCTTCATCTGCTTGTCTTCATAGCCTCTGGGTACCCTCTCTTCTCCAAACCTGTTTCTCCTTGTGTATCCCAGCAACACACACAGCATTTGTGGGCCTCTGAATTGGGCCAAGCCCCTCATGGTGGTGATTGGTTTAGAAATAGCTGCATGACCCAGGCCTCGTCAAAGTATGGAAGGGTTGCTGAGGGGAAGATGGGGCAGGGCTTCCTCGGGATGCCCTTGTATGTCCCTGAGATGCAGGAACTCATAGCCTTTGCTGTAGTGCTCTCCAGGAAGAGGAATAAAGTGAATTGGAGGATGGCCTAACAGCGTCTCTTGAAACTCACTTAGTGGCTCTTGTGTGACTTACAGGCATGCTTGATCACTATGCCATCAACATATCATCTCCACTCCTGAAGACAGTGGAGACTGAGCTCAGGTACCCATGATGCAGTGACAAATCACATCAATAGAAGCACAGGAGTTAGGTGGGAGAAGTCTGTGTTCTTCTGAAATGTCCAGACTCCACTTGGAGTGACGTCCGAGGAGGGGGTTGACTCCCTGGAGGAGAACAAAGCCATTTTCAAGGACTGGGAATCCCTGGAGCACAAAGGATTCAGGAAAATGGGAGGCATTTGGCTCAGCTTAGAGGAGACTCGAGATCTCACTAATCTTTGAAGTTACATGTATGACTGCTGAATGGAGAGATGAGTGGTCATGTGTGACACTGTGGTTGCAAGGAGATGGGTGACGGGGCAGCGCTAGCATGGAGACCACGGATGGATGGATGCATGATCCAGCATGTTCCTTTTTCCTAAGGGTACTTGGCTGGAGCACAAAGGTTCTGGCCTTGACCTTGTGTCAGCCAGGGAATGGAAATCTGAGCTCTCAGTGTCTAGCAGGGTCTGACACACACCAGGGCAGGGTAGCCCCTGACTCAGCCCACACAAAGGATACATAGGTCCTAAGCTGAGTTCCCATTGATTTGACACAGATGCTCAGAGCCAAGGACTGTCCTCACAGATTGTGGAGGGAGGTAGAGGGCTCTCCATCACAAGAAACATTGTTGGAAATGCAGAGGCCCCTGTTGTAGAGGAAGAGGGAAGATAGAGGAAAGAATTCTTAGGCAACAATAAAAATGGCCAAGAAACCCATTGTTTCTCCTGTGTTGGGACAGAGGTAGTCACACATGTCCCTCCAACATCTACTTTTTCACAATAGGAAAACCTTTTGAGTTTTGCTGCCCCGCCTAGAATTAAAGCGATTTTTAGCCTCCAATCTAGGTGGGACCCTATGCCTAAGTTCTCTGATCATTGGGAAGCTTCCAGAAACCTTCCTTAATGGCTGCTACGCACCATGTTTTCTTCAACTTTATCCCTCCTTTCCTCCCAGGACTAGAAGATAAAGTGTGATGGTTTGATTCTCAGCAGCTACATTGAGTAAAGGATACAGGGGGCAGAGCTGGCAAAGCAACAAGATCACCATCTTGGTAACTGGCACCATGAAGTCAGCACTGACTGTCACCCTCCAACATTTCCTTGAGAGTACATTTCTGGCCAGGCGTGGCATCTCCAGCCTGTGATCCCAATATTGCCAAGAGTTTGTGGTCAGCATGGGCTGCAGTGTGAGACTACGTCTCAAGAGAAAAGAAGGAGGGAGGGAGGGAGGGGAGGAGAGAGAGAGAGAGAGAGCGAGAGAGAGAGAGAGAGAGAGAGAGAGAGAGAGGGGATCTGCATTAGTTACTTTCCCCATGATGTGGCTTAGTAGCTGACCAGAAGCAACTTACGAAAGGAAGAATGTGTCTGGTACAGTTTGAGGACATAATCTACTCTGGTGGGGAAGGTGTGGTGGCAGCAGGACACAGGATGAGGGTGAGGCACCTATCTGGTCACATTGTATCCACAGTCGGGAAGGAAGCAGAGAGCCAGGAACCTTTGCTCTTCAGTTCCCGTTTCTAACGTCAGTTAACCCCACTTAGAAACTCCCTCACAGGCATGCCCAGAAGGTCTCCTCCATGTTGTAATTCTAAGTCCATTAAGTAGACAAGAGCAGCCTTCGCAAGCTCACCCCTTGCCAACCTGACACCCGAGTAGGTCACATTTAAGCTATAACCTTCCATTCTCTGTCTAATATGAGGTATATTGAAAAAAAAAAAGTTCCCCAGCCTTTAACAGTTCTAACATTGTTGAAAAGAGCAAAGTCCAGGTCTTATCTGGAACTCAGGGCAATCTTTTAATTAGGTTTTAATTAGGAGATTTGTAAAATACGAGTTACATGTATCTGCTACTCAATGGCACACACACACACACACACACACACACACACACACACAAACAAAAATAAAAAACAACAAAAAAAAAAAAAACCCAAAACAAAAAACACATTCCTATTCCAAAAGGAATAAATGGGGCACAGCAAGGTATAATTAGATAAAAAAAAGCAAGACCAAATCCCAGCAGGGCAAACATCAAGTGTTTGTCTGTCCAGCATCTGGAACTCACATGGAATCATCTGGGCTGCAGAGGACTTGAATAGCTCCGCCTCTTCGGCACACCTGCGTATGCAAACATGGCTTCTCTCTTGGGCTAGCACCGCTCTACAGCTGCGGTTTGTCTCATGGTCCTGGCATCTCCGGACATCCTGCAGTGTTCATTTGGGCTTCACCTTCACAGCTTCATGCAGTGGTCTCTCAGGGTTTCCATGCAGGAATTCTGATCCCTTGCCACATGTGGCCTGAGTGACTCTTCTGGAACTGTGGGGCAAGATTCCATGACTTTCTCAACCTCAAATGCTAAACAGGTATCCTGTGGGAATGTGCTGCCATGTTCTAATGCCAGTTTTGGAGGGAGGCTTGGACGCCTTGGGCCAGTGCCAGTGCCAGCTCCTGTGTGCTGATCCTGAGGAAACATGCACCCTGTTGTTGAGGAGCAGAGCATCCACACCAGGTTTCTAACGATGCTTGGCTCTCTAACAATTACAGATACTTTGTCATTTGCTCCCCCCTTGTGGAAACTACAAATTTAGGGGTCCAGCTTTACCTCATAACCTTTTCTTTCCGGCCACTGGATGCGAGCAGTGAGCAGAATCCATGTCGAATCCCGTGTGTTCTTCTGTCAACATTACCTCTGCCAAAGGAATCTACCACCCACCCCAACCCCACCCAAGATGGAGACAACGGTGTGTCTCTTGGTAGCTGAGGTGGAGAAGAATTGCCTCTGGAAATGAGGTCTGCAGAGGCATTCTATTTTGATAACACAGAGGTGAAGTCTAGAGCACGTGGGAGCACATTGTGGCCTGAGGGCTCTCTGTCTCAAGGAAGGGAGACTTTAACACTTGGTCAGTTCTGTAAGCTGTCATGGTTTCTCCTGCCAGTGGGCTGGGTCCTAGAGACACCAATGAACCAGATCCTGCTAAATAAAAAGATTGCCATCAGTGACATTTCCTTGGGGCAACACAGCTTGGCTTTTAAGTTCACTAGAGGGTCCCTCACGCCACTTGTAAAATACTGCAACTTCCTGGACAGAAACACTCTCACTAGCAGGGTTAGTCAAGGCAGCAGGAAGGAGTAAAACTTTGAAGGCAGTCCCCGACACTGCTGAGGGTATACGACGCCGATACGATAGTGCGGATACGTGAGATGGGTGGTCACAGAGAGGGAGAAGAACCCTGGCACCAAATCCTCAAGGGGTTCATTCAGCACAGGGTAATCTGTTGAGAACATGGCTATGGAGTCCACTAGCTTTAAATTCAACTCCAGGGGCTGGAAACACAGGTCAGCAGTTAGGGTATGTACTGATCTTGCAGAGGACCCAGATTCAGTCCCCAGCTGCTCACACACTCTGTAGCTCAAGCTCCAAGGGGTTTGATACCTACCTCTGGCTTCGGTGAGCACCACCCCCATGCCCCACCCCTCTGACCTCTATGGGCACCTCTGTGGGCATCCCCACCCCATCTGTCCACATAAAATAGATATAAATGCTTCAATTCAACTTCATTCAGGGTTTCAGGACATGAGCAGCACACAGCTATAACATCTGCCTGAATATTTCCCGGAATGGTCCCATTTGAGTTCCTGGTGGCGGCCTTGTTCCAAACCTCTGAAGCCTCATGAGCCAGGCAGGGGTCCATTGCCTGCATTTCTCTTGGAGTTCTACTCTTCGGAGCTCCCTCAGAGCTCTGCTTCCAGTATTCAAGGGCATTTGTAGCCTAACTTCCAAAGCCTTCCACATTCCTGCCACAAACCAGTTCCCAAGCCCAAGAGCCGAGCTGATTTATCACAGAAGCTCCACCCCGTGTCAGTTACCTTTCCGTTGCTGTGATAAGTCACTGCAACCAAAGGGAGCTTACAGAAGAGAGTTTATTTTGGCTTATGGATCCAGAGGGATAAGAGTAAGGGTTCATGGGGTGGGAGCCAAGGCGTGGGATGGAGCAGCAGTCCACCACGCTGGCAGGAGCAGGAAGCTGAGAGCTTGTATCTCAACCTCTTGCATAAAGTGAGAGAAAAAACTGGCAAGCAAGCCCTTTACTCCCACAGCCTGTCCCTGTGACAGTAAGGCCACACACACTCCTAAACCTCCCCAGATAGTGCCACCAGCTGTATTCAAATGTTATAGATGGGGGGGGGGCATTTTTTAAAAGAGTGTATGTTTTCTGCAGGTATGTATGTGAATTGCGTGAACCTCTGATGCCCAGATGGTTGTGAGTCTCCCATGTGGGTGCTGGGACCCAAACTCAGGTCCTCTGCTAGGGCAGTCAGTGCTTCTCCTCCTCCCTTCCCTGAGAGACAGGGGTTCTGTGTCGCCCTGGCCGTACTAGAGCTCATTTTGCAGACCAGGCTGACCTCAAACTCAGAGATCCACCTGCCTTTGCCGCCCTAGTTGCTGGGACTAAAGGTGCCTTGGTGCAGTTATTAAAAATAAAAAAATAAAAAATAAACAAACACAAACATATATACAAACACCCCACCAAGCCAGCTCGGAACATTCCAACCACTACACAACTCTTGGAATCAATTTCCTGGGTCACTTTTCTCAGTGCTGTGACAAAATGTGACAAGATACAAGAGGGAGAAGGGATCCTGGGTCACAGCTTGAGGGGGCTGCATTCCACCATGGCAGAGGGCAGGGCAGGAAGAGCCTTACATCTGCAGTCAGAGAGCAGGGAGCGATAGGTTCCTGCTACTAAGATTTTTATTCTGCTTGGTACCTTGGCCTACAGCGAGCCACCGCCCACAGTCAAGGCGGGCCTTCCTACGTTGGTTAACCCACCTAGAAACCCACTTGAGAAATTAAGCTCAGCCTAGTTCTGAATCCCACTAAGTTGATAACGAAGATCAGAGCAATGGAACCTCTTTCCCTGCTCAGGGGTGAGCTACATGTGCTCATGTCTCTCTCACCTTGACCAACAAAACAACAGGATTTCAAGAGACCCATGAGATGCCATTTTTAACGAATGAGATTGGCAGAAATTAAAACGACTGTATCTGTGAAGAGAGTGTGTCATATGGTTAATGTCCCGCCTTTGTCCTGGGGTGTGCAATGCTGGTGCCTCGGTCTTCCTCATCCGAAAGATGAAGGTAGAAAAAGGGAAGGTACCCAGACTCGCTGTGAAAAACAGAGGCGAGATGACCCAGAGTGGACCAGGTGCCTGTCACATCACTGGGTGACCAGCGTGTGGATGTGGTCCATATACATGGTCCCTGTGGGCCTGCTATTTCAGAGAGCTCTGGCTGCCTCTTGATAGCATTTAGTAATTGTCCCCCACCCCCACCCCCAGGGACCCAAAGTCCTGAGGGAACGAGGACTGTCGCTGCTGCATACGCACCCTCAGATCTGCTCTCCCACTCAGAGGTGTTTCTGCAGCGGACCCCATGAAGTTCTTAGCCTGGGTAGTCTGCAAGTGAGTGCCTGTGATGGCCCTTGTCATGGAGAGACATGGGCAGGTGGTAAGTACCCGGTAACCTGCAGTCCTTGAGAACTGCACGCTGCAATTCTAGAGTTCCCAGGGAAACGGGCAGCTCCTCGGCCAGTGCCCTCCACGATGACCTTTGCGCTGGCGTCTCTCCTGCTCTGCCCACTGTTCCTCCAGGCCTTCAGGTAGAAGGAGCTTGTTTTAGTTCACAGTTTTGTGTAGAGGAGATGCAGGCATCAGGGGCTTTGAGATGCCTGCAGGCAAAGGGAACCGAGGATGCTGTCTGCACTCCAGAGCTCTGCTAGCCTTCTCAAACAGGTCAGGGTGCCCCGCCCCACACATGGTCCTTCCTGCCCACAATTAAGATGCACCTTGCTGTATCCGTCAACACAACCAGTGTGATCTCCCGGGGGTCCATCTTCCCTTAAGTGTACTTTCCTGGGCCCGTGTGACGTTCAGGCTCAGGTGACACAAAAAGGGGTGTATGTGAATGGGTGTGCATTGACACCATTTGTGTGTATAGGCACGTGGGGATGCACACACCATTGCACACCTGTGGAGGTCAGGGAACAACCTTTGGGAGTCTGTTCTCTTACCACACAGGTTCTGGACATCAAACGAAGGCCATCAAGTTAGGCTGCAACCACTTTACCTGCTGAGCCCAGAAGGTCTTTTGTACCGCTCTGTGCAAGGAGCAGACAAAAACACAGCTGGAGGCTAATCTGCTGAGGGTGGATTGTGCCACCCCAAGACAGGCCTGTGAGGGTGTCTGCTCTCCTCTTCCCTCCCAAGCCCTGTCTCCCACAGAGCCCAACCTGGTCCGAGTCTAACCCTAACCTCCCTAAACCCAGCCTCACCTCTCCCAAGTCCCATACTTCCCAGAACCTCACTCTTGCTCAGCCCCTTTCTTCTTCCAACCTGTCAATCTCAAAACTCCCCAGAGAGCTGAGGAGAACCAACAACAGTTATAGCCACCTTTTCCAAACCACCAACACACAGCCTAGGTGTGGTAGTCAGAGCAGCAAAGCGGCTTAAAACGGGATCTGTAGTTCTAGGAGGAGGCAGCTGACAGGAGGGTCCAGTCTCAGAAGACAACATAGACAGACACACAATACAGACGAATAAACACATGCGCGCGTGCACGCGCACACACACAACCAAATAAAAACATCAAAAATAAAATGGATGTGTAGCTCTTGTCTTTAATCTCTGTACTAGAAAAGCTGAAGAACTAGGACTGCTGTGAGTTCAAGGTCAGCCTGGGCTACTTGGTGATATTGTCAGATCAAATTGACATGAACACACATCTCCCTCAGAGCCTCCTGTAAGCAGATTAGTTGAGAGCTTCTACCCTCTCTGGTCCCAGCCTCCATGCCATGGTCATCTCTAAAACAATCGTAGGCATTCCAGTCTCATGGCCTTTCCAAGCGTGACCCCCTGCCCTCCCCTCTGCCACATTGGTGACTTGTCATTTGGGCTCCCATCCCAGCTGTGCCTGTGGCTTCAGTTCCTAAACATGGCCACTCACTGTAGAGACCCACCTGTTTCTCTAGCCACTTGTTTGTAGGAATGAGGAAGACAGTTAGGATAAGGCCCCCTGCTGTATCCCCAGAGGCCACAGCTGATGCACAAGGGGGCTGAGGATACCTCGGGGTGTCAGGGTGACCATTGGGACCCTGTGGGCTCCACCTGCTAGAGATGGTATGTATGTATGCTCAGGGACAAGACACCAAAAGGCTGCCTGTGGATCACCGGACCTTACTGCTTCACTCCTACCCCAAGAATAAATGGGTCAGAATCACGGAGGGAAAACTGCACAGGCGGCCACTGGGCTTGTTACATCCCAGCCTTGCCCACGTCCTCCTCTTGGCCTGCTCTGGACTCTTGAAGTGGGATTAGGTGACAGGGAGCTTTGGTAAACATGGCATCTTTCTCTCTCTAGGGTTTGGGGCTAGGCAGTCCAGGCAGGATGCTAGCCAGGACCTGGGGACCTATAAGGTCCACTGCTATTGGGTGGCCATCTACTCAGTGAAGTCACCCGAGGGCCCTCGGTTAGTACTGTTTATACTTGTGTACACTTGCTAGAGTCATCTAGGAAGCAGGAACCACAGTTGAAGAATTCTCTCCACCCTCCATCATATTAGCCTATAGTGGAGCTTGTAGGTCATTCAGTTGATTAGTGATTTCTGTGAGAGGGTCCACATCACTATGGATGGTGACACTCCTGGCCAGATAGTCCTGGGTTCTCTAAGAAAGCAAGCAGAACAAGCTATGGGGAGAAAGCCAGTAAGCAGCATCCCTCCATGGCCTCTGCATCAGCTCCTGCCTTCAGTTCAGGTTCCTCTTTTGAGTTCTACCCCATGTCCCTCAGTGACCAACTGTGATCAGGACATATAAGCAAAATAAACACTTTCCCCAAAATCCCAAGTTCTTTTTGGTTGTGGTGGTTATCACAGAAATAGAAATCATACCAAGATGCCCCTAGAGTAGAAATGCTGGTTGACTTTGGCCATATACCAGATGGACCAAGGGAAGGCTAGTATTGCCCAGAAGGGAGGGAGGGAGGAGGGGGAGAGAGGGAGACCTGAAGACCACAAGAGAGACCACAAGATCTGACAATAGTCGGGGGGGAGGTGGGAGCAGCCACCAGAACAGGGCTGGAAGGCCCAGGCATCCAGTGAGACCCAGAGAGAGCCTGGCTGATGGGTTCAAGGAAGAGCTGAGGAGCTGAGGTACGCAGGACTTGTCCCTGGGCAGAGTTGGAGAAGAAGATGGAGGAGGAGGAGGAAGAGGAGGAGGGAGAGGAGGAGGGAGAGGGGAAAGAAGAGGAGGAAGAAGATGGAGGAGGAGGGAGAAGAAGAGGAGGAGGAGGAGGAGGAGGAGGAGGAGGAGGAGGAGGAGGAGGAGGGTACCTGCATCAGCATCCACTTGCTTCTGGGAGAGACCATGGCCCAGGCAACGGGGTGGGGCATTAGTATTCCTGACTGCTCTAGACACCCAATTTTCCAGCTGGGTGCTCTAGCTGGCTTTCAGCGCCTGCTGCCAGAGCCAGCTAATTGACAGGGAGAGGAGGCTGCTGGAGTTGGGACAGGGGCAGGAGGAGATGGGAGGAGGGGAGAAGTGGAGGAGAGAAAGAGAAAATGAGGAGGAGGAAGAGAGGGAGGGAGATGAGCGGGTGGAAGGAGGACAGGAAGAAAAGGGAGGGGGAGGAGTGGACGGGAAGGGAAGGAGATGGGAGGTGAACACCGGAGGCTAGATGGGGGTGACTGCAATGGGGATACCTGGCAAGAAGAGCCACTGCTCCTTTAGACAAGAACACAGCCCGAGAGATGTGGTGGTTTTCTTGGGGACACACAGCCCAGGAAGGGGAGGCAGGATCAGAGGGAAGAGCTGTGTTTCCTAACTCCAGGCCAGGGATGAGAGCAAAGAGCGAAGGGGGGGGGGATGCGGGGTACAGGAGGGGGCAAAAGGCATGGAAAGAGCTTCCTGGTCGTGAGACAAGACCCAGATATCTCCTTGCTTGCTTGCCTTCATGCTGTACCCACAGGGGCACAGAGCAGGGGCAACTGATTGTGTGTGTGTGTGTGTGTGTGTGTGTGTGTGTGTGTGTGTGTGGAGGGGGGGTGTGCTCAGTGGCTAGAGGTTGAAATCAGATGTTTTCCTAAACGCCTGTCTCACTGCTTTATTTTAAAAAGTGGGCTGGAGAGATAGCATGGCTGGTTAAGAACACATTTCCAGGGGCTGGAGAGATGGCTCAGCGGGTAAGAGCACTGACTGCTCTTCCAGAGGACCTGAGTTCAGTTCCCAGCAACCACATGGTGGCTCCCAACCATCTATAAAGGGATCTAATGCCCTCTTCTGGTGTGTCTGAAGATAGTGGCAGTGTACTCGTGTACACATAATGAAAATAAATCTTTAAAGGCAGGAGACTTGGCTCAGTGCTCAGGGGTACTTGTTGCTCTTGCAGAGGGTTTGACTTCCAGCACCCACGTGAGAGCCCACAGCCATCTGTCACTCCAGTTCTAGGGGATTTGACATCCTCTTCTGGCCTCCACAGGCACCGAGCTTAGGTGGCACACAGATACACATGCAGGGAAAACGCCGTACACCTTTTAAAAATGCAGTGTTTTTTGTTTTTGTTTCTTTTTTAAGAAAAAGTAAAATAAACCTCTGCTTGTTTGTTGGGTGCTTGTTTGTTGGGTGCTTGTTTGTTGGGTGCTTGTTTGTTGGGTGCTTGCTTGTTTGTTGGGTGAGTGTGAAGGTCACAGGCCAGCTTGTGGGAATCAGTTCTCTCCATGTGGAGACCCTAGGCTCCAACTCTGATCATCAGGGTTGGTGGCAAGCGCCTTTACCTGCCAAAGATTTTTATTTTTAACTCTTGTCTCTGTCTGTCTGTCTGTCTGTCTGTCTCTCTCTCTCTCTCTCTCTCTCTGTCTGTCTCTCTGTGTGTGTGTGTGTGTGTGTGTGTGTGTGTGTGTGTGTGTGTGTGTGTGTGTGTGTGTATACATAGATGAAGACGCCATTGGAAGAGTGTGTTAGACCCTCTGGAACTAAAGTTACAGTGAGACACTCAGCATGGCTTGTGGGAACCAAGCTCAGGTCTTCTAACGAACAGTGTATATTCTTAACCCTGAGCCATCTCTCCAGCCCATCTTTCAATTTTTTGAGCCAGGGTCTCTCACTGAATCTGGAGCCCACTAATTGGCTGAGCACTGGCTGACCAGTAAGCACAGGGATCCTCCTGTCTCTGTGTCCCCACCCTGGGATAACAGGTATTAGGGGCTCCCTCCTCCTAACTTAGATGCTGGCTTGCATAGCAAGAGCTGTTGACTGAACCACCACCACCCCCAGCCAGAATCTGCCATTTCTGATACTCTCTGTGAGGGTGGGGTGGGCTATGTGTCACCCCCCCTACCCAGCCTCCCCCCACCCCCTGTGGTGCTGACTGGAGTCATTAGCACTAATGATAGGATTGGGGGCTGTGTTATCACACACTCAGCCCTACTGGGGCTCAGGGCCCAGGAGGTGGGAAGGGGCTGGCAGGTAGCCCAGGGAGGGAGCCAAGGTGGGAAGTGGGGGTTGGAAGGGGAGGGAGGAAGGCCCTGGGTCTGCTCTAGATTCTTCTCAGAGGAGCTTCTCTCAGCTCTCAGGGCTCAAAACAAAACCTACGCCTCTGTGTCCCCTGTTGAGCCACTGGGCTACAGTAACTAACACATGCTTTATGGGGGAAGGGACCTCATCCAGACCAGGAAATCAGGAGGCAGAGAGGTGACCGAATACTGTCACTCTGGGTCTCCCACCACCTCCGTCCCCAAGGCCCAAGTTTCTTCCAGTTGAGGTTAGATGACCCTTCACTGTCAAGGGTACCTCTAGATGCATCTGTCCCAAGAGCAGCTCTTTCAGTCGGTAGCCCACAGCCCAGGCGGCCTTCACACTTGTCCCTCTGCCCCACTAGATGCTATCTGTGGGTTTGTCTTTGAGCTCAAGGATTCTTGGCGTCTCCCAGGGCCCCCAGAGATGCATCCAGCAAACCTGCTGTCTTCAGGAGACAAACTCCTCTGTGGCAGCCTCCTTATTTCTCTAAGTACCAAGACCTAAGGGTCTCACTATGTAGCTCAGGTTGGCTACATAGCCTCTGAGCTCCTGCCCCTCCACCCTCCCGACTCAGACTCCTGAGTCCTGACCTTAAAGGAGTGTGCCACCCTAGGAGCTGTGCTCTCGGATGGGAGTTTTGAATGAGTTCTTTGTGATGCTTCATATAATCCTAGCCCTCTGGAGGTCGAGGCAGGAGGATTGCTGTGAGTTCAAGGCCAGCCTAAGATCTTAAGATACAGTGTAAGACTCTGTGCTTGGCTTCATCCATTCCCTACTTAAAAGGGCGGGTGGGGGGGCAGTGGCAGGGGAGCTGAGAATGTCAAGATCTAGCCTGGGATTGGGAGTGTGGCTCGGAGGGGAGTGCTCACCGAGCCTGCACACCGCCTAGGGCCCAGCCCTTAAAAGACACAAGCAAGAGGACAGTGGGAAGTAAGTTGAAAGCCAGCCTGGCCTATCTAGGGAGACTGAAAGTAGACAAATAGCTCAGACTCCACCTCCTGGATCTGAAGGCAATGCGTTGGAATGTTCTGGGCTGGAGGGGAGGGGGGCACCAGGTTGATGGTGGGAGTGGAATCTGAAAAACAGAATGGTTGACTTCTGTGCCCTTGGAGGTATCCCATGCCAGTTATCCAAAGGGGCAGGGTCTCTGTGCTGAACTCATTCTCTGATGGCCCCTTGTGTGAGTTCAGTGTGGAGAGGAGACTGGATGTGGGAGTGGGCAGGGCCCTGGGAACCTCCTAGGAATCTCTAGGCCTTCTGGAGAAGTAGGCCGGATTTGGCCTGCCAATGCAGTAGCCTCAAACTAGGGCAGAATCAGGGAATCTGGGCCGAGGACCTGGCTGGTCCCTGGGGGTTAGCACCACGTGCTCTGGCATCTTCCCTCCAACTGTCCCTGGGGGCAGAGTTGGGCAGGCCAGAGGTCCACCACTGCCAGTCTGTCCTGAGCCTCGCAGGATACAGCCCTTTACTGGAGTCTGGCTAAAGAGCAAAGAGCTGGGGTGAGTGTCCTGCCTCCTCCATCCTAGGCTTCCCTTCTTCCTGTGTGTTGAAGCTACAGAGCCAGGACATTGGAGGACTCCAAGATGTCATGACGTGACTCTTACAGCACACACCACATGCCCAGAAGAAGAAAAGAGGTAGCCGAGAGTGAGCCAGGTCTCTCTAGGAGCCACATCAGTGACCTGGTTGGCTTCCCCAGTCCCTCAGGCTTCTGTCCACAGCCACCCCACCTCCTCAATGAAGTTTCCTGACACCACCCCAACCAAGAAAATGTGGTCCTGTCCCATGCTAGGACATCCACTCCTGGGCTCTTCTGCTCACAGGTTGCCCTGGTGGCAGGATTCAGTCAACCTCTACACCACCCTCTGGCTTCTGCTCAGGACCTCAGACGTGTCTTTCATTCAGAGCCTAGGAGAGAGGCCCAGAGCACGGGAGCTGTGGCAGAGTCTGTGCTGGTCAGGGTCCGACCCGCTGAGCAGAATGTGGGTTGACCAGCTTGGAGAAACTGAGGGTGAGTTCCTACATCTGAGGTCCATGCTACCCAGCTGCCTCTCCTCTCCGGTCTCAGCAAGCCCTGTACCCACTTCTCCACCTTTGACACAGGGCTCTGTCCCCAACTCCTGCTACCACACCCTTCTCCCCATGATTCCCTGAGCTCAGAAGTTTTGGTGAGGGCAGTCATGGAAGGGCCTATGGCACCCTTACCTGTCACTCCCAGCCCCGTATCCTTCCCTGTCTGAGGCTACCTGTCTCGTGCAGAGGTGTCGGTGACTTCTCAACCCCGACCCAGTACTAACTACTCGGTCAGAAGACCTGGGGTGGGGAGAGCACTCTGACGGACTTGAGTCCAAGAGCGGTTAGCAGAGGGGTCCCAAACCACCAGTGCAGGAGAAGCCCTGAGGCCAGCATTGCGTTCAGTACAGAGAGGTACTCCAGCTTCATGAGAGATCAGATAAATGGGTGGAGGTGAGCTCCCTAGCACTGGGCATGTCCAAGTGCTGGCTGGAGGTTGCACTGAGTTGGCTTTAGGGTCCCTTGTGGCTCCATGATGCAGGAACTGTGGGCTCCTGCCTTAGAGGATCAAATAATGTCTTGATTCTGTTTTGTTCTCTCCCAGGAGAGCTTCTACCTTCACATGAACACCTGCAAATCTTCCAGAAGCTAAAGGATGAGTGAGAGTAACAGGTGGAGGTTGTGCATGTGTGTGCATGTGTGCACGGGTGTGAGTGTGCTCGTGTGCGGGTGTGAACCACCTCTACAATTTTGAGAAAGACCTTCCCAGATCCCTGAGTGCATATTCATTGGAAGGCCATGGTGCCAGACTCAGGCTAGGCTCAGCAGCTGCTTGTTCTGCCAGGACAGCCAGGGAAGTGACGCCACGTGCACATGAGCTTTTGCTGCAGGAAGTGTGGGTCACTGGGGCCATGGTTTGCGTGTGATCGCTGACCAGCCAGTCACAGGTAGCCTGTGTGTGTTCTTAGGAGGGTAACAATGCTGGATCTTGAATCCTTGCTGTGTCAAATCTAGGGAGGACATCTGAAATGATGGGCCTAGAAACAACAAGGATTGGCCCGGGAGCAAGACAGTGGAGATGGGAGGCAGAGTTAGCTAGGGGCCAAAGGAAGCTTTTCTACAGGCCCCTGTCAGGACTGGTGAGGGAGGAGGCTAGCACAGGGGGTTGTGCTGAGTAAGGGCTATGTGTGTGCATACCTGTGTTTACATATGTGTGTGCATGTATGTGGTTATATATGATTTGTAGTATAGATACACATATATGGATGTGCACGTGTATGTGTATAGGTGTGTGCTGTGGTTGTGCATGGGTGTCCATGGATGTGTTCATGTGTGGGCATGTGTGACACCAGTGCCATTGTGTGAATAAAGAGGTGTGCATATGTGTGTATGCCTATCATGTGTGCATGTGTGGTTGAGTGCATGAGTGTGCATACATGTATGCAAATGCATGTAGTTATATGTGGTGGTGTGAGAGCATGTGTATACATGCATGTGGATGTGTGGTGTGTACATTTGTAGCTGTGTGAGTGTACAGTGTGCTTGTGTGCAGCACTCGGCTGAAGTTGCCTTACCTACCTGTTCTGCTGTCATAGCAAGAGATGCCTGCTGCCTACCACCAGGGCTGGGGGCAGAGGAGCCTTTATTTCCCAGACCTTCCACGGTGATTAAGTCTCCAAACTTTTCCTTAACCATCATATCTTCAAAATGAAAAACCAAATTGCATCTCCGAGAGCTTGGAAATCGATTTCTTTCAAAATGAACTTTGGGCGAAACGATTCCAAAGAGAAATGAGAGAAGGAAGGTAGGAGGGGGATGGGGAAGGGACAGAGGGCTTGGTTGGGGGCGGCCAGGGCAGGGCAGGGACTGGTCTTTCTTGAAGATGGGGGAGGCATCGGGAGTGCTCTGGAAGAGGCATAGTGACCGCGTAGCCACAGTGGATGCAGAGGTGATGAAGGACTCAGGGAGACAAGGGCCGTTAGAAGTGAGCTCTCAGAAGGACTTCCCGCATCCGGAGTGTGTCTTCCTCTTGTTCCTGTGTGCTTTCAACATTTCCATGGTCCTGAAGAGCATGTGTGTGTGTGTGTGGGGGGGGGGAGTGTTGTGGAGGGGGTTGTCTTGGTCACTGCTGTATTGATGTATTGTAGGAGTTGAATACTCTCAGCCTGGTCAGGTGGGTGGTCCATGCTGCTGGCCCCTCCCTCACTGTTCCACCACCCTGCCAATGCTGCTGCTGCTGCAGACAGCCCTAGAAATAGGTTGGCGAGGAAAAGGCCAGGGTGGGTTGGGAAGGACTTGGGAGTCTAGGACAGCTGGGAGTGGGGGTCATGGGCTGGAGAGGGTGACCCTGGGAGGCTGTGGCTGGCAGCTTTTGAGCCAGGGGGAGCAATTGTGGAGGCCTCTCGTGTTCCAGGTCTGGCTCAGCTCTGGCTGGCAGCCGTGGGTGTTGAATACTGCTCAGCTGAGCGTCGAGCACTTGGGAGGGAGCAAGACAGCTCGATGGGTGCGCAGTGCAGTGGCGGTGGCAGGGGTGGCAGCAGGAGGTGGCAGGGGAAGTTGGCCAAGGTGGGGGCAGATGTGGAGGCTTTGAAAACAGGGCTTTAGGGGCCCAGCTGAAAGATGCAGAACAGCATATTGGAGGTGGCCAGGAGTGGGGAGGGGGAGCCTGCCTTTTGTCTCGAAGCATACTAGGAAATGAGGATACAGGAAATGAGCTCACCCATCGGGGGAAACTGAGGCTCAGGAGAGCAGGCTGTCCAGTACCTAGCAAGTCAGAGCTGAGATTCCAGAGCCAAGCAGTGGAAGAGGGCAGCAGGAGGTGTGACAGGTGTGACAGGTTCTTAGGGCTGAGGACTGGGAGAGGGCAGCAGATTATGTGACAGGTGTGACAGGTTCTTAGGGCTGAGGACTTGTCCATCCTCTCTACCCACCAGAGAATCACTGACCAGGAAGGGAGGACACCCGAGGGGCAGGAGAGCAAGCTTAGTCTCTACTGCCCTGTGGTCTCAAGTCCCTGCCTGAGCTCAGTGGCCTCAGCCTACTTCTCTGTGAAATGGGGATAGTCTTGGGCTATGTGTCAATATGCTTTAAGCTTTTGTGATGAATCCTGAGATCCCAGCACTAATAGGAAATAAAGCCCATTACCCCTAGAAAGTGCCTCTTAACTGTTGGACCTCCAGTTACTCTCGGGGAGTCTGTGTTTCAGTCTTCCTCTTGCATGGGGACCCCAGGTCTTTCTGGGATGTGCTGGCACAGGGTAGCAGGCTACTGAGCCTCCTTCCTTCCCTCCTCCCTGTCGTCTTTGTCTGCATCTCCCCCACCCTTGGCTCCCAGAACCCTGGAGGGCTGCTCCGATGAGAGGTTCATTTTCCTTTCCTCGAGCAGGTGACAGACCCAGCTGCCAAATAATCTCCTGTGACAAATCAACACTGAAGTCCAGTGGCTCCCTGGCCCTGGAGGAATCCGAGTAGATCGAAGTGGAAAAAAAAAAAAAAAAACCACCCAGGAGCTCTGGGGGCGGGGCCTGGAGGGACTGCCACAGTCAGCAGTTGCATGGGGGCTCTCTTTATCACCCTTTATCAACCTGGAAAGCACCTCCTTCCTCATGGTGTAGGGTGACAGGCCTGGCAGCAGTGCCAGGGAGAGGGGGCCCATCCTGAAGGGCACCTCAAAACACCTGGGAGGGAAGGGATTCTCTGCTGGACGGCAAGGAACGCGGGAGGCTTGTGAGCAGAGGACGGATGGGAGAGAATGAGTTCCCTTGTCTCTTGCGTCCTTAGCAAGGGGCTCTCAGGGTGGGTCTGGCCAGCCTCTGGGGACCCAAGCCCTCACCCTATCCTGATTTTTGTGCCTCTTCCTTATTCTGAAGGCGTGGCTCTGTCTTCACTAACACATTTTTCAGATAGGGAACGCCAGGGTCCAGAGTAGCAGAGAACTGAGGGCCATCAAAGAAATGGGCTTCCCTGGCCTCAGCCTCAGCGCTGGGCACCAGTGCAGAGCTCAGCTCAGCAAAGGGAGAGGGATGCTTGCGTGAGATTTCTGCCTAAATAGTTCAGGACCCTCTCCTGGTTGGGTTATCCTTAGTAAAACTATCAGAGACAGAACCATTCATGTTGGACGTACAACTCAGCGTAAGAAACTGACTTAGCCACGGACATTAGCTGGAGCTATTGGCAACTCTTTGGGTCTTTTCGTTTAGTTGTGTCCCATGGACACAGGCTATGCGTATATAGGACAAAAAGAGCCTCACGGTGCTGAAGTCTCCCTGGCTCCATGCGTGCATAGTACTACTCAGGACGGGCAGGATGGAAACCCGGTACCATGACAACCTGCCACTGCCCTGGGCAGCAATGCAAAATGGATGTCACAGGGCAGGAGGGGCCGAGTCCCCTTAGGTTCTTAGGGATCTCCAAGCTCAGATGGATCAGTCAGAGCATCTGTAGGGAATCCAGACCTTCAAGGCCTCAGCTTCCAGCCTCTCTCCACAATCATGTGATCCCCCGTGACCGGCTTCCACCAATGACACCGCCCAGTGAGGACGTCCTCTTCTCTCTGGCTCTTTTTGTGTCTCTATCTTGCTCTGTGCTTCTCTCTGTCTCTTGCTTTCTCCCTCTCCCGATGGATGGACTAGCTCCACACTGATGTACCTTCCAGGCCCTTTCAGCCTAGTGACCGTGGCCCTGTCTGCTTGCCACACCTCAGTTAGGTTCATACCTATGGTTCTGGCCCTCCTCGGGGTCTTGCAAACCTGCCGAGGACCATTTGACCATATGGCCTCCTGAGGGAGGGATGGAGCTTTGTTGGTTGGCTGCAAGATGGTATGGGGGAGGAAGAGAAAGGGGAAGGACTTCTGACACCTCTTTGGAGTCACTCTGGGTCCAGGCGCCTCCTCTATGTCCCACTTGTACCCAAACAGAAAGGAAGTCCAAGGCTGAGAGACCTTTGCCCTTCAGCCAGCCCTCAAGCTCTGCCCATTCTTCCCTACTGTGACAAGTGACCAGCCAACTCTCAGTAACAAGCAGAGTAAAAATGTCTTTTAGGCATGTAAAAAGAGCTTTGTCTGGATTCTCCACCTCACCCAAGGCTGCATCTGAGAACCAGAACTCATTGGCATTACCCAGGATAATCAGACACGGTCCTAGAACCCCAAGACACCTACTGGGTAGTATATAAGGAGAGACCAAGAGCAACGCTCTGCCCATCTGGAGAGATGAGACCTTCCTTGATCAGCCCTGGGGCTGGAGAGTCTCCCTCAGGATCCTGGCCCTTGCATCAAAGACTTCTGCTAGAGACTGGGCCTGGCCTTCAGCTATGATACATCCCAGGTGAGCAGCCTTGGGGAAGACGGGCTTAGGACAGCAGTTAGGAATTTCGAGTGTGAACGTTGTGTGATGATTTTGAGCAGAATCAAATAGAACTTGTGTTGTGCTGTGTGTATCTACCTTTTTGCTGGAGACATCCTGGGAGGAAAAAGGAAGAGTGTGCTTGTATATGTGTGCGTGTGTGCGCATGCATGTGTGTGCGTGTGTGTGTGTGTGTGTGTGTGTGTGTGTGTGATATCATAAAATCCCCCCTTCTGCTTTTTTATGACATGTATTTACTGCACTGCCATTTGCAAACATTTCTGGATACTTGCCTACCAGCGAAGTCTTGTACTCATGGAAAACAATAACCCCAGCGACCCCCCACTCTCTAAGTAGAATCACAGACCCTGTCCTTTGGTGCCTGGCTTAACAGAGGAGTAAACTGAGCACAGAGAGACTCTGGCATTCCCCTATCCTGGATGTCCCTCCCGTACCCTCTGCTCGCTTGTACCCCTGCCATGCCCCCATCTTGCTGAGAAAAGGAGACAGGAGCTGTGGGGGGCGGGGTGCTCTGAGCCCCAGCTGGTGCTCAAAGAGCAACACAGACACTGGTGGGAAGTCACTCAGCCCTCCGAGGGTACAGTGTGGCAGGTGCCAGGATGGTCACATCTCTTTGCCGGTCCCAGCATGTCTTTCCCTGAGGCTGACCCTAGGAGCGGGCCCTGAGGGTTGCCCCAGGCTATGCTGACATCACTTCTCCAGGGCTCTGCAGTTAAAGGAGGGGACAGGCTGGTAGTTAGAAACATGGCCCAAGGGGATACCTCAGGCAAAAAAAGAGTCTGATATGGCCCTGGCCTGCAGGTGACCTCCACTGCCTGACACCTTCAACCCTACCCCCCTGTGTTTGGACCTCTGAGGCTCTGAGTGTGCCCGTGTGTGTGCGTGCCCGTGTGTGTGCGTGTGTGTGTGTGTGTGTGTGTGTGTGTGTGTGTGTGTGTGTGTGTGTGTAACTAGGACATGAGAAAGCTTTCACTGTGCAAGCAGTGTGAGCCAAGGGACCTAACAAGTCAGGCAGCTGACCAGGGGAGGAGGGAAGGGTTTTTTTTTCCCCTAGGACTTTCTAAATAAAACCTTTTGTCATTCGACACAGGAATGTGTGTCTGTCCACTCACAAGCAGGTCCTGCCATAGGCTAGTGACACCTCTGCAGATCCATTCCTTCAGTGGGAACAGACTGGAGACCAGGAACAGCACCAGACAGGGATGCCAAGCTGCAAGGGAGATCAGTTCGCCTAGCTGTCCCTTTGGGAGTCCACACACAGCCCAGAGTGCTGAGTGACAGGCTGAGTGAGTAGTCGCTGGTAATACCCAGGGATCTCTGAAGAGCAGGTCACCTCTTGGAGACAGCCATCAAGGGGGCTGCCTTAGGAAGCTGCAGATGAGGGATGTGGTCAGAGCCACATGCTGTGCTTTGGGATCTGAACAGAGCCACCACTCTGCGCTTTGGGACATGGACAGAGCCACCATGCCATGCTTTGGGATGATGACGGGGCCATCACATTGTGCTGCTGGAAGTCCCTTCCCCACAAAAGGAGCAGCATAGGGACAGCATCGTAACAGGAATCGGAAGCCACTGGATGAGGCTGAGGGACCTAAATGCACAGGCTCGGGAGAGTTAAGAGACAAGCAGGGGACTGGCTGAGACCCTGGGAGAGAACAGCAGCCTTTCTGCAGGGGGCAGAAAGGCTGTTCCCTGAGGCCATGGGACCTCAGGGAACAGTTGGTGGGAGCTGCCGTAGACTCGGTCAGAGCCTCATCTGGGGCAAACACATGGGAGAGTCCCAGCTTCCCTCAAGAGCCTGTTCCAGGGCCTCCTGCTTGTCTATCCCACCAACCCCACAAGAAACCGGTCAACATGGAGCCTGAAGAAACTGTGCTTCCTGGGGCCAGACATCCTCGGCTTCTGGGTAGACCAGGCCTGCCAGTCTCAAGCTGCTGGAACAGCACCAGGGCTGTTCTCTGCTGTGTGCTACCCACTCCATGGATGGCCCCTGCAGCCTGAGGTCTGACCACCTACTCTCCAGGGGTCTCTCTGGCCTCCAGGTCCCAAATGGGAGTTGAACTGGGGTTGCAGATTACATAGTCTCTTCCAGAGCTTGGCACTCAGCCCCAGCTGGGACAGGAGAGCAAGGATGGGTGAGGCTGGACCTTCAGGAACCATCTAAGCCCCAGAAGCCGAGAAAGCAGCAGGCAGGTCCCAAGAGCTGTTGTGGGTACAGAATCTTGTAGCTGGAATTGTGCATACTATGAGGATGTGTCCACCAGGGCTGGGTAACTAGCCGGAGTATCAACCTAAGCCCGTGACTTGAAACTTAAGGCTTTGAGAGATTAAAAGAAATAGTGTGTGTGTGTAAGAGAGAGAGACAGAGACAGAGACAGACAGAGAGAGAGAGAGAGAGAGAGGGAGAGAGAGAGAGAGAGGCTGTCCATAGAGGTTATGGGTGCTGGGAATTGAACTCAGGTCCTCCGGGAGAGCAGTACTCACTCCTAACTGGTGGCCGTCTCTCTAGCCTCCAAGGGATGTTTTTTTGTTTGTTTTTGTTTTGTTTGTTTGTTTTTTGAGATTGAGGCCAGACCCATAAGCACTGGAGAACTTGCAACAGGCCATTCACAATCTTTGTCAGAGACGAGGTGTCCTGGAGGCTCTTCGGTCGCAGTCAGCCACACCTTTTGGGAAGGCTTTCCGGGGTCCATGAAGCGCCCCCATGCTTACCTTGGAATTTCCTTTCTAGATCTCTGAGATGCTTAAGGCAGGGATTTGCCTGCCCTACCCTGTTCTGCCACTCTCAGGCTGCTGGCAGGCAGGCGCTGGGCACTGATGATGTTTCAGACAGAAGCAGCAAGGGAGAGCAGGAGGGAGGGGCCACATCCAGAGGGAGGGGACACTAAGATTAGAGAGGGAGAAGCCTATGACTGTCCGAGGGCCCCTTGATCATTCTTGTGATGTTGGGACTGATTGTGTGTATACTAGGGAGCCTGCTGAATCATGGACAGGGTTTTGAGGTCCTCTGGGGACTGTCTCTGCAGACCCCTGAAGGTAGACTGAGAATCCCCTTTCAAGTCCTGCAGCCTGTGTCCCTGCCCCTGGCTCTGTACTACTCTGCTCCCAGTCATGGATCCTGTCACCCTTCAAGGAAGTGGCAGATGCTGCACCCCAGGGTGGGATACAGGAAGCAGGAAGAGGTGTGGTGGGGGGATGAGAGACAATGTGGTGAGGGGCTTATGCACTGTATCTGTCTCTTTCGCAGGACGCCTTTACCTGGCTCCTTCCTCCTAGCCTCCTGTTCCTGGTGTTATTTTTAAAGTTTCACTTTGTAAACGTTTGTGCTTTATTTGTTTATTCGCTGGAATTACCGGTGCACTTATGCATTCAATATTTAAAAGGTAAGCGCGTGCCATACGGAGGCTCCCGTCCCCTCCCCCAGGGACCAGACTCCCTCCCTGGAGACAGCCTGCTTTGCCAACGACTTCCCCTCCAAGGTGTCTGCGGAGAAGAACAAACACAGGCATGGGAAAGCAAGCAGAACCTTATGCTCTCCCCTTTAACTCAGAGAGCAGCGGCCTTCTATCATTGGGATCTCCATGTCAGTTTCCTACCAGAATCTAGTTAATATCAAAGTCCAGAGAGGTTAACACTTGGTCTAGAGTCACACAGCTTGGTGGCAGGATGCCCAGCCATCACAGAACACCTGTGGTATGGCTTAGCAGAAAGAGGCAAGGGAGAAACAAAAGGGATGGCTGGGGGTGAGGGTGGGAGTGGGAAGGCAACAGAGGACAGGTGGGCTCTCATCTACTCTCTGCTTGGGAGTGGGGCTCCAGGCTGAGCACACCCCTGCCCTGCCCTGTCCCTGATCAGGTTCTGCTGCAGGCCACTGGAGCTGGCAGGGGCCATCTGGAAAATGGTGCATAGTGGGGCAGGCAGTATCAAGATATGGAACTGGAGAGGTGGTGTAACACACACATGCATACATGCACGCATGCACACTCACGCGTACTGTGAAAATTCTGTCTGCTGTGTTCCACTGGGTTCTGGGAGGTGACTCCTAACCTGGCTTCACTGCAGCTTGAGGCTGCAGCTTTTGAGTGCTGGGCTCTGGACGCACTACCCTGAATCCTAGAACATGGTCTGGCAGAGTCGCTGCAGATTTGGATCCCTGCAGGGCTATCCCTCCTCCTCCCCCTCAGCCTCCCCCTCCCCTCTGTGAGTTGGGCAGGAGCAGGAGAGTCTGGTTAGGTTGGAGGTGAAGTGTTTGTGAGGGACTAATCTCTGCCAATGGCAATGGTCACCCAGCCCAGGTCGCTGGCCTCAGCAGGGGCCCAATCAGTAGCTGCTGTGGTTGATGCTGGTTACATGTCAGGCCATCCGGCCTGGCTGGAGATTCTGGAGCCCGAGTGCACCCTTGGAGAGACCACTAGGAATTCCCAGCTCCCTCTCCATTTCCTGGTGCCCACACTATATAAAATGAGGATTTCTGAACACCTGGCTCCAGGGATCCTCCTGCCTCGTCCTCTGGAATAGCTGGACTAGAGCGCAAGCCATTGCAGCTGATGGTTCTCTCTGATCACCAGCTTCTCTGAAAATGTCTAGAAAGGGAGTGACTTAGCCGCCATCCGGCCCGATCCTCTGATTTGCTATGTGACCTTGGGATGTACCATCACCCTCTCTGAGTCCATACTCACTCGAGACAACCTAACTGCTTATCAGTGTCCTGCCCACTCCTGACCCCTCCTCACACACAGTGTGAGTCAGCACTCCCCACCCCCACCCCAGGGACCCTCCGCATCCAGAAGCTGTACCTGAGAAGCCTGGACCCAGGGACAGCTGGCTACTGCCTCAGGGTTCGGTTTCGGCCTCTGGCAGGGCCTGGGACCAAGCCTCCATTCTGCTGGGTCCCTTAGCCATCTTTACTCTTGGAGGCTGAAATGATTCTGGCTATGTAGCCTAGGCTGGTCTGGAACTCAAGGCAATCCTCCTGCATCATCATCAACGTCCTGAATGCTAGGGCAATCTCAAACAGCTTCCCTGGTCTTTCAAATGTTTCTCCCACACTCCCAAGAGCCAGGGGATCCTGCTGTAGGCAGGGGAGTGGTGGAGGCGTGGGGGAAGGGTGTGTGTGTGTGTGTGTGTGTGTGTGTGTGTGTGTGTGTGTGTGCGCGCGCGCTCGCTGAGCTGCCTCCTCCTCAGTCTCCAGGGGCTTGTGTTCCACCTTGGCTCCTGAGGAGGAATGGTTTGGGAGAGGAACTGATTGAAATGTACTTTTCGTTTCGGGAGGGGGAAAAATTAAAGTCTCCAATTTGAGAGCGTGGCGGCAATTAGTGTTTAATCACGAGAGATTCTAGAATGTGGAAAAGTGCCCTGGCTGGGGAGGGCACCTGGCCCCAGGCTGATTACAGACCAGCTTCCTGTTACCTTGCCAGCCACCCCCCCCTAAAGATGAAAATATATTCGGGGCATCCGTTTGTTTTCTGAAGGAGAGAAACAGCTTGTGGGGAGGTGGTGCCAGGGCCCTGTTGCTCCATCTTGTTCTGGGGGAGCCCGTGAGGAGGAATCGGGCCACCATCTCCCTTAGGGGTTGGCTTTGAAGCCTCTCACTCCTGGTCCCAACCCTTTCCCAGCAGCTTACTTACCAGCCACGTGGCCATGGGAAACCCACAAGTCTCTGTGCCAGCCTCACATCTAAGAGGAGGACAACCCAGGGGGTGGCTGCACTGTGCTCTGCAAATGTACCTCCGGCAGTACCTGGATCATAGTAGGTCCACACTGAGGGAGAGAGGAAGGCGGGATGGGCCCATGAGCTCTCCTGAACGGGGGCTTGGGCTGTTGTGCCAGATGGTTGTCTGGCCACACATTCTGGATGCTTCAGAAAAAGCTGGAGTCTGGGAGCAGGACTTCTAGGCCAGAGGCAACAGCCTAACCCATGGGTGGCAAGACATCTCTGCAGTTCTCTGTGAGCCCGGCTAGCCTGCCTGCCTTCCTTCCTTCCTTCCTTCCTTCCTTCCTTCCTTCCTTCCTCCCTTCCTTCCTTCCTTCCTTCCTTCCTCAGCACTTGGAACCCACTCAAGTCCCTCCTGTCACCTCTGCTGCTGCAGTGCATTGGCAACAACCACATAGACTTAGGGTGGCATCGGACCCCTAGCTAGCTGTGTCTAGGAGTCCTGCTGGGGAATCTCTAGATGAGACCTGCCACTCCCTATGTTCCTGTCTGGTTGCAAATACTAGTAACAGCAAGCTGGGCGCCTTGGGGGGAGGGTCAGCTCCCAGGAAGAGTTTTGGGCTCTGAGTCGGGGAGTCAGGGCCTCACAACCACGGAGTATAGTATACCATACCAGATATTGTTCTAAGTTTTCCCTGCCCTTGGGTTGGCTTCTCATTACTCATCTGGGAGTCAGACACAATCACCCCCATTTAACAGTCTGAGAAACTCGGGCTGGGCTGGGTTGGGCTGACACGGAGCCAGGGCTCTGTCCAGCTCTGTCCGGCCCGCACTGCAGGAGCCAGAGGCTGCAGCTGCGTGGGTGGGCAGGAGGGAGCAGACCCGCAGGCTTGGCTAATGGCCCTTGGTAAGGCTGTCATGAATGGGAACAGGAAGTGCTAGGTTCAAGTTCTGATCTGGTGGGAAGGCAGAGTTCCTCTGTCTCTCCTCTTTCCCTGCTTGCATCTCTCATCCAGTGGAAGAGAGAGACTCAGAGATGAGGCTCAGAAAGAGGGTTTAGACCTACATCGCCACAGACTCTGGGGCTGTGCCTCTGCTTTCTCTTCTGCCCAATGGGCTCAGGACCTTCTCCCTTCAGCCCGTGTTCTAAGCACCAAAGGGTAAGGCTATCACGCCATGTGGTTCTCAACCTTCCTAACGATATGATCCTTAATACAGTTCCTCATGTTGTGGTGACCCTCAACCATAAAATTATTTTTGTTGCTACTTCGTAACTGCAGTGTTACTGCTGTTATGAATCGTCATGTAAATATCTGCTATGCAGATGGTCTCAGGCAACCCCGTGAAAGGATCGGTCAGCCTCCAAAGGGCTTGCTTCCGACTGGTTGAGAGCCACAGCTATAATGTAAGGCGTAAGCCTGGTAAAATCTAATGAGAGGGGGACTACTTGGGAGGCTCAGTTCCCCCAAGATAACACCTAGTCTTTGGGGGGAGGGTCTCAAGAGACTGGGGGATGCAGGCTGATGATCGAAATTCTATCAAGAGCCCCCATCCTTCCCTTCTTGTGCCTTCCCCAACAGTTCTAAGTGAGGGACATTCATAGCCAGGCCTGAGTAGGTGGGTAGGTGGCGCTGGCTTAGCCAAGAAGTGCCTGTCTCTGATTCGTGGCTGGTTTCCATGGCAACCGATTGATTGCCCCAGCTGCAGACTCAAGGAGAATGAGCTTTCTCCCAAGCTGGGCTGCCTGGGAGGCCACCACAGCCGTGGTACCTATGCCTCCTCAACGGGGTCACCTCAGCTCAGCTCAAGAGCCATTAACTGACACCTGGCACATGCAAATGCGATGATGTAACAGGAGGAGGGCCCTAGTGTGTGTGAAGCACCTACTATGTGCAGCTGGAGTCCGAGGGCCTGGAGCTGAACCTGGCCCAGCCACATCCCAAGCCTGGGAGCTTAGCCACTAGGCCCAGAGGCTAGCACGGTGACACTCTGGGGAGTAGCACAGTTAGTCCCACCAGGACAGAGGAGCAGTAGCATGGGTCTCTGAGGGAGACCCGTAGAGTGACAGATGAATCAGAGTGTGGGTTGGCTGAGAATATGGTCGGGTAAGAGAGGAGGGGATCAGGTGGGGTGCAGGGAAGGTGACCAGCAGGACTCTGAGTTTGCCCTCACACTATAGTCAAGGGACCAGTAAGCACAGCAGGCTGGTATCTGATTTGTCAGCTTCTAGTCCTTCTGGCCACAGCTGCTTTCTTAACAACCCCTGTCCTCAGCCCTGCTTCCTGTCCAGGTCTGGATGTGGGCTTTCAGGGTTTCCTCTGCCCAGGCCTGCTGAATGTCTAGCCTCTAGCTGGTGTGGAAGGCTCCCAGGTACTGATGGCAGCTCCTCTCCTTTTTATGTTCTTGCATCCCCTCTGATTCTTCAACCCCTAAAACTCCCTCTGCTCTGTTCTGGGGCGCCCCTCTTTCCTTCCTTGCCCTTGGAGGCAGTTTTACAGTGAGCCTGGCCCTAATCCCAACCTGTATCATTCGGTGTGGTTCTCGTCCCAATCTTGCCCTCTGACCTGCCTTCTGCCTCTTCAGCCTCTTCATTTTCAACCTCTGCCTCTTCTCTGGTCCCCAGATGGGCTCTTTAGGCCTGGCCTCATTGACATTCTACCCACGGCAGCCTTAGTCGCATGCTAGCTGCAGGAGCTGTTCCGGTGAAGGAGCAAGACAGAGAGGCTGGGCTGGGGCTGGGGACAGTGCTCTTGGGGTGTTGGTCTGAGCTTCAGTCTGGCCAGACTGCAAATCATGTTTGCAACTGCAGACCCAGAACTTCAAACCTCAACTGGTTAAACCCAGCAGCTAAGGAGGCCTTTTGATCTTCTTTTGGGAGGTGAGGCCCATCCCCAGAAAGACAGCTGGCAGGATCCACCCAGCATGGCATTCAGGTCCCAGATTCCCATACTCTGCTGAGGTCCTTGGGGCTATGGAGCAGTTCGTTCTTGCTTCCATTGCTCCTGGGTTCTTGGAGTGCTGGGGAGCCTCTACAAATACAAATGGGGTTTAACAAGGAAGCAGGGAGGAGATCTGGACCATTTCACTGAGAGCGCGAAGCCTTCGTAACAGGAGCTTCAGAGATCATTGGACTATTTCATTCATTCCTTCTTCTCTTCTTCCTCCTTCTCCTTTTCCTCCTCCTCTTCCTCTTCCTCTTCTTCCTCTTCCTCTCCCCCTCCCCTCCCCTCCTCCTCCTCCTCCTCCTTCTTCTTCTTCCTCTTCTACTTCCTCTTCCTCCTCCTCTCCTCCCCTCCCCCACCTCTTCCTCCACCTCCTTTTCCTCCTCCTCTTCCTCCTCCTCTTTCTACTCCTACTTCCCCTTCTTCCTCTTCCTCCTCCTCCTCCTCTCCCCCTCGTCTTCCTCCTCCTCCTCTTCTTCTACTTTTCCTCCTCCTCTCTCTTTTTTTGAGGCAGGATGGCACTATGTAGCCCAGGCTGGCTTCCAAATCACAACTATCTTTCTGCCTCAGCTCCTGGATGCTGCATTACAGGTATTCATCACCCGATCTGGCTCTCAGTTTTTACATATTTAGCTAAGTCTGGTCCACGCTTTTGCTGGGACTGAAGGTTCAGAAATACCAATCCAAGTCCTGGTGCTCCCTGGGCTAACAGGAGCACCAGGAGACACTCATGAATATTCATAAAGGCAACAGGAGATGCTCATGCATATTTATAAGGGCAACAAGATCTCATCAGGACAGCCAAGGTGGGGGTGGGGGGACAGATCTATAGAGGTGTCCTAGACTTGGGGCTTTCTATGATCATGACTTGAGGGGCCAAGCAGAGGATGTGGAGTCACACTGGGCTGGGCCTAAGGAAGAGACTTCCTGACCATGCACTGATGTCAGAAGAGAAGGCTACAGTGGGTAGCCAGGGTGTAATCCTCAGCATCCCATAAACACAGGCAAATGCCTCTAATTCCAACTCTAGGCAGGTGGAGACAGGAGGCTGGAAGTTCAGCGTCATCCTTGGCTACAGAGCGAGTTTGAGGTCATCCTGGGTTACATGGGACCCTGTCTCCCCAAAGCAAAAGCAAACCAAACAACAACAACAGCAACAAACCCCAGACCTCAAACAACCACCACCACCAGCACAGCCAGCCAGCCAGGCTTCCCGTAACCAAGCCATCCAGGAAGTGTGTAATCTCGGGGCTGGAGAAGAAGCTAGGCTTGGGCATAGACTGGGTACGTCATGACAGAGGCTAAGCTAGAGAGCAGGGACGGAGAGAGCAGGTAGGAGCAGGATGCTTTGCCTCTTAGGTACTTCCATCCTATGCAGAGGTCAGGAGTGAGGATCGCCCAGGAGTGAGCCCTTGACCACAGGTGTTTCTGAGGGAGGCGTAGGGAGGCCACGGCGGGGGGTGGGGGTGGGGGTGGGGGTGGGGGTGGGGCTTACCCTTGGGCAATCTACCAGAAACCCTCATTGATTAGCATTCCCATCTGTTCTGGTGAGAATCCTGAGTCTGGAAACTAACTACTCGTCCCATTAGTGTAGGGTGGCATCCAGATGCCAGAAAGGACCGGACAGTCCATAGTTTTGGAGCTATACCTTGTGGGCAAAACCTAGCTTGGCTGTTGCCATGGAAACACCACCATAGAATGGGTGGCCTTTAAATACAGCCGTGGCGTGGAAGTGAAGCTTAGTGCGCAGTGCCCTGGGCTCCACCCTCTCTGTGCCAGAAAACTATTAAAAACACGGACACAGAAAGTCCAATTTCATATGAATTTCACAAGCCAGGAAATATTTGCTTTCTTTCTCTCTTTAAAAACATTCGAGCTGAGGATATTGCGTGTCTGCCACGTCAACACTCAGAGGCTGAGGTGTGTGTGTGTGTGTGTGGGGGGGGAACAGAGACCAGCCTGGCCACCATGTATGGTGGGATCTGGTCTGAAAAGGAAGAAGAAAAGAACAAAGCGACTCCTGGCTGCAGAGATGGCCCAGTGGGCAAAGCTTCTTCCTGACCCTCAAACTTGGGTTGTGCCTCCTCCCCAATAAAAGTAATAAAAATGAAAGGAACAACTTGGGAGGCTATTGCAATAGGAGATTGCTTTGAGTTCAGCGCCAGGTTGGGCTATATAGTGAGTTCAGGGCCAGGCTGAGCTATAGTGTGGTATCCTATCTCTAAATAAATAAATACATACATAATGCATCCTTTTCTAGAAGAAAAGACCCGTCAATATTATTTTTAAGAAAGAATGATTGATAGTTATCCCAAAGCAACTATCAGCAAGACTGAGGTTCCTTGGGTGGTTGCTTTGCAAGCATCTCTGGCACCCATCGTAGATTTGTCCTGAGCACAGCCCAAGGCCAAGTCCCGTAGCCTTGTCTGACCCAACTGCCTCCCTCTCTTACCTTGGGATGCTCATGCAAGCCCAGCCAGCCCACTCCCAGGATACACAGCCCTGCAAGGAGGTAACATGAGCCAGCCACCCAGAACAGGATCTTCTCCCAGCTGCTCCCCAGTGGAGAATCTGAGATCCCCAGGAGCCTCTGGTTCTCCCTTAACACTGTAGTTAGTACTCCGTTTGTGGACTGTAGCAGAGAATCCACCGCAGGGTCACTGTGGGGTCTCTCTGAGGCTGTCCCTGGAAAGGTGCCCAGTTCCCGAGTGCCTCAGCCCCCTGTCTTTTCATTTCTCTTCTTCAGTGAGTGAAGAATGGCATCCAACTGTCTCTGTGGTCTCTGGGTGGTGCACCAAATGCTTTTAAACACGAGGCTCCCTCAGGGGCAGCCTGGCAGGGGCCTCTGTGGGAGCTTGACCAAAGGGCTGATCAGTTCAAACAGAGAAGAAGGCCATCGCCCTGGGAATGAAACCCGTCAGAACAGCAAGCTCCACTTAGCCTCCATGGAAGCTGTGGACCCATTTAACTCCGTTGACTTGGATACCTGATTAATTTATTTTGTTTTATGTGTATGAGTGTTTTACACCTGGTGCCCGCAGAGACCAGAGACGCTACTGGATTCCACTCCTCAGAACTGGCCACTCCTCAGAACTGGAATTACAGACAGTTGTGAGATGTCATGTGCCTGGGAATTGAACCTGCTTCCTCTGAAAGAGCATCATCCAGTGATTTTTTTATTTTTTAATTTAATCTTATTTTTTGGTTTTTCGAGGCAGGGTTTCTCTGTGTAGCCCTGGCTGTCCTGGAACTCACTCTGTAGACAAGGCTGGCCTCGAACTCAGAAATCCACCTGCCTCTGCCTCCCAAGTGCTGGGATTAAAGGCGTGTGCCACCACTGCCGGGCTCATCCAGTGATCTTAACCACTGAGCCATCTCTCCAACTAGGCTCATGGGTCTAACATAGGTGGCTTCTCTAAAGCTGAGGGCATATGCGTTTGTCCTGAGATAGGGTTTCTTCTAGCCCAGGCTGGCCTGAAACTTGATATATAGCTAAGTATGACCCTTGAACTTTTTCTGATTTTCCATCTCCTGTGTTCTGGGATTACAGGCTGTGGCACCACACTGGGTTATGAGTCATTACTGTTTGTTTGCTTGTTTGTTATAGCTCTGGTTAGCCTGGAACTCACTATGCAGATCAGAACTCCCAGAGATTCCCCCTGCCTCTGTCTTCCAAGTGCTGGGATTTGGGGACAGTTTCCTAAAGTCCATGCTCCTTCCCAGCTGGTAGGCGACAGAACCCCCGAGGAACCTTTCTGGAGGAGACGCGTCAGCGAGGAGAGAGAACAAGGAAGCATATGGCAAAGCCTGTGATGGGTAAGGGTGCAGGACAGAGAGGCCCCAGTTCCCAGAGGACTCTATCCTCTCTCAGGACCAGATAGTTTGGAGTGATCCGAGAGGGCGCGCCCTTCTTTTCGAAGCCACCACAAGACAGAAAGTCCCACCCTTCAAACCCAGTTCTGTTTGTCACATTCCGGACCAAGTCATCAACCAAGCTTGACCTTGGCCAAGGGGATAACTACTGGAACGGAGCGAGCGGCTTTGGCTTCCTGTAATGTGCACATCTTCTCTGAAAGCAGGGAGGGCCGTGGGGGGGGGGCTGTCTGCTCTGGATGGAGCAGGTGGGGAAGGGCAGGGGCTCTGCAGATAACGGGCAAAGGCGGGCAGGAGCCAGTGATTCACGCAGGAGAGGAAACTCGTGTGCTTAGCCAGGCACAGAGATAATTCATTCCCACTCAGCTCTGAAAGCCAGGGAAATTTTAATAAATGCAATTCCATTCAAATGAACAAATATTTTAAAACACGAAGTTATTTAATCTAGCACTGAAGAACACTCACTGTCTTCAACAGCTCGTCACAAGCCTGGGCGTCCCCTCAAAGCCTGCCATGTGGGTCCTTCTCCAACGGGGCCCGACTCACAGGTGAGGAAACCGAGAAGGGATGAGTCTCCTCATCTGCAGCTGTCAGGTGCCGGCCAGGTGGCACGGAACGGCTGAGTAGATCTCAAGTATGATCTTAGACCTGGAGCCATCAATGCAGCCTAGGAACACGCTGGGAACCGCGCTGGTAGGGTCCACTCAAGACCTACTGAGCAGTCGTCCTGAGGATCATGCACCTATTTGTCCAAGCTCTCTTTGTGACCGTGTGGCTGGGACATCTCCCACTGGCTTCTGGGAGAGCGTGTACCAGGGCACAGGTAATGCCCATCTGATTGCTTTAACTTCCTTTCTCCTTCAGGCACCCTGACCTGCTGAGCCATCTCCGCAGCCTGGCACTGGGTTTAGAAACACGTCAGTCTGGAAGCAACCAAAGTCTCCAGACAGGAGAACTATGGCGTCGTGCAGTCCGACTACTGTACAGTAAGATATACAGCATGGCACAATGAGGTTCAGATCTGCCAGGGCTTTCCCTTAGAGTAAGCACCAGGTATCCTGATTCCAGAACCACCCCAGCCCCGAGCACATGGGGACACACAGCCACCCGAAGGGTAACTGCTGTCAGTGCCACAGGCAGGTTTGTTCTGATCTGGCCTCTCGCTGGGCAGGGGGTAGCAGGGTACTTCACGCCTCTTGAAGCTAGGTGATCATATGACTTACTTTTGCTGGTCAACCGTGAGAGGAGATGACTGTCCTGCCCAGACAGCACTCTTGCTGGTCTGTGCCAAGATGATACCTAGTCAAGCTGGGTCCCCAAGTGCCTGTGACAGGGACCGTTCAACTCCCCACAGGGTAGCATAAGACATGCCCTTCACTGCAAATGGTGTATGACATTATCTCTGGGAAGACAAGGACAAAGGTCCTACTCACCCTGATCGGGAGCCAATGACAGACCAAAGTATGGGTACCATCAAAATCTAGTCTATGATTTTTTGGGGGTGGGGGTGGTGGTTACTTACAGGACTGTGGGTGAAGAATTACTCACAGGAAAAGAAATGAATCAAAGACAGCTGCATCTCCAAAGTCCAACCCAGCATGGGTGACAGCTCACAAAAGCTGGGAACCTGGAGCACGCGGCAAAGCCAACAGGCAGCTATGGGCTCAGGCAGCTATGGGCTCAAGAGTGTCCTTTTCTGGTAGCGCAGTTGGTCTAAACCAGCGATTCTCATCTTGTGGGTCATGACCCCTTTGGGGGGTGTGTGTGCAATGACCCTTTCACAGATATTTACATTACAATTCATAACAGCAAAATTACAGTTATGAAGTAGCAACAAAAATAATTTGTGGTTGGGGATCATCAAAACACAAGGAGCTGTATTAAAGGGTTACAGCATTAGGATGGTAAACCACTGCTCTAAACCAATTCCAGGACACTCAGTCTCTGCCTCTTCTAGGCAACTTAGAGAATAGTCCATACTGCCTGATATATGCTAAGGAGAGCCCTAGAGAATGTGGTCAATTTCAGGGACTTCCTGAAGCTTTTGAGTTGTTTACTTCCCAGTGGAACCTTTCAGTTCCCTTCCCTCCAGGATGGAGTGTTTTCTTTCTCTCAGGGAATTGCTGCACAACAGCAAGGGGTTAAGGCTTATTTCTGCAAGGTGCCCTCCCCTGCTCTGACTGGTCCTGCAGGACATGGCAATCCCACACTACTAAGGTAGATGCAGACCACTCAATTTTATCCGCAGTGATAGCTAACTCTTTACACATGTGTAATGAGCTAGACAGGTTTGTAAATGCTGGCAATATCAGGTATACTAAAGGAAGTTTTGTGACTTTTTTCTTCTTCTCTGTTACACTGTCTAATTTTCTATAGAGAATATCTTATTATTTTTGGATGGTGGATGTTTTATTAAATCATTTCTTTGCAGTGGAGATGGGTCCTCTCTGGTCTGTATTAATTCAGGGAAAATCCTCAAGGGAGATGGAAAGAGATACATTGTAGCCTTTAGAGGTGGGACAAGCTGAGGAGGTTGTGGATCTGACCCTCAGTGGAAGGATCTGACCCCACTATGATAAGCAATCTGCTCCTAACTGAATGGGAGTGGTCCCGTCCCCCTGTGCGAGCTGCTGGGAGGAAGTGGTGACTTATGTTCAGAAGATGGAGGAATCTTCTGCCTTTGGGGGGGGCGGGGCGGGGTGTGTCTCTGTGTTGGTACCTTTACAATAGTGAACCTTTGTTTCCTCTGGAAGGAAGGAAGGGAGGAAGGGAGGAAGGCTGGCTGTTGTTACTGGCTGTGGTTAAACAGAACATGGGACGGAGTGTCTCAGAACCAGCTGCACAGCGCTCCCAGACTCCTCGAGGGCAGCCCCAGACTACCATGCTTCTGTACCAGAAGCTGAGCTGTAACCACACCATTGGGACAAGAGAAATGTTGGCATCTTTGGAAGAAGCTGGCTGGCACTCTGCGGCACAGGCCGAGGGCAGCAGGAGGAGAGCCGGGGATGCTGGCAGCTCGAGTGGCTGATATGTTTGGCATTTTGGGTTGTGGCATCCGTGCTGGCCCGGGTGGGCTGTGCTGTCTGTGTCTCGTGCGGAACACGGAGATGTCAAGAAATCAAGGGGAGGCTGAGTGTGGAGGCAGAGAGTTGGAACCCTAGAATCTCAGAGGCCGAGGAAGGGGTGCACCATGAGTTGATGCTAGCATGGGTTACAGAGTGAGACTCTGTCTCAGAAAATGAATCCCAGTATTCAAGGAGCTAAGGCAGGAGGACTACCCATGAGTTCTAGGCCAGCCTAGAACCGTGAAACCCCATTTCAAGCAACCAAACCTCCAAACAACTCTAAGAAAAAGAAAACGGAGGGATAACTGTGGAGTCATTAGTGGTAGAGTTGTTAAGGCTAGACCACTGCCGCTTTTAAGGTAAGAGAAGAGAGTGGCCAGGGACTTTGGAGACCCAGAGAAAGTCTACCTCTTCCTTTGGGCTATCCTGGGCTAGCAGCTCAGTTGGAGACTCTGGGACCTAAAGATTACAGCTGGGAAACCCCAGATTCCTGGGGCAGGAGGTGAGCTGACAAGGTTCAGAGACAGCAGGGCATCTGGCCCAGAGCCACACAGCTGGCCTTGAGGAAAGCCAGGATCTGAACTCAGGTCTGCAGTTACTTACAATATGCCACTGGGCCATGGCAGGGTGACCAAGAAAGGGAGACAGGACAGGAACAGGAAGGGGGGGCCAAGGGGGAAGGGGAGGGCCTCTCAGCTAGTTTAGCTGACCATCCCAATAGGGGATCTTGCACCATGTAGCTCCCTCCACTGACAGTGACCTGTTTATCCTGAGTCTGGCCTTGTACTAGGCTGTTGGCCACCACCTCCCCCACATACTTGCCAGTCCCCTGTGTCTCCCTTAATCCATCCTAATGGAGAGTCCCCAGAGAGGCTCTGGACACTGCCCACAGTATAAGACTGCACACCTGAAGGTAGGTCTTTCTGCTGATTTCCGTGTCCTGTTATTCTAAGGCAGCCACGAAACAGGGAAGTTCCCCAATGCCCCCCCAATCCATCAAACTGCTCCCCACTTCCCACATGTGTCCAGCTGCTTTCTGGGTTTCCCACACTTCCTAGAGCAGACCTTCAGGCTGGCATGTCTCCCCCAACCCCTCCCTGCTTTCTCTTTGCTCCTCTGTCAGTCACTGTGACCTCTAGCTTGCACACAGTTCATCCTGGGTCCCAGCGCCAGGCCTGCGACTTGGCACTGGAAAGCGGCTGCCTCCCCTTTCCCAGGTTCTGTGGAGTCTGGCTTCTCTCCTGGAGAGCAGTTGGGAGCTTTTCCTGGTAAAGAAAACATCACTCAGCTTCTGAGAGAAGCCAATGGGATGAGAGAAAGAGACAGGGCCTGGTTCATTGTGGGAGAGGATGTGGGTACAGAGAGGGCCAGCCACTGGACTAAGATCACACAGCAATTTGGAGAAAATCCAGGACTGGACCTATCTGTCTCTCTCTGAGGGGATCTTTCTTCAGTCATTCTGGGTGAGGTCAGCTACTGCCTGGGCCTTGTAGGCCGGAGTGGCTGTTTCCTATGACTGTGGAGGAGGGGCTTGGCAGTGCCCTGGTAGGAGGAGGGGCTTGGCAGTGCCCTGGTAGGAGGAGGTTTTTGCCTTTGGCTCTTTGATGCTCATTCTCTCGAACCCCTGGGGAATGCCTGAGTCATCGCTGAGCGGCAAACATATTTAGCTCCTTTCATCGTCCCTAATAAATCAACTTCTCCAGGTCTCTCATACCAGCCTCCAGCTCCAGGCTGCCTGCCCCCGTGTCCTGTCGCCTGACATCTGGGCACTACAGAGACTTCCAGCCCCCGGTTCCTGGCAGTGGTCCTCTTGCTGTTTCCTCTCTCTCCCCAGGCATTCTGGGCCAGGCCAGGCCTCCTCCTCGTGCTGGGCTGGCCTCCGTTCAACAGCTGCGGTCCTGAAGCCTTTCAGAGCTCCCTGCGACTAGGAGCTGCCCGGCATGGCAGCAGGGATGAGCCACCCCTTAGCCCTGACCCTGGCGATCACCACAGCATCCTCTTGGCCCACCAGGGCTTGTGTTGGAGCCCGGGGAATTTCTCCGAATACCTTACCTCATCTTGTCTCGTATGGGTCATGTGGGTGCATGTGAGTGTGTGTAAGTGTACATGTGCACATGTATAAATGTCTCAGCATATACAGAGGTCAGAGGACAACTGTCAAGGGTCGCTTCTGTCCTACCTAGTGGGTCCTCAGGATCTAACCTCAGGTTTGGTGCCAGGTGCCTTTATCCATTAAGCTTTCTTGCTGGCCCCACTGGCCTAAGTATTTCAAATATACCTAGTTATTCCCATTTTACAGATGGGCAGCCTGAGGCACCGAGAAAATTACTTAAGACATGGAAGAGAGCGAGCCCTTGTACCCAGGCCTTCTGGGAGGCTATCTATCATTGCTGCTCCTCCACAGGAGTAAGTGGCAACGGGAGACCTGCTTGTCACCCCTCCCACCACTCCAGCCTAGGGAAGAGTCTGTGCTGAGCCCATTCCTGAGACATTGTTGTCTGTAGACAACTCCATTAAAGGTTAGTGCCATTAAAAGAGTTCTCAGGGAGGAAGATGCAATCCAAACAGGGAGCAGCCTGTTCCGTGGTGCATAGCCAGAAAGAAGGCGGGAGAGGCAGATGTGTGTGGTCTCTGTAAGGGAAGAAGAGGCCCCTAAAGGGCTGCTCAAGGCCACAGGCCCTAATCCCGCATCCATGATCCCCTCACCAGGTTCTGGTCAGGGGTTCAGGCTCTGTCCTTCCAGCGGCAGAAGAAAGTTCATCTGTGTGTGGTGAGCGCTGCCTGCTGGCCAGATGTAGCACTGCACTTTAGCAGACATGGGTTAAAACCACCCCTGGGGAGCTCTTAAACAGAGTAGGAGAGACCTCCTACTGTTCTGGTGTGGTGTGGTCCTGGGCCTTCTCTGTCCCTAGAAATACTTGTCCTTTGGGTTTCACAGTTTCAGGGTCCCCAGGGTCTGGAACCTATTGATGCTGTGCTGAGGCCTCAAGGTTTTTTGTTTTTTGTTTTGTTTTTGTTTCTGTTTTTCAAATCAGGTAATTTCAGCCAACTAACAATTATTTTGAACCCATTGTGTGCAGTTGCTTAGTAAGTGCACAGACAGACTTGCATGGATCTCACAGTCTGGCAGGATGAGGTGACTCTGAAACACAGGCCTGGCTGTCTAGCCTAGACACCCTCCTCCTGGATTCATCTGCCCAGCCCAGGCCTTCACTATCCCCTGTGCACGCCAGTCTGCACTGGTTCTGCACTGAGGATTTGCGTTTGACACAGTCTCACTCTGTAGCCCAGGCTATCCTTGAACTCACAGAGATCCAGCTGCCTCTGCCTCCCAAATGCTGGGATTCAAGGCGTGTGTCACCATACTCTGCGTGCTATTTTTGAAGATTATTATTATTTACATGCATGTGTACGTGAATGTGTGATGTGAGTGTATGTGTATGTGCATGTGTGTATGCATGTATGTGCATGTGTATGTGTGAGTGTGTACACATGTGGATGTTTGCATGTATGTGTGTGCATGTGTGTGTGTGTGTGCATGTGTGTGTGTGTGCACATGAGTGTGTTCACTGTGTGTCTGTGGAGGCCAGAAGAAGATGTTGGTTCTCCAGAGTTACAGGTGGTATGAGCTAAGTGGGTGCTGGAAACCAAATCTGAGTCGTCTGGGAAGACAGCAAGTACGCTTAGCTGGTGAGTCATCTCTCCAGCCTCCAGCCTTGGATGTCACAGGGGTCTTTGGGATCCCTGGCTCTGTTGCAAAGACCTTGGCACACTGTAAGCACTCAATACACAGAACAACAGAAGGAAAATATGGGCAAGTTGAGCTAGTTCAGCCAAAAGCATCTTCAAGGAGGGTCCTGATAGTGAGATTTTAGGCTGGAGCCTGAGTGGAGGGCCAGAGGAGAGCACTGGATCATGAGCCCAGGTGGCAGGGATTCTGCCTTGGCCTGCCAGTGCCTGGAACAGAGCCTGGCATAGCTGGGACGCTTTATAAACATCTGTTTGAAGACAGCCGGCAAAGCTTATACAATCCTTCCCCACGCTGGTCCCTGAGCCAGCCTGTGCTTGCATCCCTCCAGAGGTGGTAGGATCACTACCTACTTTCCATATCACTTGTTCCATCTGTAGATCGTGATGCCCTCTGGAAGTTTCTGTATTTCCTTGGGTATAGCAGAGCCAACCCAGCCTAGCCCCTACTCCCGCCCCAAGAAAGCTCACCGAGAAGCTCAGCTCCCGAGGAACTTCTATCCAGCATGATACCCCCCACCCCCAGTGTCCCAAGGGTCACTAAATGCTCCCTCTTCCTGGCCTGGGAAAGGATGAGGGGGGCCAGGGGGGCTCAGGGATGGTGACACAATTACAGAAGAATAGCTTTCTTCAGTCTACGAGCGACGTCATGAGCTTTTATTCTTGCTCCTGAGTGTTACAACAGGAAAGAAAATGATGTCCCGCCATCTTGGTGTCAGGGAAGAAGTGGAGAACCAGAGAGGGGAAAGGGACCAAAGTCAGACAGTCTCTGTGCACACACACACATGGCGGAGGCAGAGGAAGAATTCAGGGTCCCTTAACCCCCAAATGGGGGCAGCTGGTGTGGGCTCAGCTCACCAGAAAGTTCTCAAATTCCAGCAGGGGCTCCATTTGCCTTGCTGATACCCCAGCTCCCAGGTGTGTGTCCCTCCCGAGACAGGCATCTCCCCCCCACTCCCCGCCATGCACTTCTCTTCCCACTGTGTAGATTACATATACACGAGCTCCTACAGAGGAAGAGGGCAGCCTGGCCACTTGCTGCTCATTCTTGGAGCCTGGGCTGGCACAGGGCATAGGGAGCCCCATTTCTTGCTGTCTTGTTGAGGAACTTTCCCCTGGTGGGGGGCTGCTTAGGCAGGAGAGGAGGTGCAAGTGCTTGGGGGAGTGAGAAACATCTCCCAAGAATGCCCTCCCTGGGTACACAGCAGCCTGCTGTGTAATGGAAAGCTGGCCTTGCTCTGGCAAGAGGCAAGAGGCAGAAACAGGGGCCCATCCTGCATTCCGTGACTACCCTAGCTCTGATGGCCAGGTAGCCGGTGTCATGGCTGAGAGTCTGTCCAAGCCTAAGTCCTGTGCTACCTTCAGGCTTGCTGTGGCCTCCAAAGCAGCCCTCCTGGTGGGCACAACCTGGAGTGTCCTCTTCTCTCATTTTTCTCAGCTGTAGGTCAGACTTGCCAGCCATAGATACTGCTACAGCTTTGAGGGTCTGTCTCCTCCGCTCATCTTCTCAGGCCAACACCCTTGGGGATCGTGCTAGCAGTATCCTCAGAACCTTCCAGCTTGGTCTGTCTCATTCAGTCACCTGATCTCCCAGCTCCCCCTGGAAGCCGAGCTGACCAAAAAAAGCCTGCTGGGCCGTGACGTTTCCTATCTGAACTCTGCATTTTGTAAGACCCAGAGGAGGGCTGTGTTCAGCGGAGGGGTTTGTCTGAAGTTTCCGGGGCTCCAAGCTCGATGTATGCTGATACTTCCCAATGTAAGGGAAGTAAAACTGAGCTAGAAGCCCCCAAGGAATCCATGGTCCTTTCCTGGGAGGGAGAGGGTGGGATACAGGCTCTAGGCTGGCTCATCTCCCCATCCTAACCCTCAGCCACAGTGGTCCAGGACAGAGCTTCATCAGTTCTTCCTGGCAGGCTTCCCCATGAGCTCTGGGCCCTCCAAGGATCCACATCCCCCAACAGCCAGTTCCAGTGACAGAGAGGGGCAGGTTTGCGAGCAAGAACAGGCACAGCGGGTGAGAGGTGTCTCTGTGTCTCCGGGTACCATAGGCCCTACGAGGTTGCCAGCACCGCCTCCTGGAAGTTCACTACTTGCCGACAATCTTCTTTTTCCGAGCAGACAACAGGTCGTAGAAGGGGACTCGGGTGATGCTGGCCCTAGGCGTAGGGAGGAAATGAGACTTCAGGGCTTGGGGTGGGTGGCTCACCCTGCTGCACAGGAAAGGCCAGGGATGGATGTAAGGAAGATCACCCTGCTAGCGGTGTCCCTGAACTGCTAGTGGAGCCAACTGGGTCCCTCACTGCTGTGCGGCTCTGAGCAAGCGCCAGCCATTTCTGGGTCTCTTTGATTCTTCACATTCCTTGTCCAGTAGCCACTGTTGCCTTCTAGCTTAGAGGGCTCCCACTCGCCCATGTCTGCCCTGTAATCTACATCCAGAGTGGCTCTCCTCCTCCCTTCCCTGTCCTGTTCCACCCCTGCTTCCAGGCTGAGCTCCTGGCAAGCATCATTTGCCTGGGAACCACCCCTGAACCTCTTCCTTCTGTGTTCCCCGGCTTTGGCATGGTACCTGGCTCAAGAACATGCCTACTGATGGCCACCCAATAGGAGGGGAGATCTGGAATTTGCCCCTTTATAGACAAGGAAAGAAGACCCCCCCAAAGAAGTCAGAGGGGGACAGGAGATGTCCAGTGTCCCCGCTGCCCCTCACCTGATGGCCTCGATCCACTGGTCGCGTTCCTCGGCATTGGCAGCTGAGATGCGGTAGGATTCATGTTTGCCTTCTACCACCTTGCCGTCCCCGTCTGTCTTGCATGCCTTTATCTTCTGGCCCCGGCAGCTGGGGTTGTACAGCTCCAGGCAGAACTGTGTGAGGTGCCACGTGAGGGTGAAATTCGGGGGAAACGCTAGGGCACTCTTGAGGGGATTGGGGGGGGGGGTCAAGGAAGCAAGAGCAGCTCTCCCGCAGAATGCCCCTCCCAAACAGCTCAGGGGGAGAGGAAACTGTACCTACTATGTACCTAAAATCCCATGTAACAGATTGTGTGTGTGTGAGAGAGAGAGAGAGAGAGACAGACAGAGACAGAGACAGAGAGAGACAGAGACACAGAGAGAACCAAGGTTCAGAAAAGAGCTGGGGTTTAGAAGTTCCCTGGTTAGCGCCAGAGTCAAACCCCACAAGACAACTGAGGCTTGTTCTTCTCAATGACCCTGACCCTCCTGTATCCAAAGCTTCAGGAGAGACCCCTCAGAGTGGCTGGGCCTCATGGAGGGTCCCACGCAGGCCCCCTCCCTCAGGGGATCCCCAGCTGGACTCTCACCGGCTTCTTGGGGTCCTCTACCTTCTGCACGGAGAGGTTTTCCAGGGGAATGATCCCCCGAGGTTCTTTGTCCTAAGGAAGCGAGGCCAAGGGCAGGAAATAAGCTTGGGGCCTCCTCAGACCTCTCTGCACACTGCGTAGCCACAGAGCGGCTTAGCACTAGAGCCCTGGTTGGGATCTGGAAGGGCCGATTAAAATTTCTTTTCATTTTTATTCTATGTGTATGGGTGTTCTGCCTGAGTGCATCTAAGTGCGCCACATGTGGGTAGCGCTCACAAAACCCAGAAGAGGGCGTCAGATTCCCCCCACCCCCACAGGACTGGAGTTACAGACAGCTGTGAGCCACCACGTGGGTGATGGGAATTGAACCCAGGTCCCCTGGAAGAGCAGCCAGTGCTCTTAACTGCTGAGCCATCTCTCCACCCTCCTACCCCTCTTACAATTTTGTTGTTGTTGTTGTTGTTTTTGACGAAGGATCTTGTTCTGTAGCCCAGGTTGGCCTTGAACATGTAAAGATCCTCTGCCTCTGCCTTCTCGGTGCTGAGATTATGGATATAAGCCCCCCATGCCTGGCCTTTAGGAACTCCGTCTTTGAACAAGAGTTTTGTTTGTTTGTTTGTTTCAGTGCTGGGAATTGACCAGAGCTTCACAAGGGATAGAGCCACACTTTAACACAGCCCCAGCCCAGGAAACCCAACTTTAAGCCAGGGCTCTCCCTTGCCCACCCCTTTCTCTTTGCCTCTGGGTTTTCCACATCTGTGAAATGGGCGCATAGGGGCACTGAACCCTCTAAAAGAGCCTAACACTCTCTTGCAGTGGCAGGGGCTGTAGTGTCTGGTTGTGGCTGGTCGTGTCCTAGCCCCGCCTCCCCACACACTCACAGTGGTGAACTCAAAGTAGTAGAGACAGTTGTCAGTGAGAATGAACCAGCGCCGCTTCCATGTCTTCACACGGCCCCCTGCAAGAGGCCAGCATTGGGGAGAGTCAGCCTTCCTCCTACTGAGCCACCAAGTCCCCCCAATAGGACTAGGCTTCCAGATCCGTTCTTTCTGTACCTCAAGTATTGGCAGCTCCCAGCACCCCATCACTTCTTGCATTTGGATTCCCAGAGATCAGGTAGAGGGGCAGTGGCACTGTCCCCCTGCTCTCCCAGGCCACTGTCATCTGACCTTGACTTGAACCCACACCCAGACCCATGCTAGCTTTATGTGCTTGCAATGCTTAATATGGACTGGCAAGTTGACAGGATTTAGAATCTTCTAGACAAGCCTCTGGACATGTCCGTCCACACGAGGGTTTCCAGACTGAGTTAGTTGAGGTGGGAAGACCCCCTTTCAATGTGGGCAGCAAGCAGGGGCGGGAGTCCCGAACTGAAGGAGAGACTGAGCCAAGCACTGGCCTTCATTGCTCTCTGCTTCCTGCCATGGATACAATGTGACCAGCCTCCACAGGCTCCGCTGGGGGGCGGGAGGGGGGAGCTCTTCCTCCTTAAGTTGCCTTTGTTGGGTATTTTGTTGCAGCACAAAACAGTAGCTAACACACTCTAGCTTTCATGTATCAGGCAGGGGAGGAAATGAGGAGAATCCCTGTCACCATCCTCCCTCTCCTGGATGGCCACTGGCAACCCCATTTTATAGATGAGACAACCAAGGCTGGGAAAAACCTAGGCCATGTATTCATGCCTCTGTGCTCTCAAATCCAGTATCCCTGCCCTGGAGCCCAAGCTCTCAGCCTTGTGGCTATGTGGCCAGCACTTGGGTCACTGCCTCCGCAGTCTGAGTGCTGAAACCGATGCTGAAGGATGGGTTGTGAGCTCCCCCCTGAGGCTCTGATGCCCCCTCTGCTATCTGGCTTTGAGACCTGGAGGTTGGAAGCTGGTGCCTGGGGTGGCAAAGGAGCCCCTGAGGACTATGGGAGGAGAGGCTGGGGTGACAGACAGAAGGCTTAGTGGGCATCTGGGATATGCATAAGTCTGCCACTGTCTAGGTACACAGTAAGTGATGGAGGTTGCCCAGCCTGGGCCCTTCCTCCAAGATGAGGTATTTTTCTTCATCTGCCTTGGCAGACCTCAGGCCTTGCCTGGCTGGCCATGCTGGGGAGGCTCCTGGGAGTGTTTGTAGGGAATGAGCTGGTTGTTTCTGTCAACCGTTGGAGCAGCCACTGCTGTACTTGGCATGGATCTGTCTGAGTTACAGTCCTCCTCCTCCTGCTTCAGGGACACCCAGCCCTCTGCTGCCCTTGACAGGACTCTTGCTGTCTGTGTGGTCTTGAGAAGTTGCCCTAACCCTGCTGACTCTTGGCTTCCTGAGAATGACCACCCAAAGGTTAGGCTGTCCAAGGACCAGCACCTCACGGTTAGTAGTCCTGAGCAGAGATACTCTGCTAGACTCTCCTCTCCATCCCTCTGGGAGAGAAACATCCATGGAGACCCTGCCTCCCAACATCCCTTAGCACACCCCCCCATTTCCCCTAAACCCCCAAGACAGATGGATGGGTGGAAGGGGAGGTGTTTTTAAATATATATGAGTGGGTGGATATATGGATGGGTAGATACATGGATGTGTGGATATATGGATGAGTGAATAGTGGATAAATGGATAGGTAGATGGAGGAATGGATGATTGCAGGAGGATGGATAGAGGAGTGTGTGGATAGATAGGTGGGTAGGTGGATGGAAGAATGGGTGGGTGGATGTATGAGAGGATGGATAGGGCAATGGGTAGGTAGATGGATGTGGGTGGAGGGGTGAATAGATGGATACTGAACAGGATAGGTGAATAGATGAATAGATGAATGGGATAGGTGGATAGATGATGAGATGGGTAGCTGGACAGATGAGTGGCTAAGAAGATGAATGAGTAGGCGGATGAGACAGGACAATGGGTGGGTAGATGGGTGAGTAGGTAGATGAATGGGTGAATGGGTGGATGTGTGGGTGGACAGGAGATGGATGGGTGGGTAGATGGGTGAATGGATAGATGAATGGTTGGGCAGATGGATTAGTGGGCAGATGGGTGAATGGGTTGATGGATGGGTGGGTGGATGGATGGGTGGGTAGATAGGTGGATGGATGGGTGGGTGGGTGGATGGGTGAGTGGGTGGACAGGAGATGGATGGGTGAATAGATGGGTGAATGGATAGATGGTTGGGGGTAGATGGATGGGTGGGTAGATGGATGGATGGGTAGATGGGTGGATGGGTAGATGGTTGGGGGGTAGATGGATGGGTGGATGGGTAGATGGATGGGTGGATGGATGGATGGGGATAGATGGATGGGGTAGATGGGTGGGGGTAGATAGATGGATGGGGTAGATGGATGGGTGGATAGGTGGTTGAGATAAAGGATAGAAAATGTAAGAAGACTGCTGGGCTGTAGGTTGAGAGACCCAGGGCTGTGCAGATCTACTCCTGATGTGTGTGTGTGTGTGTGTGTGTGTGTGTGTGTGTGTGTGTGTACCACGTGTGTGCAAGTGAGCATATTAGATTATGTGCACAGAGGTCTCACCCAGCTTGAGTAGCCAGCCTTCACGGTCGGGGTTAAAGAAGGTGTGAGTGAGGTCACCGCCATCATCCTCAGGGATGGAGAAGGGCTCACTCTTGATGCTGTCAAACAGGTTCTGCCGGAGAGAAGGAAAAGGATGGCTTCGGTCCACAGAGTACGGGGCCTGGACAACCTGACTTGGGTGCCCTTTGGCAAGTCAACTGTCTCCTGGGAAACCTACTCCCAGGCCATTCTGGTCACCCTTCCCCCAAGTCCCTGTCTCCTCAGGTGATTGGCCACACCCAGAGCCTTGTATGCTTTCCCCTGTGTTGCCCTTGGGCAGAGTAAGCAGTGTGGGTGCCTTAGGTTTATATATAAGGACCTGGACACACATGCCTACCCTCCCTGAGTACAGCAGCTGAAGTAGGGACTGCTTCGGGCAGGGTTCATGATGGGAGATGCCCCTCTTCTACTTAGGTAGACAGTAGAACCTTCTAGATGGCACATGCTGAGGTGAGGCTAGAAGAGGCCTAGAGGAGGAGGGGATTGAGTGCTCCAGGCTCAGAGGCCCAGTGTGGGGTGCTGACCACAGTGTCTATCTAGGGTGGGTTCTCACTGTAGGGATTGGGATTAAGAGGGTGGCCCATGAGCTGACTTCAGTCCTCTGTGGGTGACTCAGCTGCTTACACACGCAAGGAGTGACCCTGGAGGTTTGCAAGCCAGGGCTAAGATCGATCCTACCCTAGTGCGAGGTGTGGGTGCAGACCCACCGGAGTGTTTTGAATCTCCAGTGGGCACTGCACTCACCCAGCTGTGTGATTGAACCTATGGAGGTGAGGCTGGACCATCCTCCACCTCAACCTTTGTGTCCCCTCCCAATCTCACTGTGCTATGGGGGCGAGAGGAAAGTGGGGACCAACATTTTGGCTGGAGAAGGGGCAGGAGTGCATGGGGGTGAGGGTGGAAGAGGCCTTACCTTGGGGATCCCCAAGTGGCCTAGCTGGTGGAATGAGTGTCTGGGACAGGAAGGCCATAGCAGCAGCTGAGCTGTCAGCTCAGACAAGAATTAGGGAGCCCAAGGAGGCTGCAGGGCGGCAGACAGGGTTTCAGCCTCTGCTAAACCCACAAAGGGTACCTGAAAGTTTCTGCGGTCACGGTAGTGACATTTGTATTCTGCCTCACAGATACGGTGTAACACGCCTACACTTCCTGTGTTTTGAAAACACCCTGAAGCCCCTCTCTCTGAACAAACCACTGCATAGAGAACTTCGGGGCCCTGGGTGACCCTGCGCCCTGTTCCTAGGATCCCCCCCACTTCTCTCTCTCTTTTTCTTGTCTAGGTTACAGTGCGTTGGGTACCAAGCTCCATCCCCAGGTTCCAGGGAGGGAACCTCCATTTGGTTGTTTAGAGCCTTGTATCCTATGTGCTATAGTAACTAGTTTAGACAGAGGCATATGACCCCCGGCCAGTCAATAGGAATTAACTCCAGGAGTTTAGTTTTCCAGGAGAAGCTGACAGCCTGGCTCTACTTGGGTATCTCTGCAGTAGACAGGGTCTTCAAGATAGCCAGGGTGGCGGGTGGCCTTGATGCGACATGCGGTTCCTTCAAACCATCAAGCCTCTGGATCTAGCCACACCTGAAGCCAACAGTCTGAGGGAAAGGGATCCCTGTTCTTTTCAAATCAATCAATCGATCGATCAATCAACCAATCAACCAATCGTATGCATGTTTGTGTGAGGGCACTGGATCCCCTGGAACTGGAGTTACAGACAGTTGTGAGTTGTCATGTGGGTGCTAGGAATTGAACCGGGGTCCTTTGGAAGAGCAGTCAATGCTCTTAACCACTGAGCCATCTCTCCAGCCCCATCCCTGTTCTCTCCAGTGATACGAGTTGTGATTCTCCCAGCCAGTGTGGCAGGACAGGAAGGCATGAAGAAAGAGGTATCAAGACTTACATATAAGAGACAAGCAGGAAGGCTCCGTGGGTAAAGGCCCTTGCTGCCAAACCTGATAACCTGACTTGGAGTCTTTGGAAGGAGAGAACCAGCCCCTGTGAGTTGACCTCTGACCTTGACATGGATAGAACCCACAGGGGACAAACCTCCATTTCCAAACGTTAGAGAGGACACTGCTATGTGAGGGACCCAGGAGGGTGAGCACTGTGGACCCTCAGCTTTTGACTCTCAGTCCTGCCCTGGCTCTCTAGGCCTCCTCCCTTCTCAGAGATGCCTTTTTCTTCCTTAGTAAACTCTATTTCCATCACTGCCCATTCGTCCCTGGTTCAGTTCTTTGTTTTAGGACATGAGAGCCCGGACACCTCAGTGGGTGTCCTTTGGAACCCCGCATCTGTGACAACAGAGGTAGCATGCTCAAGCCCTCTCTTCACAAAGCCTTAGTCTTTGCAGGAGGCAGTCACAGCTTAAGCTGCGACTCTCCTATCACAAACACGATGCCTCAGGTCAGCTAACTCTAGTGGCACCCTGTGACCTTAGCTTGACCCTGGGGACAGGGGTGGGTGGGAAGAAACAGTGACAGCATCCCTAGGACACTGCCTGCTCCGGCAGAGCTGTCATTCATCTCCTGCCCCTACCTCTGCACCTAGAACCTTGTAAGTGCTCGGTCCCAGCCTGCCTGTCCCCTACATCCACCATATACCTCCCATAGCCCATCCTACAAGCATCCGCTCCAGGGTTAGGTGACCTTGGGCCTTGGGGGCATGTCTCTGTGTAAATTCACTTCTGTCTCTTGGTGTACCTAAAAGCATTTTGTGGCTTCTTTGGCAGTTGAGCAGCAGTGGTCCACGGAGGATGAAGAGACAGTATGGCACTGGGTTCTTGCTTTTTTAAAAAAATGTTAAAACGAGGTCCAGGAGAAGGTGAGAGGAGCCTGGGTCCCTGTGGCTTCCTGTGAAAACCTGGGATGGCTCTCAGTAGGCCTGGGTGCTCTAGAACACCACTGGGGAAAATTTGAAATCACTACCCACTCCCTGTGAGCTCTGCTTACTCCTGCCCGAGGGGCTCCAGAGCCCAGCTGCTGAGGCTCCCGCTGGCCTGTGCTGCTGACCAGGGTACCTGACCCCTCTCAGACGCCCAGACAGACCGGAAGCAACATGGAGGTGAGTGGCTCTTACTTCCATGAAAGTTCCAACCTGGGGGCATGAGGAGGGGGTGATGTAGTAAAGGTTCCCTGGATGGAAGGCAACAGGGGTCAGTCAGGGGGAGACCCCACACATCCAGGGCCCCCAGGAGGCTTTTGGTTCTGTCCCTAAGCATGATGCCTGCATTGCCTATGTGTTCTAGCCTGTACTGAGGGCTGATTTCACTTCATTTCGTTTCGTTTCGTTTTGTTTTGTTGTTTCCTTTGGCTTGTTTATTTTGAAACGGCAACTTCTCTTACCCAGGCTAGCCTCCAACTTGCTATGTAGCAAGAATGCCTTAAAATTCCTGATCCTCCTGCCTCTGCCTCCCCGGTGCTGGATTATAAAGCAAGTGCTAGGGACTGGGCCCAGGGCCTTGTGCAAGCACACTTGGCCAGGTTTTTGGGGTGACACCTTTGCCTGCCCCCCCTCCCACCCAAGATGGCAACATCATGTCTCTCTGTGGTAAAGTACTCATGGTCAGCATGGGTGATGTCAGTGAGCTGTAGGGGTTAAGTGTGGATGTGAGTCACGTGTGGATCCCTTCCACACCAGACCTTGGGCCTCTAGGCAGGAACCTGTGTGGAGTTATTCCTGGGTCCCTGTGCCTAGAACAGGTTTTGGTGCAGTGTGGCAAGGATGATCTATTGTTGGGATCAGGGGACAAGAGGCTTGGGACTAGCCTTGCTGTAGAGCTAGTGGGGACTTGTGGGAGACTGGCTTTCTCCCTTGGAGCACCCAGCCAAGCATTTTCTCCCCGTGGCTTGCAGAGAAGCTGAGATTGAGAGCTTAGGAGGTACTGTCTTCATTGCCTGGGGTATTCAAGATGGAGCCCTATAGTCTGTGTGTGCCTTTGAGCCACACACTAGGCCTAAAGTACCATTTTGGGCAAGTGTGAATAATGGCTGGCCAGGGTTCACCCAAATCTAAATCTGACAAACTTCTCATGGTCCATCCGCCAACATCCTTGTTGAGATGAGGCTCGGCTGAGGATGCCCACGTTTGATGGTCCACCTCACAGTAATGACTAGCCTGGTAAACCTCCGCGCCCTTTACCTCCGCTGTATCTCAGAGGTTTGGGACTCCCGGAAGGTCAGTAAGGGAGAGGTGAGCTCACCCGTAGCTGCTCCTCGGGCAGGTCACTGCCGCTGTTGATGCCGCGATTCATGGTCACAAAGCGCTCGAAGGGTGGTCTGTCCCGCACGTTGGGGTTGTGTAGGCCGGTGTTGAGCATGATGACGGAGAAGGACAGCACGTAGCAGGTGTCTGTGGGACCTGGCACTGGTCACAGTTCTGGCCCAGGTTATTGTCCCAGTCCTGGTAAGGTCCAGCCTGCCCCTGGCTGAGCTTGGCAGACATTCAAGGCCCAGCCTCCCCTCCTACTCTTGCAAACCTCTGCTGCTGCTCTGCCCCCCTGCGGCTTTGCCCTCCCTACTTCCCTTTCAGATCCTGCTTTTGCCGTCAGCCTGCAGCCCTTCCAGGCCCGCCTACTCTGTTCTCTGCCTCCTGGGAACTGGAGCTCATTGTTAGCCGCCCCGTTAGTTAGTAGCTTGTTCTAAACTGCTTGGTAACCTGGACGCCTTTTTGGGCCAAGCTGCCAGCAGCCTGCTACAATGTACAGATCTGTGAGCAGGCTTCTGGGCGGAGCTGCTGTTCTGAGTCTCCAGAGGATCTGGAACCTGAGGGGGAGCCAGTTCCCAACCTCTTGACCTGTGCTCAGCTCTCTGCAACCCCCAAGGCCCGTCCTGCGATCTGCACCTCCATCTTGAAGACCAGACACTGAGGCACAGGAAGTTGAGTCACACAGTGACTCCAGGTGACACAGTGGCAAACTGATGAGATGGTGAAAATGCCTTCCATTCTACATAGCCTGCATGACTGGATTGATTGAGACAGGGTCTTACATGAAACCCAGGCTGGGCTTGAACTAGTAACGATCCTCCAGCCTCAGTCTCAGCCTCCCTAGTGCTGATATTATAAATGCATGGCGCCACTCCTGGTCTTCCACCAGTGTTTGTTGAGTGTTGTACTGTTCTGGGTTTGGGGAGTCGCAGGTGAACATGGGGCTGTTGGGCTGTGCTCCCTGCCCTTGCTGGGGCTGATGTGCTCCCTGCCTTTGCTAGGGCTGTGCTCCCTGCCCTTGCTGGGGCCGTGCTCCCTGCCCTTGCTGGGAGTTTAAGTGTACAGAAACCAGCAGGCAAGCAAATGCCAGTTCACAGGTCAAGGCTAAGTACAGCAAAGGCAACAGGGGACTTTTGTCCCGAGCACAGCAGAAAAGGACCAGTTTGACTGAGGACAAAGTTGCTTCCTGTCTGACTCTGGCTCTGTGCTTCCCCAGGGACAAACTGCTGCTGTGCTTAGACCCCATGCTGACAAGGGGATTTGAGGATGCTGACAAGAGGGTCCAAAGGCCTTGTGCATTTAAAGCGCCAGGGACACAGCGACCCCCTCTGAAACTTGGCTTGTTATATGGTGGCTCCTCCCTCATCTTGTCCCTATCTCAATATTTGGTTACCCCTGGAGACACAGGTATGGGTGACAGAGCCTGGTGATCACCTGCTCTGCCCTTTGCCCCTTGTCTGCCCTTCCCAGAATGTTCCATGCATTGGGGCCTTTGTTTAAGTGGAAACATTAAAGCATTTCCCCCTTCTAACTTCTTAGAAAACTCCTACTCATCCTTCAAAACCTCACTCAGACTTAGCTTCCTCTGAGAAGCCACCCTGTTCCCCACATCCCAACGCTGCTCTGTCTTTCCCTGTCCCCTCTCCCCCGACAGACATGGAGGGTTCAGTAGAGGCCTGAATGGGTGAAGTGCTTGGGGGACGTGAGGAGCTTGTCACCTGTGGACCGGAAGACTCCGGGGTTACAGAGGCAGTAGCGAGCAGCGAAGGCCTCCATCATGCGGTCAATCTTCTGGGCCTCACCCGGCAGCCTGAAGCTCCACAGGAACTGCCTAGGGGGGACAGGATCATGGTCAGTGAAGCAGGTGGGGCTCTCAGTGGCACCAGGTGGCAGTGAATGGGAACCGGTGACCACTGGGCTTGAACATGGGGTGGGTGAGTTCAGGTGCGAAGGTATCAAGAGCACAGGAGGATGAGGAGTCATCCAGAATACTGGTATGGAGCAGCAAGCTCTGGCTGTGGGGCCCTTGGCAGCGCCTCTCCTCTATGGGCCTCCCTTTCCCTGGGACCCAAGCTTCCCCTAAATTCTGGAACGTTGTGACTTAGTGTCAGCTAAGTTCTCTTATCTGCTCAGATCACTTGAAACCTGCTCAGCAAAAGCTTATTGAATGAGAGAAAGAAAGTAAGAAAGAGAGAAAGCAAGAAAGGAGAAAAGAAAGGAAAAAGACTGATAGATGATAGATGGATGATAGAAAGATAGATAGATAGATAGATAGATAGATAGATAGATAGATAGATAGATAGATAGGAGATAGATAATAGATAGATGATAGACAGACAGACAAATGAGTGATTCTTAAGCTCTTCTTCCAGGAATCCCATACAGCTTAGATAATAGTAGCCTCTTCATGCTTAGCCTTGCAAACTCCTACTCATCCTTCAAAGCCCAGAACAAATCCCCCTCTCGGGAGCTGACTTCCAGGCCTTCCCAGCTGCAGCTTTAAGACTCCCTAAGTTGACATGAAGTCTCACCAAGACTTAAAGCTGACACATGTGACACCGGCTGTGGCCGGTTACAAGCCCTTCCTCCTTTAGTCCTCCTGCCCTCCCGACTTGGTCCTGATTTCCACGTTACAGATGAGGAAATAGAGACACAGGGAACGCTCCTTCCTTTCCTGGTTTTTGTTTCATTTTGTTTTATTTATTTGTTTTTAAGAGAGGGTGACCCACTTTAGCCTGGGACCCTCTGTGTAGCCCAAGCTGGCCTTGAGCTCAAAGCAATGCCCCTCCCTTCCAAGTGCTCTGATTACAGGTGTGAGTACTGGACCCAGTTTTGAGGTGTCTCCTTTGTGCCTTGCCCTGGGTCACATGGGGGCTGAGGGACAAAGTTGGGTTTCAGAGAGGATGCTATGGGGCCCGTGCCACTCACGGGGGCACCACACTGTGCTCACGGATGGGAAGACACAAGTGGAGGCAAGAGCGTTAGAATCAGGCGATCGCGAGCCATAACAACTGTGTTCTACATGGAGCTGGACACAGGGAAATAAAGCAAATGTGTGCTAGCCTAGAAAGTGCTAGAACATGGTGCTAGACCCTCAGATGGCCGTGAGGAAGGGCAGTTGCAGATATTGCAGTGGTGGAGAAATGAGAGGCAGCTGTAGGCTTCTATGACCTGGATTCTCCTGGCCTCACCTCTACAGGGCCATGGGCCTCTCAAGCTTCCTCCTCTGCATGCAGCCCTGGGTTGGACCCCCCACCCCTACCCCCTTCCCAACCCCTACCTCCAACCCCTCACCCTTACTCCCCCACCCTCACCCCACCACTCCTATTCCCCCAGCCTCATTCCCATCTCCAACCCCCACCACAGCACCTCCCTACACCACTCACCTGAGGGCCTGAACGAGGTTGAGGTTGGCAAACTCATGGCAGTCCACAAAGGCCTGCAGGACCTGCAAGTTGATGGGGTCCCTGGGGAGGGGCGGGACAAGAGGGCACACTTAGCACCATGCCATGTCTGCCTTCTAGAGAGGGAGGGAGAGATGACATCTTCCCAGCCCAGTTATATAGTGGGGGCACACCTCTGTCTCTGTCTCTCCCGCTGTCTCACTCTCTTGGACAGGGACACACGGACACACACACACACACGGACACACACACGGACACACACACACACACACACACAGAGGCAGTGAATGCTGGGCCACTGAGTCAAGTTTCTTCCTTGGTCACTTCCTGCCTGGTGACCCTACTCCAGCCTCTGCACATCCCCCCCCCCCTTACCCCCACCTCCCTGTTTCTTCATCAGAGGCAGACACAGACCTTTCTACTTCCTCCCTCTCCCCAGCTCTCAGGTCAGGAGTCTGTCACTCAGCAGTGTTTGAGGAAGGCTGGTGACTCACAGCCTCCTACACTGTGGCCCATCCCTCTACCAGCCAGAAGCTGGTTCCAGACACTCCTGTCTAGAGCCTCTGTGGATCCCCCTGCCTCACACCCTTTCGTCCTTCCCCCCTCTCCATCCTTCTTTCTCTTCGAGCTGCTGCTGGGTTGAGCTGTTCCTGCCTGAAGGCCTGGGTGTTGACTGTTCTCACAGCCTGGAATCCTCCTGTGTGCACGGCCCCCCACTTCCTCGCCAACAGAAACCAGAGCCCCAGTTCAGAGCCCTCCTGTTCGCCTTCTGTGCACCCAGCCGAGCTCATTTCTGTTTCTCTCCCATGCAGAAAGCACCTGTCCCTGAAGACAGGGGTTTGGCCATCTTGTCTTATATGGACAGCATTTGGAAGAGAGCTCAGAGCACACCAGGCACAAACAACATGCATGCGTGCATGTATGAATGAATGCATGCATGAATGAGTGAATGCATGCATGCATGCATGAGTGAATGAATGAATATTCCAGAGCCTGGGAACCAGTGCTCACCCCAAGTCCTAAGCATGATGGCTTCCCAAGCACTGTTCATCCTGAGTGGTATGTTCACCCCTACGCCCTCACTTCCTGCTCCCTGTCTGGGGATCCTCTTACTTTTCCCCCAAGTAGGTGCCAATGGCTGTCTTGTTGAGACCGTCACCCTTGTACAGGAACTGGGCGATGTCCTGGACATCAGAGGTCAGCAGCTTGTGCTCAATGAGATACTGGATGCCCTAGAGATGACACAGCATTCATGAGCAACCCCCCCTAGCATAGGCACCTGGTGGAGGAGGGGATAAGGAGGGGGACCTGGTGTTTGGGTTCCCTACATGGTGTTCTCGAGCCGCCTTTGGGAGGTGGTAAGCTCCCCATCTCTGGAGGCATGCTCAGGGAGCTAAGTGAAGCAGTGCTTCCCGGGGTCCCTCCAGCCTGGCACACTTAGACTGCAGCCTCCCGTGGTTGCTGAAAGTCACAGTTCTAAGCCTCAGTGAGTCAGCCTCTCATTTTATTAGCGCCCCACTCTTATTATTCTAAATAGTTTCATTTCACCGCAGTAGCAATCTACGTTCATTGTGTAAAAGTCACACAGACCAGCTGAAACAAAAAGGGAGGTGACTGCATGAACCCCACCTGGGAGGTAGCCAGCTTCCATGGCAATGACTTTCACTGCTCTTCTCTAGTGGGTGGGAGGGTGTACCCCACCTTCTGGCACTTTGACGCCAGCTTCGCTGGGCACCCTGTGGCCAGAGCTGGCGACGTATGTGCTTGTTTGTAAGAGGACAGGTAAGTGGAGCAGTGTGGTCTAGGGCTCGGGCCTGTGAAAGGCGAATACACAGCCGAAGCAGTCTCAGCCAGGGCTTGGCATTCTCTGTGGCTGCTTGGACTCTTGCCCTAGTGTGGTGTGTGGCTTCCTCCTGTGGCTGTCCCTGGTGGAGAGGAAACCCATGGCCACCTGGCAGAAGGAAGGGCTGCTGGCTGGCTCCGAAGCCATGGGCAATGAAGCCCATTCCAAAGTAGGGCATGGAGCCAGAGAAGCAAGGGGATTGGTCCCAGGCAGGGACTTCACAGCCTTCCAGTCTTTGGGCTGTGGTGTTAGGGAATGAACAGAGGCCAGGGAACCAAAGGCTTGTCCCTGTTGGGTGGTTTGCAGGGTCAGCCACAAAGGTGCCCAGAAGACAGCTCCTCTGGGCACCTTGGTGAGACCCATGTCCTCCTCCTGTGGTCACCAAGATGCACACTTTGGTGGGGGTCTATGTCCCCTCCCCTGGATTTGTACCTTATTAGGGTCCATGTTGAATTTCTTTCTCCCGATGCACATCTCCTTCTCTTTCTGCGCCATCCGGCTGTGAACAGAGGCACATCAACACGGTGGCTCTGGATGCCACCATCCCCCATAAGCCCCGAGGGGGCCTTCCTCAGGAGAGCCAGCATGCCCTTGGAACTCCATGTGTAGCCCCGCCCCTGGACCACATGAGAGAGCAAGAACAGGCTGAGAGGTGTCAAGGGGCAGGGTAAGCTGTAAGCTGAGCACTGAACTCTGGGCCTCCAGGGAGCCCAGCAGAGCACCCTGGGGAGGAGACAGGGGCATGGTGGGACCAGTGAGAACATGGGCCCCAGAGGCTGTTCCTGAATATGAGTCTTGCTATATATACTCTTGAGCCAAGCCACGAGAGTGATTCTTTCATTTCTCTTCCCTCCCCCAGGTCTCAGTTTCCTTCTCTGCAAGAACCACCTGCTGCCCTCATGCAGGGCATGTGTGTGTGTGTGTGTGTGTGTGTGTGTGTGTGTGTGTTCATGTGTATTCATGAATGTGCATGTACACGAGTCGCTTGAGAAGCAGGGACTTTGGAGGCTGGGTGGGCTCCCGGCAAACCAGGTGTAGTTCAATAGTTCAGTGCCCTAGGGTCCTAGCAGGCATGTCCAGCCTGCTGGCTACAAGTGGCTGCATCTGCCCAGGAGAGCTATGAATGCCAACCAAATACATAACTTACTTAGAATGTTAAAAGATTTATTCTTTTTTTTTCAATTTGTAGCTCAAATGTCATTTGTGGTTTTACAAGGACAATGTCAAGAGGGTTGGGTCTAGGAGATTGTGTGGGAACCCAACCTTCTCCTTACACAAATGGGGATACTGAGGCTCAGAAAGACGGCCCAACCTGAGAGCAAAGAGCCAGCAGGAACTTTCTTGTGTGAGGAATGATGTGGGCCTGCAGACCTACTCCAGGCCCAGATACCAGAGCTCTCTCACCCTTGTCCAGGGTCAGGGTCAGGGTCAGGGTTTTTTGCCCATCCACTTCTAGCAGCCTCTGACCGGTAATGTGCAGGCAGTGCTGTGGGGGGAGAGGTGAGAGCTTGGGGTTGTTTGAGAATCAATGGGGAGTGGTCCAGACAGTGCGTATGGGGCTGTAGGCATCTCCTTGGGTCCCACCACCATCCATGGCACACAGGGAGTGCCCAGGAATCGTCTTCCCACGGGCCAGGTCCCTCACCTCTCCTCGGTGCTTTCAAAGCAGTCGATTTGGGCAAACACATCTGCAATCTCATCCTTCAGTTTCTGTGGACACACATACAAGGGTCAGCCTGGAGGCCCCACTCTGCTTAAGGGGTCCTCCCTCAGCCTTCTTGGCCCCACCCCCTTTCTGGGCCTTTTTATCTTCAAAGTGGGATCTCAGTACCTCTGTTTGGCTCTTGTGCATGTACCAGCCCTCGTCTCAGGGGTGGGAGTCCCTGTGCACACACCCAACCCTAGTTCCAGCTTGCTTTTTCTGCCCACGTGATCAGGAAGTCTCCTGCACGCTGTCCCCACCAACAGGCCCTCACTCCACCTGGCTGGCAGCTTCTCATAGCAGCACGGCACTGCTATTCCCTGGTCAGAATTCCTCTGTGGCTCTCCGTGGCCACCCAGGGCAACGGACCCCACTTTTTGTCCAGCAACACATCTTTCCAGTCACTTGTCAGTAAGCGCCTGTCTGTCATATGTGGAGTGCTATGGGTGCCCCCGTGCATGGGCAGCACAGGCCTCTCAGGAGCTGTGCAGTTCATTGGAACAGCCACGGCCGATGGGGCATTCACAGGCCTGCAGAGCAGATTCTAGGTCTCTGCTGCTCCCAATTCCATCCAGGGCTTGCCCAGTACAGAGGAGGGCCCCTCACCCAGCTTGCCCACCAACCACATTTGCTGGACTGCTCAGAGAGTAGCTCTGTCCTGGTACCTCCCTGCAGGTAGTAGGTGAACAGGGCAAATGGGCCAAGAGGCAAGCACCCTCTCCCTACAAGATGAGGGGTACTGAGATGTGGTACTCCTAGGGATCAGAACTGGCATGGGACCCCTTGCTCTGAGGGCTGACAGATCCTATCCCCAGGGATCTTGGCTTAGCTTCCACCCACAGGCATAACAGGGACACCCTCACTAGTGTTAACTGAGGACCTAAGTGCTATAGTTATGGGGCCAGGGGTCAGGGATGAACAAGGCCCGGGTTCTGTTTTCATAGAGCTAGAGTTTGGAGATGTTGGGGCCATGGGTGCATGTCAAGGGGGTGAGGGGGCAAAGGAGAGATCTAAGCAGAAAGTAACCACAGGGATGGCTGAGGAGGAGCCTGACACGTGTATGTATGTACTCAATAGGATGCTAGCCGTGCTGGTGGTCCCGTGTGGAATCAAGTGTGCATGTGTGTCTAAGTTTCAGGCAGCCTGGAGGAGGAGGAGGTAGGGCCTTGTTCAGAAAGACGAAGGTGTGGGAGTGTGAGGAGAGCTGAGAGGAACCCCAAGTGGAGGCAAAGAAGTGTGCAGAGGCCCAGAGACTGGACTGAGCAAGGTGAGGATGGATGGACCTCAAGAATGGTGTCCTGTTTCTGGAGGCCACTAATAATCACGGGAGTGATCATTTAAGAAACCGGTGAGCTCCCCAGAGCTGAGCCCAGGGTGGGTGTGATCTTATCCAAAGGATGGGTGTGACCTTGTCCAAAGGACACAAGAGGGAGGAGTCACAAGCTTGCAACCTGGTCTGCTCTGGGCCTGGCCGCTGAGCCGGTGTGGGCAATCCCTGGCAGGTTCAACCTACTTTCTATTTTTGAGGTGGGATTAAGACTGGAGCTCTGGGACCTAGGATTGAGCTGAGAGGAGCCAGGGATCTAGGACTCAGGGTGGGGGAGCTGATGCTTGGATCTTGAGGGGAGGGGGTGGTGTCTGGGGCTTTGGGGAGGAGAAGACAAAGTCTGACTGGCTTTCTGAACATTTGGTCAGGAGAGTGGGAGATTGTGTTGAGGGCTGGCTTGTGGGCATATGTAGTTTAGCCATTAGTATGAGTGTGTGTGGGTCTCAGTGTGAGAATGTGTGGGTCAGAATGGGACCAGGTATGAGTGTGTTGAGTGTGAGTGTCTGTGGGTCTATGAGTGTGAGCATATGTATGAACACACCTGGATGTCTTCCAGTAGCTGCTTCCTGTGCCATTTGATCTGCTGTAGCTCCTTGGCCTCCCCACTGCTGAGCTCAGCTGGATCTGGAGAGAGAGAGAGAGAGAGAGAGAGAGAGAGAGAGAGAGAGAGAGAGAGAGAGAAGAGGATTGCTTGGTTCTGCATCTCAGAGCCCCTCCTAGGGAGACCCCTGAAATAAAGTGAGACCCATGATGCTGGTGACCCTTGCTGGTACCACTGGAGCCTGACTGGATGCCACCACCGCTGAGAGGCATCCTTGGACGTCCCTCTCTAGAGTGGCCCCACTTCTTCATCATAATTCCTTTTACTCCCTGGAGAGAGATTTCCTGTGGCCATTGTGGGGTCACCTGGCCATACCTAGCTGCAAGGGAAGCTGGCAAATGAGCTTCACTAGGGTGATCCCTATGTTGTAAGAAGGGAAAACAGAGCCTTTCCAACTTGGGCCTGGCAGAATGGCTCCCACAAAGAAGGGTGGCAAGAAGAAGAAGGGCCACTCTGTCATCAGTGAGGTGGGGACTTGAGAATATACATTCACAAACGCATCCATGGAGTGGGCTTCAAGAAGTGTGTCCCTAGGGCACTCGAGGAAATCTGGAAATTTGCCGTAAGGGAGATGGGGAGTCCAGATGTGTGCATTGATCAGGCTTGATAATGCTGTCTGGGCCAAAGGAATAAGGAATGTTTCATATCATATCTGAGTACGTTTGTCCAGAAAACGTAATGAGAATGAGGATTCACCAAACAAGCTCTACGCATTGGTAACTTACACGCCTGTAACTACATTAAAAAATCTATAGACCACCAATGTAGATGAGAACACTAAACCTGCTGAATGTCAAATACAGTGGCAGAACTGCCAACAAAAAAAGAAAGAAGAGAAAACAGAATTTGGGGGCAGGGTTGGCACAACATCAGTCTATGCTCTAAGACACTATAACTCAGATGTGAGAAGTAAACTGGGACCTTGGATTGGACTGGCTCCCAATCCCATGCTGTCCCATTATCCTCCAAAACAAAGAGAGACCCACAATGCTGGAGCCACACCAGGACACTGCACACTCGTCCCACCTACCATACTCCAGTCAGGACCTCCACGGAGCCAGGCACAGCAGCTCATCATACTTGTAATCCTAACATTTGGGAGGTTGAGGCAGGAGGATTACAAGTTTGATGCCAGCCTAGGCTATAGGGTGAGATGCAGTCTCATCAACAACAACCAAAAGCCAAACAATCAAAAGCAAACTACAGCCAACAACGTGGGCAGCTAAGGATCTCCAAGCCATCCCAGAAAGACCACGGTGGAGACCTTGGTCAGGGCACTTGATTCACCACTTCCTGTGGTTCAGGAAGAGAGGGTGTCCTTGAGTTCCTGCTAGCAGTGACTAACTGAGACAAAGGCCAAATGAAAGGACAGTGGAAAGGTTGGGGAGCAGGGAACGCAGGTTGCGAGGAGACATGGGTGGTTCTATGGAGGATGGCAAGCAGAGATTTGCAGGGGTTATCAGCAGGCAGGCACCCAGGAGGGGCATGAAGACACGACCAGTGACCAGCTCAGCTGACTCACCAGCCTCCTACGGGGCCATCTTGGCCCTGGAACAGCAAAGGAAGTAGCCATATGGCATGAGAAGAAGCTGGAGTCCTTCCTAGGTCCCCTGACGACCACCCATCAATGTCCAACCAGCCGGATGCAGATACAGGCACTGGGCCACTGTTTCCCTTGGACTGGAACCTTTGCTCTCAAAAAGACCGGCCAGTTCTTTACTTTTATTTTTGTGTTGCTAAGGATAGAACCAGAGGCTTTGAACAGGCCTGACAGATTCCCGACCACTGCGCCCCATCCTGTCCCAGCTATTCATGTTGGCTGGAGTCCGCACAGGTTCAGATAGATACCGCTCCTCTACTCAAGGGCTTTCAATGCCATGGGACCATAGGAAGCCCAGATCCCCTTCTTAGCAAAGGTTGTGTGCAATGGGACCTGAATGTCCCCACCCTTTGTCATCATCAAGGCCTGCTAGAGAATGGAGCAGCCTTGTGTGGATGCAGAGAAGGTTCCCTGCTTGGATCACCCCTCCAGGATGCACCATGCCCCTTCCCATTGCACATGCAGCTGGGTGCGGGGCTCCTTAAGTGGAAGTGCAGGCCTGTCACCTCAGTGGGATTTTCTTTTTGTCCCTGCAGGGGTAGAGATCCTCTTCCAAGGGGGCAGAGAGGAGTGTGATGCAGGTCTCATGGAAGTCCAAACTCTTGGATACCCAAGGGACCCCGGTCATTTAGTCTCCATGATTCTTTACAGGGGTAGTTCTCAGTTTAAGACTCGGGGACTCAGGGGGTGAGGTGACATATCCCAGGTCACACAACTGGAAAGGAACAGTATGGGATTTCAGTATGGTTACTGATACAGGCTTTGCCCAGGCAAGCCAGGTGTGAGTATGTATGTGCGCATACATGCATGCATGTGTGTACGCATGCTTGTGTGTGTGTGTACATGTGTGTGCATGCATGTATCTGTGTTTGGAGAGTGAATGAGCATGTATGTCCACCCCTGTAGAGGTCAGAGGCTGACACCACGTGTCTTCTTCTCTTTGAGACAGGTTTTATCCCTGGCTGTCCTGGAACTCAGTCTGTAGACCAGGCTGGCCTCAAACCCTACCTGCCTCTGCCTCCTGAGTGCCGGAACTAAAGGCATGCACTGTCACTGACAGCATCTCTCGTGAAACCTAGACTGACTGGCTACCAAGCTGCACCTGGACCTCAGTCATCTCTGGGAATTCCCCTCTACCCAGCCTCTTCTGAGCTCTAGGAATGCACCCCAATCCCAGGCACCTGACAGCACCTCCCTCTAGCCTCTGGGCACCGCCATCGCCAGGTCTTGTCACTTTTCCTTCCGTGTCCACGCTCCCCACTGACATCCGACCACCTTGAGGGAGGTGGAAGCTGGGTTTCCCAATGCCACTCCGCCTCCCTCTGTGTGCTGGCCCTGAGTGCTCTCAGTGCCCCTCCCTCTTGACTGAGGACCCACTGTGTGCACTGCTCCTCCCGTCTCTCAATCCCCCATACTCTGAAGAGGGGATTTCTAACTCCCTGCTATAGGTGATACTCTTGGGGTTCAGAGAGGTTAAATGGCCTCTCTCAGCCAACATAGCTGGTTGCGGTGGAGCTGGGGTAGCGCTCTACCTACCTGGGGCCAGAGCCTACAACCCTCCTAGAGCCTTGTGAAATCCACACGCCTGGGCAATCTGACCCTATGCCAACCACAACGGTGTGAAAGCGGTCACCTTCACCCCTACCTAGTCTGCCCTCTGTGTCCCAGTCTCAGGCCAGTGAGTGCCCAGTGCCCACTGCCCGGCAGCTGCCACCTCAGCTCCTCACCACTTCCCTCTCACCCTTCCTCTTTCCCATCTTATTTTTGGTGCCTGCAGCTTGGCTTCCAGGCCAGCTGGCCCCAGTTCCCCTTTCCTGGTGAAGGGGGTACCAGTGGGCGTACAGGGACGGGGCTCCTGAGGGGTGGTTAGGTAGAAGGGGAGGGAGCTTCCTCTCCCTGCCAGTGCGCTCTAGTGTTAGCCTGTCTGCCCTCATGCCTTCACCAGGCAGGGCTCACCTTGTTGCAGGCCCTGGGGGAAGGAAGGGTCTTAACCTGCTTCCCTGTAATGCAGGTTCATGGCGGAGCCAGAAGCAGCTTGGGAGAGCCTTTGCCACCATCCCCTTCCATAAACATCACAAAGGAGCCCGTGCCTCCTGCAGAAGAGACCCAGCCCTGGCACCTGCAGGGCAGATGCCCACATTCTCAGAGGCAGGCCAGGAAGACAAAGGACCAGCCGTTCACAGACAATGAATCTGAGGAGAGCCCCGGCCTCCATGGGCTTCTGTGGGACCTGGGTAACAGAAAGATTCCCCCTTCCCTGATGCCTCCCCCAGGAAGTCCCCAGTCCCCTTTCTCATTCTTCTCATTTGTGGGTATGGCCAGGCGGGGATCAGAGTCCTCTGTCCCTCCACTCAGCACCCTGGAATGTCAACCAGCTCCCCTTTGGCCATTTTGAAGCATGCCACGGGGCCGTTTGTAAAATGGATGAATAAATAATGAACAAACAGAATGATGGAGCAGTCCGTGGAGACCCTTTGCCTGGTCTCCCTTTGCCTTCTTGTTGGCCTTGAACCTCAGCCTAGTCCCTGTGTCTTTGTGGAACTTAACTCAACCGCCCCCCCCCCCCCCCACACACACAACACCCAAAGAGACAAGGGAGAGGTTATATTAAGGAGATCTTTGGTGGCCAGAGCCACAGCCTCTTCTTATATTATGTCCTGTCAAAGCCCCCTGTATCCCGACCATAAATAAATGGCTGTTGAAAGAGTCTGAGGGAGCCAGGTGCAGTGGTGGTGCACACCTTTAATCCCAGCACTTGGGAGGCAGAGGCAGGCAGGTCTCTGTGAGTTTGAGGCCAACCTGGTCTACAGAGCTAGTTCCAGGACAGTCAAGGCTACATGGAGAAACACTGTCTCCAAAAATCTAAAAATAAAGGGGGTGGGGATAAGAAAGAGAGAGAGAGAGAGAGAGAGAGAGAGAGAGAGAGAGAGAGAGAGAGAGAGAACAAACAAAAGAAAGGAAGGAAGGAAGAACCTGATCGGTTTCTGGAATACAGAACAAGGCATAGCATCTGGAGAATACCCAGCACCAGTGAGCAGGGCTCAGCACCAGTGGGCGGGGCTCAGCACCAGTGGGCGGGGCTCAGCACCAGTGGGCGGGGCCCAGTGCTGGTGGGTGGGGCCTGGCTGTTAAGGGTTAGGTATCATTTGGAGAATCTGTCACTCTGAACCAGTCATATAGACCTGGGGATCCAGACAGCCAGCAGCTGCAGTCCCTCAGAGCCCAGAACTCCAAGAGAACTCTCTGAGGGTACAGGGACATGGCTCCACCCACAGCCCTGCTCTCTGCTCCCTGAGAACCACACCAGCCTGTCCCTCCCATTTCCTTTTTCTCTGTCCCTCAGACCCACCGCCCTGGTTACTGAGTGAACAGGGCCTACTGTGCCAGGGCCTCATTGAATGAATGTTACTCCTTCAGGCAGTGTCCCCAGCCTCCATCAAACGTCACCAGACCCCAGGAGCTAAGAAGACTCTGTAGGGCCCTCACAGGGTCTAGGCAGGTGTCACCACCAACAATATCCACCTTCATCAGAAGTCATTCTTCCCAGGTCCCTTATGGGGGGCCTTCCCTCCTGAAAACTCTTCCTTGGAACTCCCAAGAACTCTGCTGAGCCGCGTCGGCCTGAGCACTCCCAATTCCTTCTTCCCTCGTCCTTGATCTCCTGTTTTATCTATCTTTTATCTCGTTTGTCATCATCCACCTCATAGTGCAGAGCCCAGGAGGTAAGCAACCACTCAGATGCCTGTGGGACCCCGAGGCCTGGAGTCTAGCCCGGTGCCTACCTCTGCACATGGAGTTTGAGGTTTTCTTTCCTGGCCTTCTGGGCACGGCTGCCCTTGATTCCCTGTTCTGCCGGAGGAAAGGACTGAGGCCCGTGGCTGGGACCTATCGCTTACCTGTGTGACACACATCCATTCTGAAGCCCAGGGGAAAGGTGGCCCAGCTGCTTGCCTTGCCAGCTCAGCTGCTGCTCTGGTGGGTAGCCAAGAGGACCAGTCATGGCCCCTTCCTGCCTGCCCCGCCCAGACCCTGTGGGAGGAAGTCAGCCCTGGCCACAGGGGTCTGTGCGCAGGCTCCTGACACAGAGCGCACTTCCTAAAGGCAGTTGAGTTTCACCAGTTAGCTCAGACCCTGGCATCTGAGTACTTGGAAAGTGGGGAAGCAGAAGGAAGACAGAGCTAGGGCAGGGGAGTGGGGGTGGGTGGATAAAGACAAACAGACAGACAGACAGACAGGTGGATTATGGGCCCCCACAAGCTCAGTCACAGGGGAAGAAGGTCCTAACGATGGACCTTCTCTGGGGGGCGCGGGTCTTTACCCAGCAACCTCTTTAAATATAAGCCAAAAGATTTCCCAGCTTCTAGGGTCCTCTCTGAACTCCCCTGAATCAAATCTCATTGGAGAAAAGACAAGTCATTCAGGGATGGGGGAGGGGCTTTGCTTTTTTTTTTTTTTTTAAAGAAATGCCCCCCCCCCCCCCCACGTCTCACAAAGTGTCTAATTTCCCTCTCTCCCCGGGCCGCTAGGAAACTCACCATCAAATCTGTACAATCCTTCCATGTGACTTTGTGGCCAGATCCAGTTGTTTGACCCTCAGCATCTCCACTCAGGCAGGTGTCACCACCAACAGGGTGCATGTGACTTCGGGCTAGTCAACCTATTACACCGAGTCTCATTTGGCTTGCGTCCGAAGAGAGTATGCACACTCAACCTTGGGAATGTAGAAAGAGCAGTGTAAGATTCTTGGAATGTAGTAGGTGTTCAAAAAATGATTTTCCTTTAGGCTTTAACTGCCCCCCCCCCAGCTGCCCCATTGTTGACTGCTTTGTTTCTCAGGCCTTTTCTGGTGAGTTGGTTCAGATCCTGCAGAGAAAAAGGGATGGCTGACAGAAACTTCAGTCAGAGGAGCGCTTACTCTTTGGAATTCAGGGCACATCCTGGCTCACTGATCTGTTTCCAATCTATTTAGAAGTCCAGTGAGGGCAAGGTCACATTTGTGTCCTAGTCTCTCGTAAAATGTGAGGAGAAAGGAGTGTTCAAGTGAGGATGAACTAATGAATGAGTGAATGAATGAATACACCCAGGGAAGATAGGCATGTAGTTCCTTCCTTGAGTGATGCAGACATTTCCGGCCTGGAGGTATAGGCCTGTCATCCTGGCTTCTTGGGAGACTGAGGCAGGAGGATTAAAAATTCAAGCCTGATCCAGTGAAAACCTGTCTTAAAATAAGAAACAAGAAGAGGGTTGGGGACATAGCTCATGGGTAGAGAGCTTGTCTAGCATAGCCAAGGCCCTGCACATGCACACGCACACACAGAAGTGGGGTGTGCCCCCCCCCCCACCGCCTGGAGTCTGAGCTCAACCCTGTGTCTTTGACCCAAAGTCTAGCTGAGAGAGTGGTGCAGTTTTATGTATCAACAACAGGGGGCGCCCTGGAGGCCTGGATTAATCTGGTTTACGGAATGGAGCAGGCTGGCCTCTGCAGCATTCTGGCTTTCCAGATGCCCTGTGTCTCCCACTTCTGTCCTTTCTCATCCAAGTTTGGCCACAGGACTTGCTAAGAAACAGGATCCTCCACAGGCAGCAGGAAGGTGGGAGCTAGTGCTTGCGGGTGGGGTGGGCTACAGCAGGGACAGAGAACTGGGGGAAAAGGTCCCCATTGCCACATCGAAATTCACCCTTAGGAATTTCTCCCGCCCCTGAGACCCCTCCCAGGATTACTGGTCATTAGCTAATGTGGGCAGCATCTGACCGCAATGGCGATCAGTTTACATTATGTAGGAGGAGCCAGTGCCTGTCATTAAAGGGACCATGACTTGGGTGATCATCAGGGTGGTTAGTGTAAATTGTCAACTTGACAGAGTCTAGAGCCCCCTGGGAGACAGGCCTCTGGACATGTCTGTGGGGGTCATCTTAGTTTTTGTTAATCAGGAAGGGGAGACCTGCCCACTGTGGGTGGCGCCATTCCCTGGCTGGCTTCCTGGACTGCATAAACAGAGACAGGAAGCTGAGCAGCAGCAGTGTGCTCATCTATCTTCCTCAGCTTCCTGACTGTGGGTGGAATTTCACTGGCTGCTTCAATCTGCTGCCTTGCCTCTTCTGTCATGGCGGACTGTACCTTTGAGCTCTGAGAAGAATAGAAACTAAGTTGCTTTTGTCAGAATATAATGTCATAGCAACAGGGAAAACAAACAAACACTAAGACAGCAACTAGGACAATGATGGCAAACCACAGTTCAGATGGCTTCCCTGCCCTGATAGTAAATATGTAACTCCTCCTGAAGGAGGGACTGATTGGCTCAGTCCTAGAGCGTCAGGACTGGGTTTGGACTGGGGCTATAGATGCCAGAAAGAAGACCTGAGCATCGCGCCTACACCTGTAGTGCTAGCATTTGGGAGGTGGAAGCAAGAGGAATTAGGAGTTCAAAGTCATTCTTGGCTATATTGGTGAGTTAGAGGCCAGCCTGGGCTACATGACACCCTATCTCAAAAACTGAAAAGACAAGGGGAGGAGAGCAAGGAGAGTGGCCATGAAGAAGCCACAGGCATCTCATTGCTACTGTGTCACCAAGGAGGATCTGGGGAGGAGGGCTAGCTTTCATGGGCAGGCAGAGAACCACCGTGGGATCACAATGCTGGAAACTGAGGTCCTGTCTGGAAGTCTTCTCTGGTCCCATTTTACAGACCCAGAGAGTGAGGTTTACAGACCTTCCTGCTGAGATCCAACCTCCAACTGTTGTTCTCTGTGGAGACACCTGTCTGGACATGGGGTCTTCTAAGTGACACTTGTCAGCTGGGGTGGCAGGCTGCCATGGAAAACCAGATGGTAGAGCCTTCAGAAATCGTGCTCCTCACACGTGCACCCACCCCTGCTGCTCTTGTGGCGTTTGTGGGTTCATGCCTTCGGTGTCTGTTGCACCCAAGAGCCCTGGAGAAGCAAGGGCTGCCTAGCTGCCTATCCTAGACTCAGGGCCTGGGTTCAGGCCACCACCCTGTCTCAGGGCAGTGCTGGGTCTCTAGGACCTGGGCTTCAAAATCTGGGTCTGCAGAGGCTGCACACACCGGATCTGTGGGGTCCGAGGACAGTATGGGGTTAGAGCGTGCTCAAGACTTTTCTTCCCTTCAGGTGTGTCAGGCTCAGAGATGAAGGGACCTTTGCCTTTGAAAGACTTAAATATGAGGACTGGGGAGACATCTCAGTTAGTGAAGTACTTTTTATAAGAGCAGGAGGACCCACATTCAGCCTCATGGGTTTTGTTACTTTTCTGTTGCTGTTACAAAATTCCATGACCAGGGCAACTTAATGAAGAAAGTATCTAACTGGGCTCACAGTACCAGTCCATCACCACTGTAGTGGGGAACACAGCAGCAGGGAGGTAGGCATGGCTCTGGAGCAGCTGAGCTCACATCTTGATCCACAAGTAGCAAGGCGGGGGGGGGGGGGGGGGGAGAGAGAGAGGGAGGGAGGGAGAGAGGAGAGAGAGAGACAGAGAGAGAGCGACAGAGAGAGAGCAACAGAGAGAGAGAGAGAGAGAGAGAGAGAGAGAGAGAGAGAGAGAGAGAGAGAGAGAAGTGGAGAGAGATTGAGGAAAATACCCTGGCCTTCACTTGTGTGTGTGTGTGCTGTCCTCAGAGCCCACAGATCCAGTGTGCAATATCACACACACACACACTAAATAGGGGCTCACAAAATGGCTCAGTGCAAGCCCGATGACCTGGACTCAGTCCTAGGAACCCACAAGGTGGAGAGAGAGCGAACAGAAGTCACAGTGTCATCCTCCGACCTTGGCATGGGTGAGGGCCCATTCCTCCCTCCCCACCACAAGCAATACTAAACATAAGAAAAAAGAAAGATGAAGTGTCACATAGTTCCCTAGAGGAGGACCGCCAGAACCATGCAAGGGAAGGCCTTGGGACAGAGGGCTCAAGTAGGGAGATGTCACTGGGCCTGGGCTATGGGGAGAGGGGTCACTGTGTCTGGCTCAGGCCTAGGCTGTCAGAGCAGAAGAATGGCAGGCTTGAGCGGGGCCCCGGGGTCCCACTGCACGTGGGAATTGATGCCAGAGCTCCTTCTAGGGAGATAGAAACGTCCACCCCCTTCTCCTATAGACCCACAGGTAGCCCAAAGTAGGGTCCCCCTGAAGTTCACCCTGGAGAACTAGTGAGTTTCTTGGGTGAACTTAGAGAGCCAGGGTGTGGGGCTGTCTGCAGGAACAGGGGTGACCCAAAGCAACTGCATTGAAAGTCTTCATCCAGCGTGGATAATGGCGGCCTCGTAGCTGGAATCCCCTCTACCTCCTCATTCTATACTCTTCTAGCACCTCCCCAGCCCCCCAGGGGCCATGTGTGATCAGGCCACGATTATCCACAAGTGGTTGGGAAGAGGGGCAGGAGCCTCAGGCGAGAGGAGGTTGTCCATCCCCACTCCTCTGAAGAAATGCCTGTTAACCAGTTCTGCGCGGTGGTCTGTTGTTAGCAGATATGGCTGATGGGAAAAGGAGGGCGGCTGTACCGCTTGGTACAGCTGTATGTGGAGGCGGCAGGCACGTGGCGGCTGTGAGCTACAGTGTCAGCCGCAGCTCATGAAATGCTGAGAACCTTCCAGTCTCCACCCTCGGTGTCCCTGCTCTGAGCCTTTGTGACCCTCCAGGCCCAGCATCCTTCTCTCTAAAATGAGGCACAGCAGTGTCTCATCGAAGCTCCGGGGTGGGGGTGGGGCAATGGCGGCAATAACATGACGCTGGTCACTACTGTGCCTTCCTTGGCTCCCGGGCACTTAATCCCTGGGCACAGGTAGGGTCTTGCTTGCTTTTGTTGAGATTTAGGAAAGATGCTCAGGGCAGATGACTCCCCGAAGCTGCAGCCATATCCCATGAGGCTCTCATGAAGGTATGTTTCTCCCCCATGAGTGATCTGGAGCCCTTTCACACCTGTGCTCGGGTGGATGGAACCCAAGCTCCCTCCTGTTTCTGTGGTGATGTCAGCATATCCTGTGGGCTGTAGCCTTCAGCAATGAATGGGTCTGACATCACCGGGAGCCTCCCACCCCAGAACTTTTCTCTAGCATGCTGTCAGGAAAATCTGCCTCACCAGGGCTCCAGCAGGCTTCTCCTTTTGCAGAGTGGAGAACTGAGTCACTTGCTCTGTTTCCCTTTTTGCCTTAGCTGCCAGGAAGCTCAGGCAAATCTGGGTCAGCCTCAGCACCCCCAGAGTTTGGCACATCACCTTTCCTGTGGCTAGCTTCTGCGCATGTGGTGGGAGTGGTCATTGGGAGGCGGAGTCTCAGTATGCAAAGAAGGGAAAGAGGAGAAAAAACAGGCTAGATGTAGAAAGGTGACCGCAGTTAAGTGGGGCCAGACCAGAAGTTCGAGGCATCAACATGCTGTGCGTTTCTCTCCCTTTCCCCAGGCCCTCTGCTCGAACAACACGTATCTGTGAAATTGGAGTTGGGTAGGGGTGGGGTGGGTATCCAGTTTCCTCAAGGGAAAGATGGGAAAGAGAGAGAGGCTGCTCCCCTCCCCCAAGATCATCTAAGAGGGCTCAGATCTGCAGAAGGTTCTCGCGGGGAAGAATGGGGGTGCCAGGGACTCGGAGGGTCGTTGTTATTCAGGGCCCGTATCTTCCTTGTTCTTAAGCTGGAGTGTCCTTGAGATGCAATCGACTCTCATCTCCTGAGTCAGTCCCCTAAAACTCTTCAGACCCACACAGCGTGTCCCTGCAATGAACATCATCTGATTCTTAATTAAAGAACAAGATTAGGGAGCCCTTGGGCCACACTTCAATGTCATTTGGAGACCATCGGATGAACTGGGCTGCAGAGAAGCGACGGAGAGGGAAGATTACGGAGGGGCTCGGGGTAGAGGTCAGCTGGTTATTTATCCTGTGACGATCAGTTCCAGCATTTAGCATTTCCGTTGCTCAGATATTTCACCTTAGAATTTATGACATGGGGAAGAGAGAAAATAATAAAATCAGGCAAGGGCCGTGTGCACAGAACTCAGGCAGGAGGGTGGCCATGCAGCAGGGGCAGTGGCTTAGTGGTTCAGAGCTGTTGCTGCTCTCGCAGAGGACCTGAGTTTGGTTCCCAGATAATTGACCTTCTGAAACTCCAGCTTTGGGGGAATATAACGCCTCCTTCTGGCCTCTTCAGGTACTGCATCCATACTTCCCTGTTCATACAAACACACATAAAGGTAAACCTTAAATGAAAATGAAGTTGCTGAGACATGATTTGATCGGCATGACAGACACCGTAACCCTGAGGCTCACTGCCACCTTCCCAACGATGACAGCCCCAGCAGCCCTTTGGTTCCCCATCCCATCCTGTGTCCCCACTTAACAGTATCTGAAGTGGTTGTCTAAAACTCAAGTCTAATTAGACTTTAAACCCTCCTACAGGATTGAGAGTGGACCTCCGATGGCTATTTAGCCATAGATGCTCACGGAAGCCAGAGGGTGGAGTCAGGTGTCCACGGATGAATGAATACATGTATGGACTGTGGCATATGGCATGCACATACCATGGAATATACCGTGGAATATTATTCACCTCTGAAAAGGAAGGCATCTGACATGGGTGGTAGTATGGAAAAGTTGTGCAGACACTAGGTCAAGGGAGTAAGGCAGCCACAGAGGACAGAACTGCAGGGTTCCACTGCATAAGGTTCCTGGGGCGTCAGATCATGGGTACCAGGGAGGGGGAAGAAAACAATGTAGACCATTCTAGAAAGGGCTGGTAGGGATGGTTGCCTGTCATGAATGCTCCCGGTAAGGAAATACACATTTCGAACTAGAAAAAAAAAAAGGTAAATTGTGTGCCTGTTTTGCTGCAATTTAAACAAACACAACTTGGTTATATTTTAAATTATTTTGGGGTATGTGTGCAGAGGAACATGTGGGTGCCTGGCCATGTGTGTGATGGTCAGAGGGCAACCTGCAAGAGTTGGTTCTCTCCTTCTACCACGTGGGTCCTGAGGTTCAAACTCAGGTCATCCAAGTTGGCAGCAGGCACCTTTATCTGTTGAGCCATCTTGCTGTCCCTAAACCGACAAAACTCCAACAAGCTCCTCAAAGGAAACAAAACGAAATCCCTTCAGTGGCTCCTGTACCCTCAGCCCGTGAGACCCTCTGCCCCTCCCCCACCCCTTGCTGCAGGCTCTGGGACTGTCCGGAGCTAGCCCATTCTTGTGCTATTTATTGAATAGACAAATGGCTCTTGTGTTCCCACAGCCCACAGATGCCCACTCCACACCAGCAAAAGGCAAGTGGCAGCTTCAAAAGGTTGGAATCTCCTCTCTATGCCCTTGGGTGTGGTAACACTCCCTCTCAACTTGGCCCCGGACTGCAATGGGAGCTAAGCCGCAAGCTTCACACTTCCTGGTGTGAAGCAGGGGTTCTAACACCCTCACTCTGAGGCTGTTGGCTCTACTGCTCTTGCTTGCTGAAAAGACTGCCTCTGTCAGGCTTGGGTGAAGGCAGTCTCACCCCAGGGTGTCAAGAAGGAGCTTGGAATGGTTGTTATCTGTGGTCAACTCTATGGGATCTAGAATCAAGAGGGAGATGGGCTCTGGCCATGCATGCCTCTGGGGGATTACTCTGATTAGGTAAATTAAAGTGAGACAGCCCGCCCACTGTGGGCAGCACCATCCCCCAGGCAGAGGATCCTGGATTGTTTAAATAAAAAGGAGGAAAAAAAAAGAGCCAAGTGCAAGCATTCACTGCTCTCCACATCTCAACTGTGAGAGCCATGTGACCAGATCCACCAAGCTCCAGTCACTTCGACTTCTCCCCTGCCACAGGGGACTGCACCCATGAGTTTTATAACTGAATTTTATAACAGCAGCAGGAACATAACTAAGGCAGCATGAGGGCAGTGGGTAGTAGTCCTCTAAAGCCAGCACATGCCACAGGAGAAGGCCTGACAGCTAGTCCAGTGTCTCCTCTATTATTACAGAGGAGGAAGCTGAGGTGAGGGCTCTGCCCGGCACTGCCATACCCAGTGAGGTTTCACTTCCTCCTCTGTGGCCCTAGGCTCTGTATCACTGAGAGGTCATTTGCTCCATTTGTCTCTGTGCTTGCCAGACTGTCAGACTGCCGAAGATCACAGCTAACCTAGCTCTTCTCTGTAACCTTAGGTCAGTGGTTTTCAAACTCCGTAATGCTGCAACCCTTGAATACAGTTCCTCATGTTATGGTGACGCCTCTCCCCCAACCATAAAATTATTCCATTGCTACTTTGTAACTGTAATTTTGCTACTGTTGTGAATCATAATGTAAATATCTGATATGTGAACTAGTGAAGGGTTATTTTAACCCCCAAAGGGGCCCAAAGGTTGAGAGCCACTGCTGAAGGCTAGCAGCGTGAACCACTGGCATGAGAGGCATCTTGCCTGCTTAATATCATGGAGGATGAGCTACCTGTGGATGGAAGCTGTCTGAGTTAGGGGTTTACTGCTGTGAGCAGACACCGTGACCATGGCAACTCTTACAAGGACAACATTTAATTGGGGCTGGCTTACGGGTTCAAAGGTTCAGTCCATTATCATCAAGGCAGGAAGATGGCAGCATCCAGGCAGACATGGTGCAGACAGAGTTGAGAGTTCTACATCTTCATCTGAAGGATGACGCTAAGAGGAGACTGGCTTCCAGGCAGCTAGGATGAGGGTCTTAAAGCCCACACCCAGAGTGACACACCTACTCCAACAGGGCCACAGCTTCTAATAGTGTCACTCCCTGGGCCAAGCATAGACAAACCATCACAGAATCCTTATCTGACCCCCAGGAGACTGTGGCCCTCGCAGATCTGAGATGAAGACTCCAGACAGGAGCATGAGGCCCAGGGACAGACATCCCAGGCTTCCACCAGGACTCTTCCTTATCAGTGAGGCCAAAGCTTTACTGCAGAAAATGGAGGGACTGCGGGCTGCAGACATGGCTCTGTTGGGAGGGAGATTATCTTGTGTGAACAAAACCCTGGTTTCCATCCCCAGCCCTCCAGAAACTGGGTGTGGACGTGCGCTCTGTAATCTCAGCACTTGGCAAATAGAAGCAGGAGGGTCTAGTGTTGGAGGTCATTCTTGGCTGCATAGTGACCCCAAGGCTAGCCTGGGCTACATGAGATCATGTCTCAAAAGCAAACAAAACAAAAAAGATAGGGAAAAAAAGGAAAGGAAAGGGGAAGGAAAAAATGAAGCTGTTGTCCTACGGAGATGATCAGTCATTTATCCCCTTAAACAGCCCAGCCAGGATGCTCGCGGTCTTGGGGTGGGGGTGGAGTGCCATGGAAACTGCAGGGCTTGAGACTGGAAAGCCAGCTCTTCTCTTGCTTACCCCCTCCCTTGCTTACCCCCTCCCATCCCGCATCAGAGGACACGTGCCAGCTTCTGTTTGTTAAAACAACAATAACAACAACCAAACAAACCGAGAGTAATACTGGGGCTGCACAAGGAGAGGCGACTAGTTTAAACAAGGAGAGTTCAGAAGGATCTTGAGAACAATGTACATGGAATGAAATTAGCAAGAGCCAGTCATAGCCAGCTGCAGCAGGAGAGCCTGGCTTGGGCTCTGTAGGCAGCCAGGCCACCAGGAAGACAGGGAGACTGAGCAGTTGTATCCTAAGCACAGCTGGCTCATGGGCGCCCTCGTGTGGCTGAAGTAAGGACCACACTCAGAAATACTGGGCTCCCCAGCAGTGCTGACCTCTGCAAGCTACTTCAGCTTTCACCCAAGAACTCTGAGGGTGGGCTTGCTTTCTATATGCCAGAGATTCTCCGTTTCAAGAGAGCAAAGCGTTGTGTCTAGGCTCAGCAGGCAACTGGTGACCTGGATCTGAGTCACGTGGTAGACGATGTCTCTGCCTCACCTGGGTGCAGTGATTTTCCCATCCTGGGAGCAGACAGTCCTCGGGGTAGTCCACTATCGCATGGGGCAGTACCAGGGGGATTCCAGCGACAGTTCTCTTGGGGAGAACCTAGGAAGGGGCTACAGGCAGGAGGGGTTCTAAGGGCCTCCTCGGGAGAGAAGAGAGAAGATTGGGAATGACCTGCGCCAACTCTGTGGGGGAAGCTGTGAATTCAGGGTGTGGTCAGTATGTGCCTGTGGCTTGAGTGTGTGTGTTTGAGGCTGGGGGCAGGGGTAGAATGTGGGAGGAACAAGTCTCAAAAGGGAAGGGGGCTGAGAGGCCAGACATCAGGGCCTGCTTACACCACTTGTTTCCTCTGACTGGCAGACAAAGGACTTGCCTTGTCAGGAAATCTCTCAGGCCAGATTTTCAGAGAGGTGCTGGCTTTGACACCAATGTCTCGGAATCACTTTCCAGGAAACCCCTACGGGTCTGTGAGCGAGGCTGGGCCTGAGAGAGGTTCTGTGATTCTCCCTGAGTTACACAGCCAGGGAGTGCTGTGGGGAGAGCACTGTGGCTAACTGTGGGCTCCAGTTTAAAGAAGGTCACCCTGGGTTGTGTGGCCAAGACCTTCATAGGCAGTCCCAAGGCTGTGTCCCGGATCCCTTGCAGCTATGGCTCTGGATGGGTTGTGTGGCACACAGTGGCGCTCTGGCTGCTTTTGGCAGCAGATGCTGGTCTATGAGTGTGGAGAAGAGGTGAGAGTAGGCAGAACACTGGGCACCATGGCACATGCTTTCTGAGGGATGATTGACAGAGGTGATGGTGGCTGCAACATCCAGCCTCCAGGTGGCAGCGGGAGGGGTGGTTTCACCCCTTTTGTTCCTTTCCTAGTTATGCCTTGGTAGATGCTCCATTGGCCAATCCTAGGGTTTTCTGGAAGCAAGTCCCAGCACACTCTCCTAACTGTAGTGTAGGGCTTGTGCATGTTCAGTGTGGGTGTTTGTGTACATGTGAGTGCAAGTGCACCACAGTGGAAGTCAAAGGATGGATGGCTTTGGGGAGTCAGTTTTCTTCCTCTACATGTGGTCCCCAGAGATTGAACTCAGGTCATCAGGCTTGGTGGTAGTCACCTTTATCCACTAAGCCAGTTTGCTGGCCCTGGACTGTTTTTCTGAGGCATCGCTGTGGCTCATGGCAGCTTTTTCCCTGGGTCTCCTCCACGTGAATACAACTTGCCCTCTCTACTCCCTGCCCTCCAGATGAGTCTCAGGTACCCAGACTGTTACCTGCCTATGTAGCTAAGGCTGGCTTTGAACTCTGGATCTGCCTGTCTCTATCTTCTGAGTGCTAGGATGACAGGTACGAGCTGCCATGGCCAAATTTCACAGACTTTTTTCTGCCTGCTTATCTGTGTTCTTATTCCCTTTTGTGAGAGCCTAGTCAAGTGGGATCAGGGCCGACCCTACTGTCCTCAGCTCAGTTTAGCTCTGTCTTCTCAAAAAGGGAACCCCACCACCACTTATAGCCATCTGTCTGGGAAGATGAAAAGCTTGGCTGCAGGTGGAAAGGGACTCAGAGAGACGGCCTGGGTTAGTCCCCTGTACAGTGTGTGAGGTACATTGGAAACTTGGCTCTTCCTGTGGTAATGTTAAACGGTACTGGGACCCTGAAGCGGTGGGGCCACCTGCGAGTTCTGTAGGCCTTGGTTTCTGGAGTCAGGAACGAAACCGAAGAAGGCACAGTGAGTAGAGAGTTAGCCCTTGACCTCAGTTCTCCTGCTACTAAAATACCAGTACTGGGTTGAGGATGTGGCTCAGTTGGTAGAGTGATTCTCTAGCATGCACAAGGACCTGGGTTCGAGTCTCAGCAGCCTGGTCACAGTGGTGAACATCTGTAATTCCCAAAACTTGGAAGGTGGAGGCAGAGGATCAGAAGTTCAAGGTCACTTGAGGTCAACCTAGGTTACATGAGACCCTGTTTCAAAATCAAACAATCAAACAAAAATGCCCCACTAATCAAAGTACCCTGTAGATTTGGGATGGTCCCATCAAAAGTGTTACCGTTCACAGAAATGAAAATTGTTAAAAATACATATGGAATCATAAAACAGCTGGAAGAGTGGAATGGCTAAACAACCGCTCTCTCTCCCCCACACAATAGAGTTTCACCTCCACTCTGTAGTTCAGAATGGCCTCCAGCTGGTGATCCTCCTGCCTCCGCCTCCTGAGTACTAGTATCACAGGCCTGCGCCTCGTGCCCAGCAGAAGCAATCTTGAACAGCAAAAACTGGAGACATCACCATACCTGATTTCAAAACACACTGCAAAGCTATTGTTGTCAAAACAGTATGGTGCGGGGTTAAAATCAGACACATGGGCCAAACAGGACACAGCAGGGAGACCAGAAATCAAGGCATGCACATTTATAGCCAAGTGGGTTTTAGGAATAGGAGAGGAAATCAGGATATTCTCTTGACTAGACAGTGCTGGGAACACTATATGTTCACATGCACAAGATTAGAGATGAGGGGCTGGAGAGATGGCTCAGTTAAGAGCACTAGCTGCTCGGGGGCTGGTGAGATGGCTCAGTGGGTAAGAGCACCCGACTGCTCTTCCGAAGGTCGGGAGTTCAGATCCCAGCAACCACATGGTGGCTCACAACCATCCGTAACAAGATCTGACTCCCTCTTCTGGAGTGTCTGAAGACAGCTACAGTGTACTTACATATAATAAATAAATAAATCTTAAAAAAAAAAAAAGAGCACTAGCTGCTCTTCCAGAGGACCCAGGTTCAATTCCCAGTAACCACACTGCAGCTCACAACTGTCTGTAACTCCAGTTCTAAGGGATCTAACACTCTCATTCTTATATATGTATATATGTATATGTATACATATGTTTATATGTATATGTGTATATATGTTTATGTGTATATATGTTTATGTGTATATGTGTACATATGTTCATATGTATATGTGTATATATGTTTATGTATATATGTGTATATATGTATACTCACACACATATATGGTCAAAACACCAATGCACATAAAATAAAGAGTAGAAACAAACTCATCTCTCACACTACATTTCACCACGGACTCAAATGGATTAAAGACATCCATGTGGGGCCAGGAAGTGTAGGAAGTGTAGGTGTGATAGGAGAGAAGGGGAGACTTTCTTGGCATTGTCTTGTACAGTGATATTTTTAAAAGATGACTCTGAAAAGACATAAAACAATGGCAAGAAAGACATATCACATGCATCAAAGAGGAAGGTGTCCACAGAGCCAGCGATCACCTGAATGAAGACCATGAACAAGATTTGCAAGGCACAGACTGTCAGATGGCTGCTTCCAGAATATATAAAGAGCAAACCCAACTCAATAGCAGGACAAACAATCTGATCTTAAAGCAGGCAAAGGCTCAAGCAGACACACAAGCCAAGAATGGGCCCAGACATGTTGGACACAAAGCTCATCTTTATAAGTCATGGGGGAAATCCAAATGAAAGCGGCAGGGAGACTTCGCTTTCCTCTCTGAAGGGCAGCCCTCAGACAGGGAGCACAGCAGGTGTAAGATCTGTGGCAGAGGATGAGAGGGAGATCGCCCTGAAGTGCTGGCAGGAATGCAAATGAGCAGCCCTGGTGGAAAACAGCCCGGGGCTTCCTCGAAACCTAAAAATGGAACTGTGTGATCCAGCAATATTCACTTCTTCGTAGGCTCGCTAAGGACCCAAAGACAGCTGGTCGCAGATCCGTAGTCGGGTGGGGGTGGGGGCTATGTGACACAGCACCTTTCCACCATTCACTACAGTCAAGGCAGAGCTGAGAACTAGGAACAGACACCTGGGGTGAGCGAGTGGGGTGGGGCCTACAAAGGGGAGGAGAGCGCTACAGCATCCATTGAGTCTTTGAAGGTTGCTGAGGATAGAGCTGCAGCGTTCTCACCCCCAACACATAAACAAACCAAAACACCTTGTGGACGACTGACACATTCATTTGTTGGATGTTACCATGTCACAATGTGTACATAGCTCAAAAGACCCCCAAAAGCCGGCTAAGTGTAGATAATCCTTATTTGTCAAGTATACCTTACTGTAACTGAGTGTGTGTATGTTTAAGTACACCCCAAGTACTATACCAATCAATCAATCAATCAATCAATCAATCAGCCAGTCGGCCAAAGAGCCAGTCGGCCCTCACTGTCTTTGGTCACTGTGATGACGTGCCACAGACCCAGTAACTCATAACTCAACTCATTCTCCTGGAGGCTGCAAGTCCTGTCTGTGCCCAGTCAGCTGCTGGGGAGGGCTGCTTTCTGGTTCATGGCTGACCATCCTTCTGCTGTGTCCCGTGTGGTGGAGGGGACTGAACCACCTAGCCACCCCCTAAGGACCTGCCTCCAAATGCCACCATACTCAGGGCTCAGGTACTCACATTCATTTCCTAGAGAACAGCGCGGGGCAGGTCCACACAGCATCTCTGGTTTGGATCCTTCTCCTTCTTCAGATTTATCTGACAGGTCTCTCAGCTGAAGTGCCCAGGACAGAAGCCCTATTCTGGGGTCCAACCATCCCCTCTGGTTACATTCATATATAGTTAAGCAATACTATGTCTATGCCTGCCACATTGCTAAAAATGAACCTGATATATTATATGTATGTAATATATATAATATAATAATATAATATATAATTATATATTAATATAATATAAAATTTATACTAATTTATACTAATAAAATATGTAATTTATAATATAATAAATATATAATGTATAATAGAATAGAATATATATATCACTTTAAATTTTTATTTACTTT